>NC_088414.1:11035354-11385354 GCF_034236695.1 Oncorhynchus nerka | reverse complement strand
CCTCTCCCTTTTCCTTTCTATCTCTCCCTTTTCCTTTCTATCTCTCCCTCTCCCTTTTCCTTTCTATCTCTCCCTTTTCCTTTCTATCTCTCCCTTTTCCTTTCTATCTCTCCCTTTTCCTTTCTATCTCTCCCTTTTCCTTTCTATCTCTCCCTCTCCCTTTTCCTTTCTATCTCTCCCTTTTCCTTTCTGTCTCTCCCTTTTCCTTTCTGTTTCTCCCTTTTCCTTTCTGTTTCTCCCTTTTCCTTTCTATCTCCCCCTCTCCCTTTCCTTTCTATCTCTCCCTCTCCCTTTCCTTTCTATCTCTCCCTCTCCCTTTTCCTTTCTATCTCTCCCTCTCCCTTTTCCTTTCTATCTCTCCCTTTTCCTTTCTATCTCTCCCTTTTCATTTCTATCTCTTCCTCTCCCTTTTCCTTTCTATCTCTTCCTCTCCCTTTTCCTTTCTATCACTTCCTCTCCCTTTTCCTTTCTATCTCCCTCCCCTTTCTCCCCCTCCCTACCTTTCTATCTCCCTCCCCCTCCCTACCTTTCTATCCCCCTCCCCCTCCCTACCTTTCTATCCCCCTCCCCCCTCCCTACCTTTCTATCCCCCTCCCCCTCCCTACCTTTCTATCCCCCTCCCCCTCCCTACCTTTCTATCCCCCTCCCCCTCCCTACCTTTCTATCCCCCTCCCCCTCCCTACCTTTCTATCTATCTCTACCTCTCTCCCTTTCTATCCCCCTCCCCCTCCCTACCTTTCTATCCCCCCTCCCCCTCCCCACCTTTCTATCCCCCTCCCCTCCCCCTCCCTACCTTTCTATCCCCCTCCCCCTCCCTACCTTTCTATCCCCCTCCCCTCCCTACCTTTCTATCCCCCTCCCCTCCCTACCTTTCTATCTATCTCTACCTCTCTCCCTTTCTATCCCCCTCCCCCTCCCTACCTTTCTATCCCCCTCCCCCTCCCTACCTTTCTATCCCCCTCCCCCTCCCTACCTTTCTATCCCCCTCCCCCTCCCTACCTTTCTATCTATCTCTACCTCTCTCCTTTCTATCCCCCTCCCCCTCCCTACCTTTCTATCCCCCTCCCCCTCCCCACCTTTCTATCCCCCTCCCCTCCCCCTCCCTACCTTTCTATCCCCCTCCCCCTCCCTACCTTTCTATCTATCTCTACCTCTCTCCTTTCTATCCCCCTCCCCTCCCTACCTTTCTATCCCCCTCCCCCTCCCTACCTTTCTATCTCCCTCCCCTCCCCTCCCTACCTTTCTACCCCCCTACCTTTCTATCTCCCTCCCCCTCCCCCTCCCTACCTTTCTATCCCCCCCTCCCTACCTTTCTATCCCCCTCCCCCCCCTACCTTTCTATCCATCTTTCCCTTCTCCCGCTCGTTCTCCATCTCCAGGTGACGTTCACCAAGAGGAAGTTTGGCCTGATGAAGAAGGCGTACGAGCTGAGCGTGCTGTGTGACTGTGAGATCGCCCTCATCATCTTCAACAGCACCAACAAGCTGTTCCAGTACGCCAGCACCGACATGGACAAGGTGCTGCTCAAGTACACCGAGTACAACGAGCCTCACGAGAGCAGGACCAACTCTGACATCGTGGAGGTGGGTCCCACACAGTTTATTTGCAGACTGATTCACGAACATGGTTTCCCAGGTCTAATAGCAGATGAGATATCTGATTATAAGTACATGTTCAGTTTGTTGAATTAACAGTGGAATTCAGCTAGTCTGATGGTATTTTGTGACATTCGGTACTCAGGTGTGTGTGTGTGTGTGTGTGTGTGTGTGTGTGTGTGTGTGTGTGTGTGTGTTGGGCTCATGGCCCACGGCTCAGGGAGGCTAACGTGTGCAGGTCTGAGTCGGCCAGCCTGGAGTTACTTAACGACGTTAAGGAACAAGGTGTCCCCTCACACACACACGCCCAACATCCCCATTCAACCCTCTTCAGGGCCACCCAGCGGACCATGGTCCATGTGACAGAGGTTAGGGAGGTTTTAGGGATCAGAGCTCACAGGACAGGTGTGTTGGATTCCGGCTCTGGAACGTTGGCAGGAATCTGCGCCGGCTTGGAGGAGAGTTGGTGTGGTCTTATATAGGATCCTGTTAAAGAGGGGGAGAAGGAGAGAGAGAGAACAGAGAGATCAGTGAAAGATGTGCGTTCCCACACAGGCCACGAGCCTCCCATTGGGAGTAGTGGGAAAACCGAGCTTGGTAGAGTTTTGGTAGAGTGCAGAAGGGGGTGGGGATGTTAAATGTGTGGGAATGGGGACTTCTAGCACTGCAGAAAGCTGGGGGGGGGGGGGGGGGGATATGCAGCTCAGTTTTGGGACTCTCCCATGTGTTCCATTGTACACCGGGCAAACTAAATCAACCAAGAACAGCTCAAATATTTGAGCCCGGTCTGGAGGTTATGTGTCGACATGTCAGTGTTGTATAACGTGGTGTTTTGCCTGATAGCTGATGTTGTAACGTGGTGTGAAGGTGGGTCAGGTCTCCCTCTTCACCTGTCCTCCACGAGGCCACCTCATGGTTAGTCTGCCAGCCCCGACAGGAGCAGCCTATCATCTACTGTTAATCTACTGTAATCTACCGTAATCCCATCACACTCAATTACTGTAATCTCAATATGCTCCTTCTAATCCCTCTCACCAAGCGTCAACTCTCCTCTCCCTTCATCTCTTCTCCCCATCCCTCCTCTCTTTCCTCCCCCTCCCTCTCTTCCTGGCTGACCTGGTCACCTCTAGTCTGTAGTCTATCTCCCTGGGGGACAAATAAATGAGGATGGATATTTCCCTCCTCTTTCTGTCCCAGTTCCCTTTCCTTCTCTCTCTCCTCTCTCACTTTCAAGCCTCTCTATCGCTCCCTCGGCCCCTTCTCCTCCTTTCTCCCTTACCCTCTATGCCAATTTATTCCCTTCCAGATTGTTTGTGTTCCGTCTACCTATCAGCCTCTCGATTTCTCCCCCCTCTTCCTTGACCTTTTCTGTCCCCCCTCTTCCTTGACCTTTTCTGTCCCCGTCCCTCCCTCTCTCTCAGCCAGTGTGTTTGGTTAGTTCATTCTAACTGGTTTCCCCTCCAGCTCTCTTACCACAGAGTTGATAGAGCCACTGTGACTTCATGCACATGCATGCCAGTGCATTCCTGTGCTTTGAGTTGTGTGCTCTGTGTGTGTGTGTCTGTTGTCGGTGCTCTTAAATGTTTTCACCTCCAAATATGCTGCTGTCCACGCGGCTCACAACCACAGACGCAGAGCGCGACAATCTCGAGACAGAAAAGACCAAAGCCAAGCAGAAATGACCCCGACTCAGTCTTTTTACTGGAGTGTGTCCTGTCCATAAATTGGTAGTGACTTTCAATATACTATAACAACATACGGGTACATTTCTCAGCATCTCACACAGCTCCTGTGCTTTGTATTGGTGAAAAAACTCATGACCTAGCTGTGAAACCTTGTGAGCCGTAGAACTATCTGCCTGACAGGAATGGAGCAGAATAGAGTCTCCTTTGTCCGAGTTTCTTTCCCCAATAATGAGGGGGAGGTGTGTGTGTGTGTGTGTGTGGATTTGTTGCTCGTGGATCAGGATCATGGCTATAAATAACGGAGAACTTCTGCATTCCTCACCCCCTTTTCTACTAACTCTATTTCGCTCCATTCTGTGGTGTGTGTCGCAGATTGAAAACAGCTGAAGCTCTCAGTGAGGCTTGTCAAAAAGAACACACAAAACACACACACAGTCCCAGTGGTTACTCCAGCTCTCTTTGTGTAGTCAATTCCTTCCTGTTAAATGCCTGGAAACCAGCAGCAGGCTAAAAATAGCCCGCTGCTGCTAAGAATAGCCTCTCTGGGATGTGCGTATGTGTGTGTGTGTTGTATGTGTGTGTGTGTGTCTTGGCGGGCTGGCAGACATGAGGAGAAATAGAGGGGTCGTGTAACTTGGTCAAAAAAACTTTAGATTTCATCTCATTTTAACATTCTGTCATAAATAGCACATGTCCAACTTCATAAAAAAACACGTTTTCCCAGCTCAAGAGTTTATATAAAAAATTATAATAACTACAGTAAGGACCTATTATGTGCCAAATAAAGTAACAGGGTTGACTGTAACAGGGTTGACCATAACAGGGTTGACCACTTCATCTTAAATTGTGTTTGTTGTGTGCAATTGACAGGGAGGTGCAATTGAATGGAAGCTTCACAATAAAATTTAAAAAATTTAATTGTCAAAAGATTTTTTTGCCTGTCTATCTATGAGTAAGAGGGTTGAAGTGTTTTCCAACACAAAACAACAGAAAATGACAAAAAAAGAGTCAAACCAGCTCACCTGCTTTTAACATTATGATTTGACTATTTATTAGATGTTCAAATGTTTCTTTAGATTTAATATTTTTTACATTTTTTTTAAATGAATCGTTTCACCATATTAATACGAGACTTCAGTTCACGTAAAAGGGTTGACCTTAAACTGAGGGGACAGACGCAAATGAATCACTGTGAAATAAAGGATCATCTTCATGAATAACTTTGTCAACGCAACAAAATAACTAGGGCTTTTACAATGAAGGTGAAAACCAGTGCAGTCAAAAACTCGATTTCCCCGCGTCTTATATTTATCTCCACACTGTGAAGTTGTAATAATCCTGTGAAAATGACCATGATGCTCTTTTATTGTAAGAGCTGTTTTGGTGGGATGGAGTTGTGGCCTGCCCGGTGACGGGCAGGTCGTTTATCAATGAAACTCCACAATACGGTGCCGAGCGTTTGATTTGGCTGCTGAGGGGCAAGGAGACCACCAGCTCGGCTAAAACCATTGACAAATAAGCGCTGTTTTCAAAATAAAAGCTATAAGTATTTGGTTTTAACATCATCACCTCTTCATTAAACATCCTATTCAGAACTGCGCGTTTCCGATTATTCCACCTTTAACTCTACCATCGGAGTTATACAACCATTCACTGCATTCTTTACATGATCAGTGCACATCCATTGATCATGTCATTTCAGACACGTGAGGGTAGCCTATCACTTTGACATATAACTAGCTAGCTAGCTAAGCAAACAACGTGTGTCATTTAGCTTCGTCAGAGACGAGGCTTTTGGAAAGCGCTTGACATCGGCAAGTCCTCGCCCTGGTAAAGTTGCCGGTCAGACTCCTGTCATCACCGCTACGGTCAGCAGCATACCACCCTGCATCCCACTGCTGGCTTGCTTCTGAAGCTAAGCATGGTTGGTCCTGGTCGCTCCCTAGATGGGAGACGAGATGCTGCTGGAAGTGGTGTTGGAGGGCCAGTAGGAGGCACTCTTTCCTCAGGTCTAAAAAAATAAATATCCGAATGCCCCAGGGCAGGGATTGGGGACATTGCCCTGTGTAGGGTGCCGTCTTTCGGATGGGACGTTAAACGGGTGTCCTGACTCTCTGTGGTCACTAAAGATCCCTTGGCACTTATCGTAAGAGTAGGGGTGTTAACCCCGGTGTCCTGGCTAAATTCCCAATCTGGCCCTCATACCATCACGGTCACCTAATAACCCCCAGTTTATAATGGATTTATTCATCCCCGCTCCTCTCCCCTGTAACTATTCCCCAGGTCATTGCTGTAAATGAGAACGTGTTCTAAGTCAACTTACCTGGTAAAATAAATCATCAGCTAGCCAATAGTGAGAGATGTCATAGTGAGAGATGTCATAGTGAGAGATGTCATAGTGAGAGATGTCATAGTGAGAGATGTCAGAGTGAGAGATGTCAGAGTGAGAGATGTCAGAGTGAGAGATGTCAAAGTGAGAGATGTCATAGTGAGAGATGTCATCAGGCCGCCCTCGCGTGTCTGAAATGACACGATCAGTTACTTGCTGTATAACTCTGATGATCGAGCAACGTTTTTTTCATGGAATGATGGGAAATGTGTAGTTCTGACTATGGCCTTTGAGAGGTGATGATATTACAAACAAATAGTTCACATTCACAACCGCTCTGCGCCATATTGTGATGTTGATAGAACAATAAGAAGGAGAAGTCCTGACCTCTCTACCACGAACAGTTGGTCTTCGGTTTCCCCCTCCCCAGACCACTCCCTGGCAGTCATAGCAAAATTCTTTCCCTATAAATTGGTCTTTGCTTTTTTGACCATTTTGATATCAAGTAATCAGAGGAAGTTGTGACCCAGAAATGATTTTATATTGAGATTTTTTTTTTTAAACCCAGCTGCATTGGACCTTTAAGTGGGTTAAAATCTTCGTGTTGAGTGTTGAGTGTGTTGAGTGTGACTGCATGTGTGTGCGCGAGTGCGGTCGAAATGTCCTCCTGTTGGGTTAGGAGAGGTGAGATGTTGTGAGAGTTGCACGTCATGTTCCCTGGCACACGAAGAGCTGCCTTGCACTCTGTGCCCTTGTAATTATGGCACATGCCATAATTGATATGGAAGTGGTTGGGAGACCAGACCACCCATAGGGGAGAAAGAACAACAGGGAGTAGAGGGAAAAAACACAGAGGGAGAGATTGAGGTGCTGTAATGGTTTTGACTTGAGGTTGTTTTTTTTGGTAGCAATGCCAGGTAGGTTGTGCCTACCAGAGAAAATACTGATTTCTCCTTTTAGTTTGACAGGGAATGAGTTTAGGGTGGGTTGGAATGGAGGTAGGGTGTTCAGCGATCTCTCTCTCTCTCTCTCTCTCTCTCTCTCTCTCTCGCTCGCTCTCGCTCTCTCTCTCTCTGTTCGCTCTGTTTTACTTCTCTCCTCTCTCTCTCTCCTCTCTCCTCTCTCTTTCTCTTTTCTCTCCCTCCTCTTCTCTCTCAGCTGTCCCCCCTGAGCACCTATAGTCAGCTGTGCACTCAACCACCTACCGCATTCACCTCTCACACACGCACATACACGCGCAGGCACGCACATACACGCGCAGGCACGCACACGGAACACAAATATGCACCTCTCTCACCACGCACACACGCTGCTCTCAAGGTTACACATTACGGGCCTGTGTGTGCCAGGGCTGTGTCGAGCCCTACAGTATGGAGAGTCATGCGTTCTGAAATACAGAGTATTTCTTTTCTCTTTTCACGTTCACTGTCATGTCAATTTTGTCTGGCTGATGTGTTATTTCATCAGTCATGGGCATAGTGTGTGATTGTAGGGTGGGGAGGCGAGAGAGGTATGGGGGAGTGAGTAACAGAAGGGAAGTGAGGGGTGGGGGGCAGGGAATGGGCATGAGAGAGACTGAGAGAAGGGACAGTGGGGGTGAGAGGGACGGGGAGTGTGGGGGGTGGGGACTGGGGTCGAGGGGTGCTCTGGCTGCCATAGAGGCAAAAAATAGCCATCTACGGCCATTCCTCGCGCACAGAGCTGTGGTTGGCTGAAGCTGGGCTTAGTCACTCCCCCTCCCCGTGTTGGCCAGTGACAGGTGGGCATGACTGGGCAATACGGTGTTGGGCCTGCCACAAAATGTGTGTTGTGTGTGTGATAGCTTTTTTGGTCTAGTGATAGGCCAGTGTTAGGCCGTAACGTGCTGAGATACGACAAAGTTGAGACAAACTGCACACACACACACACACACACACACTGGGAAAAAGCATCCCAGCTCCATGAACATTATCAGCAGTGATAAGAGAGGCCTGTTCTTTCCATTACCCCCCCCATTTTCTCCTCTCATCTCTCCAAATCACTGTCTACCACCCCTCCTCTTTCAGCCCCTCTCCCTCTGTTTCCTGTACCTTTTTCCTCTCACTTTGTCTACTCTCCCTCTCTTCTCCGATCACACTGTAGTTCAATGAGACTATTTATCTGCATGTGTTATAGCGCCTCTTGGTGGCAGTCAAGGGGACTGCAACACTTCAGAGCTCTAGAGTAGCTGTTGTGGTTTAATCACTGACTCTCTTTTTTTGTAACAGTGGCATTAATAGACTCTCAAGCCATTTGCTGAGTATCATTAACATTTGTACTCTCTCTCTCTCTCTCTGTCTCTCTCTCTCTCTCTGTCTCTGTCTCTGTCTCTCTCTCTCTCTCTGTCTCTCTGTCTCTCTGTCTCTCTCTCTCTATGTCTCTGTCTCTCTGTCTCTGTCTCTCTCTCTCTCTATGTCTCTGTCTCTCTCTCTCTCTCTCTATGTCTCTGTCTCTCTCTCTCTCTCTCTCTCTCTCTCTCTCTGTCTCTCTCTATGTCTCTCTCTCTCTCTCAGACTCTGCGAAAGAAGGGTCTAAATGGCTTTGACAGTCCCGACATCGAGGCAGACGACTCTGCTGGTCAGAGCCCCGAGTCAGAGGATAAATACCGCAAGATCAACGACGACATCGACCTCATGATCAGCAGACAGAGACTCTGTGTAAGTGCTAACTGGAATTGTGTGTGTGTGTGTCCACTCCTACCACTTCTCCATTTGCCTTGCTAACCCTGTCACCTCTTTGTCTCTGTCCAGCAGGCTCTCCCCCCCTCTAACTACGACATGATTGGCTCCATCCAGGGCCAAAATAACAGCGGACTACTCTACTCTCAACCTGGGGCGGGGGGTTCCTTAGGAAACCACAATCTGCCGCCCCTCTCGCACACACACCCCGGGCTGCAGAGGAACAGCATGTCGCCTGGACCCCAACACACACACCGAACCCCCAGCGCTGGAAACGCAGGAGGGATGATGGTCTCGGAGCTGTCGAACGCCGTCTCTAACACTGGTGAGTTAACTATCGCGATGCACCCACATTTTTCAGTGTGATGGTTTATGCAACTTGGGTAAAACAAGAAAAACGGACACTATTCTCCTCTGTCCGTCTCCTAGGTAATGGTAGCTATGGTAACCACCGTCACTCTCCGGGGCTGCTGTCTCCGGGATGTGTGGCCAAAGGCATGCAGGCCAAGACTCCGCCCCTGATGACCTCCATGACCCTGAGTGGTAACCGCAAGCCAGACCTCCGCACGCTGCTGCCCCCTGGCAACAAAAACAACATGCCCTCAGTCGTGAGTGATCTCCTCTTTCTCCATCTCTCCAGCTCTCTCTCTCTCTCTCTCTTTCGTCCCCCCCCCCCCCCCCCCAGACAGATGTCAAAACACTTACCTGCTCCTCACACTCTAGCCCACACCGTACACTCAAACACTAATATGAGTTGTATTGCTTTTCAACGCTGCCAGTGTGAGGATTTTGACATGATGCTGGTGAGTGGTGTGACATCACTAATGGACAACATGTAGAAAGTTACACTGAATATCTGTTTGTATGTCTAGAAGGAAATGGAGATCCACATAAGTGTGTTAATGTTTGTTGTTTTCTTCCAGAACCAGAGAATAAACCACTCCCAGTCTGCCCAGTCTTTGGCTACTCCTGTGGTCTCCATAGCAACACCTACTCTGCCCGGGCAGGGTATGGGAGGGTACCCCTCTGCCCTCTCCACCTCCTATGGCACAGGTATGCAATCCTCTTCTTCTCCCCTCCTCCTCTTCCTCCTCTCAAAATCACTGCACCGCATTAGGAATAGGAAGGACATGTACACTAGGAAGGATTTGCCCACAAGGTTTGCAACCTTTCTCTCCGTTCCCCCTGTGTAGAGTACTCTCTGGGTGACCTGAGCTCTCTGTCAGGCTTCGGAGGGAACGGCTCTGGATCAGTTCACCTGGGATCAGTAACAGGCTGGCAGCAACAACAGCTACAGAACATGCAGCACTCAGCATTAGGACACATGGGGTGAGTGTGTGTTTGTGTCTGTGTGTCTTTGTGTGTCTTTTCCTCTGTGTGTGCTTGTGCTTGGGTAGTTCCTCTCCCTCTTTCTAACCACTACCGCTCCTCTCCTCCACCAGAAACCTTTGTCAGAACTCCAACCTCAACCTCCAGAATGTCCATCAGAACCTTCACATCAAGTCAGAGCCCGCCTCCCCGCCCAGAGATCGAGGCATCGGATTTGTCAGCGGAGGGATGGGGGCCGTGTCCCAGGGCTACCTAACAAATCAAGGCCCAGCCGAGGCAGGGCGGTCTCCTGGCGACAGCCTATCCAGCTGTGGGAGCTCATACGACGGCAGCGACCGCGAGGATCACCGCGGAAACGACAACTTCCTGCTGCGCCCGATGTCCAATCAGGAGGAACGCCACAGCCCGTCCGTCAAACGCATGCGCCTATCAGAAGGCTGGGCTACATGATAAGGCCCACCCCTGATGATTCACTGGGGGGGGCTTGTGTAGAGTTACCTTTAGTGTTACCCTGACTATTATTAATCCTGTGTCCAAAACGGCACCCTATTCCCTACATAGTGCTCTTGCCAAAAAGTAATGCACTTTATAGAGAATAGGGTGTGATTTCAGATTTGGCCTATATTCTTCTTGTGCAGAGTGAGAGTGTTACACTATAACAGGGACATTATATACAGGAGTGTGTGTGTGTGTGTGTGGGGGGGGTTATAATAGAGACATAAACTGTGTCTCAAATGGCGCTCTATTGCCCATGTAGTGCGCTACCTTTGGCCAAAAGTAGTGACACCGCATGGGACATAGGGAGTTACTTGAGACGGCAGTGACATGCAAGGAGTGAGGGTTGATATGGAGTGGTGGGAGTCTGTGTGGGAGGGGGGGGGGGGGCTGCAATTTCTTGCGTTGTGTGTTTGTGAGGGAGGGAATAAGTCAATGAATATGTACACTATGTAAACTAACTAAGAAAAGGTTGAAGATGTCTGGTACTCTGTATGGCCAAGCTACTGGTGAGTTCAGTAATATACTAGGAGACACAAGGACAGGCACTGAGGAGTGGACACGTCACGGTGGATTTGTGTGTGTGTGTGGATGAGTGTCTACGTCTGTGAGTGTGTGCACACTGGTGTGTGTGTGTGTGTGTGTGCCATGTACTACCTAGGCCCAGTCTGCAGCTGGCTGACTAGCAGACAGATAGTGCGAGTGTTCACTACAACTCGTGCATGTTGCAGGTTCAACGTATTCATGTGTATAACGAGGGAGGGTAGGCAGAGAAAGAGAGAGAACGGGACAGAGTGACAAAGGCAGGAAGAAAGAGAGAGATGAAGGGGGGGCAGATGGAAGTGAAAGAGAAAGACAGAAAAGAAGAGAGCGACAGAGGGAGAAAGAGACAGGGAGGAAGCCATTATGCAACAGGTTGCACAGAGCTGGAACAAATAGAATAAGAAGTCATTCTAATATTCAAATTCTACGGCTGGAACCCTGGACAACTAGAATATCTCACTTGAAGTGAAGAAGCGTAGGAATCGTAGTTCAATTCAGTCAAAATACTTTTTAAGAGCCATATGCTGACC
This sequence comes from Oncorhynchus nerka, assembly GCF_034236695.1. NCBI lineage: Eukaryota > Metazoa > Chordata > Actinopteri > Salmoniformes > Salmonidae > Oncorhynchus > Oncorhynchus nerka. The sequence goes on along the minus strand of NC_088414.1, from coordinate 11,374,152 downwards.
AATATAATCTGGGTCGTATACAGTACGGTGTTACTCATCCAGATATACAATACAGTTTGCATTGTATAAGAAATGCTTCGTTTAGTCAATTGAGATTGAGCCAGTGTGTGTGTGCGCGTGCGCGTGTGTGTGTGTGTGTGTGTGAGAGAGAGAGAGAGAGAGTGTGTGAGAGTGTGTGTGAGAGTGTGTGAGAGTGTGTGAGAGAGAGAGAGAGAGAGTGTGTGAGAGTGTGTGTGTGAGAGTGTGTGAGAGAGCCTTGCCTGTTTTAGCAGCCGGCGAGGCAAAGCCACGGGGAGGAAGGGGTGTGAGTTTAGACAGACAGAACTCCTAAAGCCATATAATAAGATGAGAAGTTGATGCTTTGCTGCACATACCAGTGGTCTCCTCTTTATAGTCTCCTGGTTTTGAGAAAAAGTATATTCCTTACCTAATTCTATAAAATAATTGTACGAATATTTTTTAAAACGTCTGTGACATTACGGATGCCTATAGTTCTATTTAAAAAATAATGACAACATTGTTCAAATCTAGATCAAACCTTGTTTTTCTTCACAGTGGGGGTTATTATGTAGCTGTGTGCAGGTGGACATATTTTCTATCCATCTCGAACATTCAGGGAAATGTTTAGTTTAAACCTTCTCGACCTGCCAACGGTGTTATGTTAGCCTGATAACACGTTCTTTAGGAAGGGTTGCTTTGACACCCAGACCAAGCCTTCCCCTGGACTAAAAATGCTGGCTAAATGGAGAATCTCCATTGAAGGTGTGTGTTAATCCGGGAATAGGGCTCAATCAGGGTTCTGGAAGATCTAATCTCAGGCTGCAGAGTCAGTGTATAGACAGAGAAATGGCTGAACTGCTGCCTCTCCTCCCGTCAGACAATATTACGGGAGACCCACCTAGAAGCCTAACTTCTGACTTTGAAAGTCACATTTGTTCCATTTTGCCAGGTTGCAATACAATACAATACTGACTGAGGTCAGTAGACTACAAGAGGGCGGAGCCCCACAATGGGTTATAGACTAACCAACAGCCTGATGCTATATCCCGTTCACCTAACTCATCAGAGCTACTGTGTTCCTTTTCTTTGTCTTCGATATTAGAATGATTTGCCTGTACTGCTCAAATCTGGCATTTACATGCACCTCAAATGTACCCCACACATTTTCATAGCATGTTGGTTTCGAGTGGGATTCTGAGAATGTTGTGTAAATTCTATTCAATTAACAATAGGTCTACTCCATGTAAAACCCACTTTTTAACTATAGAATTTTAATGCTTTGTGAAAGAATTATGACTTTACATCTCAATTAATGTCCTTCTGTATCTAAAGTTAGGGTCCCTGGATGGTCTGGCTATAATGCTCTATGTTGGATTCTGTTCTTTTCAATGAACTTTATACAACTGCTAACCGCATGGCCTTGGGTAGTGCACTCAGAGAGTGTGTGTCGCTAAGGCCTCCTAATCCAGACATGGACGTGTTTCTGAGGGGAAGGTTTGGGCGCGACAAGGCTCCAAGCGGCAGAAGCAGGCCTTTGTCGCCACTTGAAGACAACATGTTTCTCACTAAAGGAAGGGAGCAAACGTCTGTACTTCTTAGCCGACGGAAGTAAACATGTATTTTCCCGCACGGGCGATGAATTAAATGGTATTTTGCAGTCAAACTCAAGTAAATATACAGGCTCTTTACTTTTAAACACGTCTCTGTGTGGTTTGTGTGACTCCTGTTTCTGTTCCTCCGCTTTGGCCACATTCTCCTCTCTGTCTCTCTGTCTCTCTCTCTCTCTCTCTGTCTCTCTCTCTGTCTCTCTGTCTGTCTCTCTGTCTGTCTCTCTGTCTGTCTCTCTCTCTGTCTCTCGCGCTCTCTCTCTCCGTTTAGTTACTTATCCATTTGACTTGTGGTGAAAGGTAAAACTAAGGTCAAGAACTATTTCTAATACTTTATCACTGGGTACACAAAGGTATTGGTGTTTCATAAACTTGTCCTGTCAAGTTTTTTAGACATATAAATACACTGGAAGACTCTGCTTTAGCCTAAATTATATAGGGTAGAGATCAGAGGAGGCTGGTGGGAGGAGTTATAGGAGGACAGGCTCATTGTAATGGCTGGAGTGGCTTGAATGGAACAGAGTCAACCGTGGTTTCCATATGTTTGATGCCGTTCCATTGATTCCATTCCAGCCATTACAATGAGCCCGCCCTCCTATAGCTCCTCCCACCAGCCTCCTCTGGTAAAACAATCTATAAACCAATCTGGCCTGTCTGGTTCTTGGTAGACACTGAGTCTGGTAAACACTGAGTGTACAAAATATATATTTTTCCGTGATATAGACTGACCAGGTGAATCCAGGTGATTCCTTATTGATGTCACTTGTTCAATCCACTTCAGAGCCTCCATCCGTCTCTACCAGGGAGACAGGTTAGCGGACTCTGACTATGAGCCTTTTTCCAAACGCCTGACCCTGTTCAGATGACAGACACAGCAGAGCAGCATCACTCTGATCGTAACACAGTCAAAGACTGGACACACTTAACAGCCTCAGAGTGGAGTACAGACCTGTCAGAGCTGATCTATTTCCCTGTGTAGGGAAAGTGGAGATACTTAGAGACCAGACATAATGGGGAAGACAGACATGTAGACATGTAGCAGTGGACAGGGTAAGAGTTGGTGAGTTCAGTGCCATCACTGTGACAGAGAACGTGTCAGGGGTCTTGGCCTGGGCATCCCGTAGTTCTGTCAGCAGACAGAAACTCAGACAGTCTGACCTGGCGATGTCCGGCGGAGGCTGTAGCGGGACGTCCTATGCTCTGCTACAGACCGGAGGACAAATAGGAAGGACAGGAGGAGTGGGCCTGGCTGCTAACAGACGGGGATGAGCGTGTTGGCTCCCAAACAACCGCGTCCTGCAGAGCCCGAGTGTGTGCCGTCTATAGAGAGAGAGAGAGAGAGAGAGAGAGAGAATCCAGCGAGGAAACAGTCATTCCTCATGCAGGTACAGTACAGCTATGTTGTTAATCACACCGATGGAATCATGACCCAGTTCCACTTTGTAAGGATCTGGTTCAAAGCCGGAAGATCATTTCCTTTTTTTTTTTTTTTTTGCAAAGAAATGACGGACTTTTTTGAAATGACGGACTTTTACAGATAAGGCTATTTTTGACATTGATAACATTTGTGGCCAGCGAGTCTGCTCAAAGGAAAGATATCGAAACATACTCTCCAGGGAAGGTTTACTGGTGTCTAAAATGTTTTGTTTTTTCCTTCGACTCCTGTCTTTACGATTTCATTACTGTCTTTTTTCAGCATGGCCCCTCAGAGTATTGGGTGTATGTGGAGGTTGAGGAGAGGTGGGTCTCCTTTTACAAGTCCAGGGCTCTTACATCTACACTTTCACTGACTTCTCTGAGAGAGAGAGAAGATCTACCCCCTGGTTGAAGTGAATGGAGAAGGCTTTGTGATCCAGGAGCTGAGATAAAGCCCGGGATGGGCGCTGGGGAGGGCAGAAATGATCTGGGAACTGGAGGGCTACTGGGTTCACAATCCTAAGACATCTCCCTACTGTTGGGCAAGGCTTCCCATCCAGGGGAGATGCACTACAGCTTGACCCATAGAAGACTTCTGTTGTTCGCTGTAACATGTGGACAAATGCAGTTGTGTTGTCATTATTCTAAAAGATTAAGGTACAAATGGACCCACATTCGGGGACAGGAAGCTCAACCTGGGGATGCTTTCTACTTGGTAAACCTCTCCAGCCAATCACCATCATCAATACAGAAATTAAGTGCTACGGAAACATTTAAACCAGCAGCAGGACAGTGGAAATCGGCGGTCTTTAAACCTTTGAAATTTGAATTGAACATAATTCATTCATTTAATAAAACATATGGATGTAAAGTCTTGGGACTGGATCTGAGTTTCACTCCAACGTCAGGCCTGTCAGAGGAAACTGTTGCCCAATCCCATATCAGCGTAGGGGATGGTTCTCACTCTGACCAGCAGATGGAGACAAAACCTTAGGAACGGCACACGACTTCAGACCTTGAACATTAGTACATACTAAGACTGATCGTCATTGACGGATACACCAGCTTGTGTGACTGCTGTAGTGCATACAAGGTCAGATCACCTATTTGGCAGGAGAGGGAAAAAGAGTATTCACATGGGGTCATTTAGTAACTCTCTACCTCCCCCTCTCTCTTCTCCCTCCCTCGCCTCCCCCTCTCCTAGTGAAGCATTGGCACCAATGAACCCATTGATGAACAGGCACAAGCCCCTCCAGCCAAGTCAAACAGCCTCCCGGTGCTTTAATCATGGCCTAAAAAGCCAACAACTTGGCCCACACTCTAACCCGATCCCACCTTGCCGCTACGTCCTCCCCCGCATCCCAACACTCCTACCCCCTTACCCACCCATCCCACCACCACCCCTACCCCCTATCCCCTGCACAGATGCTGCATTCAGAACCAAGTTCTGCTTCCCATAAGCGCAACTTTCACTGGTTTCTCTGTGTCGTGTCCGTACACTCAGCGTTCTGGGACAGGAAAACAGTTATCCAGACACACACGTACGATACACATACAACCCAGCTGAACTTCCTCCATTTGCTCCCCGATGGGCAAAACATCTTATCTCCTCTTCATGGGACCATTCTGGCCTTATTGGTATGATGTCATCAAAAAATATGCATGCAGGCAGCTCTGGGTTTTCACATAGGCTAGCCTACACTATTCGAAAGGTTTTTGCTATCGATATTAAATGGTTATTTGGCTGCCCCAACAGGGGAACACTTTATATAACCATTTTTGGTTGCAGGTTGGACCCTTTCGGGTTCCAGGTAGAACCCTTTGAGAGAACTCCACTTTTCACGAGTGCCTCGTTATGTGAATTCAAAGGATTCTAACCTGGCACCAAAAAGGGTCGTCTTAGCCGAATGAACTCTTTCGGGAACCCTTTTTTTCCGAAGAGTGTACTGAATACGACCTTTATCCTGGGAAACGAGTGCTATTATTTATTTGGCCTATTTTGTTAACATTGATTATTATAATGAGGTTATACATCCATTTTCAATCATCAGGAGATTATTGTGATGGCTAAACTACAACTTCAGGTTAGTCAATTATAGCTACTGATTGTGGCGGTCAAGCAGCCGAGGTGAGATACTGCGCAGCATCACTGCGGTGAAGCGAACCAGAGAAGAGGTGGTAGCGCTCAACCTCAGGATCCCTTTGCTTTTTGTCTGTCTGCCTATTTATCTGCGCAACAAAACTCTCATCTCCGGGTAAACTGATTGACAGACAGCGTGCGCGAGGAGGAGTCGCCAACATCATCAGCATCATTATCATCACAGCGGCCTCTGCAGCGAAGGCGGAGGAGAGAAGACAAGAGAAAGAAGATACGTTTTCTGCCCTTTGTTTTGGTTTTAACCGCGGGGGAAAGCAGTAACTCGGAGATGCACCTGCTATTGTCCCTCGCGGTGCTGTGTCTCGGTGCGGCTGTGCCTCGACAGGTGAACGGTGAGTGCATGGGGATACTGGCGAATGTAAACAAACAACGGTGTCGTCATCCCTCTTAAATGAAGGGGTGAATGTTAGTGCGTAGTTTTCTTATTAAGGAGTGCGGTGCGGCCGCGGATGCCGTTGATACTTTGAGGGAACTCGCGGAGGATATTCTCTAGAATAAATAACTGCGTGTATCTTAATACGCTCGTGTTGTTGTTGTTGTTTTTTTTGTTGATGTGATGTAACTTGGCCTATCAAAGCCATATCTGAACTTAGTTGTTCAGAGAATTTCAAGTGGAAATTCTGCATGAAGATGTGTGTGTGTGTGATATGTAAATACAGTGTGTGATGCCTGTCCCCTTGGGGCTCTGTGTCTCTCTCATTGGGGTGTTGCTAAGAAGATCTGACAGCTACTCTCTCTCTCTCTCTCTCTCTCTCTCTCTCTCTCTCTCTCTCTCTCTCTCTCTCTCTCTCTCTCTCTCTCTCTCTCTCTCTCTCTCTCTCTCTCTCTCTCAGGGGATGAATGTGAACCTGTGTCATGTGAGGGTGATGCAGACTGTTTCACCCCACAGTCAGAGGAGGCGCTACTCCTATGTAAGCACAGGAGGACTTTGGGATCAATAATTCAAGTAATCAACTGTGTCAGCGCATGATTAGGGAACACATTATCACCACAACAAATTGATCTCCTTCTTTCTACAGCCACGCCAGACTGGGAGGAGCTGATTACAGCAGGTAAGAGAAGCCTAATCCCAAACAGCCTCTAGCCCCCGTGTCCCCTCACAGATCTCAAATGATTGGATAGGTGTAATCAATTCACTCTGTTTATGATTGATGGCCTGTTTGATCCTATGACACCTACATGAAGTGCACAGACATCACAAAGCTCTTTATTAATGCAACACAGCTACTGACAGTGACCACTGGTTCCTTCATCCAACAGTACAATGACCCACAATCTGTTCTATTGCCTGTGATCTTAATCAAGACACCACTCTCTTCTCTGAGGTCCATTATAGGCTCTGTGTGTGTGTGTGTGTGTGTGTGTGTGTGTGTGTGTGTGTGTGTGTGTGTGTGTGTGTGTGTGTGTGTGTGGTGTTTTAGATAATCCCTCATTAGTTCATACTAGCTGCTGTAGTAACACCATAATGAGGGCAGGCTTTATTTTGTGATCTGCCTGTCATAGCTAATCACACACATACACACACATACACACACATACACACACACGTACGTGTCCATGGTTGTGTGAGCGTAGCCTGCTAACCTGATGGTGAGCCTCCCATAAGGCTAGCAGGGTAATATTAGCAGGTTTAATATAACTACTCTGACCTATATCCCTGTGCTTATCTTGGGACAGACAGTGAATATAAATAAATATGTTGTATTGTCATATACATCAGATAGGTGCAGTGAAATGTGTTGTTTTACAGGGTCAGCCATAGTAGTAGTTTGCGATCCTGGAGCAAATTAGGGCTAAGTGCCTTGCTCAAGGGCACATCGGCAGTTTTTGTTTGTTTTTACCTTCTCGTCTCGTGTGTTCGAACCAGCGACCTTTCGGTTACTGGCCCAACACTCTATGTTGTCTTTTACTTGTGCTTAGTGTAGAAAACCAATTGATCCCAATAGGTTTTTGTGTCCAGGTCCGTGCCAGCCCAACCCATGCCACCATGGGGGTGTGTGTGAGACCACTAATGCCCAACGAGGTGATGCCTTCCTGGGGTACCACTGTCACTGCTCCCCTGGCTACTCTGGAGCCCACTGCCAACACAGTAAGACACATACGCACACACACACGTACACACACACACACACACAGGCACACACACACACTAACCCGAGGGGACAGCTTGTCTAACGACTGAGAGGGTTTCAGGCCTCCCGGCTGGAGGGAGTGGCTTAATCCGACCATTCTTAATGAGGTCAATCAGTGGGAGTTATGCTGATGAAGTCATACACACATCCTCACGCTTTCATGGGTGTGATGAGTTATGACGGCTTACACGTGGTGAACACGCACACACGCACGCACGCACACACACACACTCAACAATGTAGTACCACCCACATGAACAAATACTACAGTTTACTATAGAATTCTGCAGTACTTACTATAGAATTCTGTAGTAAACTGTAGTGTACTGTAGAATACTATACTAAACACTGTAATACCCCTCAATCATAGGTAGTGCTTATTATAGAATGTTGTAGTATACTGAGGAATACTACTGTTAATACTACAGTATTATCCACTTTAGTAAATACTATTGTAATGTCCGCAAAAACACTACAGTCCCGGAAAAACACGACACTTTTTTAACTGTATTTAATTTGCACATGCCTTGCCCATTCCCCTCCCACATATCCCAATTTGTGCTACCTATAAGTGAGAAACCTACATGCCAAGTATAGACCATATTGTGTTCCCTACAGGCTATAGAAATGAGCAGAAACAATGAACTCTCTGGTCAGACCCTGGTCCTTCCTTCCTTCCTTCCTTCCTTCCTTCCTTCCTTCCTTCCTTCCTTCCTTCCTTCCTACCTACAGTAAAGGTTACGGAAAATGTGCTCTTAGTATTTTTCCAGTAGGTTTTCACAAGGAGGAAATGCCAAAGATAATGAAACAAAAACACTAAAGTAAATATTTGAGTTATGTCTGAAAAAAACACAAGTGAATACTACAGCCATCTACCGTCTGCAAAAACACTACATTAAATACTAAAGTACACTACAATCCGCAAAAACACAACATTTTAAATTGTGTTTTTTACATTGGATAAAAGTAGAGACCTAGAAAATGGTATATCATACACTACAGTTGAGGAACAATGGGAAAGTAATTCTGCTTTGAAAGTTCATAACCCCACTTTGGAGAAAATGGCCCTTGAATGTTTTGGTACACCTACTGGAGAGGTTTTCTTTGTCTACACCCATTCAGCATTATTCACACCCTCTTAAGCCTTAGCCCCACCCATATCTTTTAAGGATTCACACGTGAGGCCATGTGCTAAACAGAGTGAGTAGTGTAATAAACAACCAAAGGTTTCAAACCTAAAGTCTGGTTTATACCATGTCTATCGACATGTCTGTATACAGTTGTCGCAGTGACATCCTGAACATTCTATTGTCGTCCGACATCAAACTTGTCATTGTCGTTATGAACACAAAAACGACAGGCTGCATGACATCAGCAGACTGGTGGTCCAAAATAGCATAACTGGTGTATTTTAACACCAATAAACCCATCCGTTTAAAAATAAATTCAGTATATGTCAATTTAGCAAACCAGGCAACTAAAAGCAACTTTCTAAACAATGTTTTGGTTCGTTTCTAGTTTGTTAGCTAGCTAGCTAAAGTTAAGGCACTATATACTACAGTTTTCTTTTGCTACAGTATTTATACTACTGTTAATACTACAGTATACTAATGTGAATACTACAGTAAAGTCTGAAAAACACTACAGTGAATACTATACTATAGTATACTATAGCTTTTTTTTATGTGGGCAATACCAACAATGATATCTACTCTATATGTGTGCACAGTGAGGTCACATACACTTGTAGTTCTCCAGGGGGTCTTGTATATAAATACTAGGTGTTGTTCTTGGTGACAGAGCCAAACAGACAGTGTAAAACTAGGTCAACTGATAAGATTAGTCCCAAGCACCAAGTTAGGATCATATAATTGTACATGTGATAAATGTTCCACATTTCAAGGAATTTCCCTCTCAGAATTGATTAAATCACCCACGGAAGCCTGATAAGATTAGTCCCAAGCACCAAGTTAGGATCATATAATTGTACATGTGATAAATGTTCCACATTTCAAGGAATTTCCCTCTCAGAATTGATTAAATCACCCACGGAAGCCTTCTGTACTAAATTATAGCGAGTCATACCCATAGAGATCCTATGAAATTACTAGAGTGGTTATGTCATGAACCCTCAAAGTTCCAGAATGGGGTGAAAATGGCAGCCATATTGGTCAGGGAGAAATCCAAACCATTCCAATTGGAATGAATGGCAGTAGAGGCATAATCCTGATTTTACTTATGCAGGAAAGTAAAAGTAAGGCATATGATATATCACAAATTGTGTAATAGAATTATTGTTAACCTAAAATGTTGTCATATCATTATAAATACAGTTTATATAAGTTTTATACAAATTGTCAATGTATGGCTGTGGATTAATTGCATTGTTTGAATGGAATGTTGGCATATTGGCAGTTAATTTGAAACATTTCTGTAATCATTCCTCTAAAATTGCCTGGCTAGCAAGCAAACAAACATACAGTGCAGACAAATTCTTCAAATATATATTTTTTTACACAATATCTTATCACATCACTGTTGACCAACTTTTTGACCAAAATGGCTGACCTGCAAAATGGCTGACCTGCATGACACTTGCATTAGACCTTCTTCTCATGCTCACTCCACACCTCTTACGGTGCATTCGGAAAGTATTCAGACCCCTTGACTTTTTCCACATTTTGTTACGTTACAGCCTTAATCTAAAATTGATGAAATAAAAACTTTTCTTCATCAATCTACACACAATAGCCCATAATGACAAAGCGAAAACAGGTTTTTAGAAATATTATGCAAATTTATAGAAGTAAAAAAACAAAAAGACCTTTAAGTCAAGGGGTCTGAATACTTTCGTTCTCCGCTGAGTTTATAAAACTGTAAAAAGAGCAGCACGGAGGGGCTGTTTTAAATACAATGTTGTAAAAACAAAATGGTTGCTGTTACTCCCGTCCCTATTGCTGAATGCAACCTTTTGACACCACGTACTGAAGTCAATAATCCATACTTGCCTTAGTCTTCTCCTTTGGTGATTGGCGTTTAGCCTGCGGCAATGAAAAGGCAGCATACAGACCTAAAGTATGTTTTAGCGGCGGAGTTTGGTAGGGTAACCTGATTTGTAACTCTGAAAATAACAGACTGTGAACTCAAAAGTGTACGTTTGATTGTAGAGGAGGACAATAAATGTACAAATAATAATAATACAACAATAAGAAGAAGAACTGTGCTTGTCAGCATGAACACGACTGTTATTCCCCAAACGTATTTTATCATTCCTCTTCTTCCCAGTCTTGCCAGTGGAATCACATATTTGAAATCCGATATGCCTACTTGTGTTTTTGAAAATGGATAATATGAGGCTATGGTTTTTTTTGCAGTCATTCCTGGACGCTTTTGAATAAGCCATGCAAATAAGAACTGGATACTGAATGCTGCAGGCCTCAAATATAATTGTTGACATTTGAGTATTGTGCACGTGCTAGGCTAAGATAGTAGGGGGATTCACAACTTACAAACGCATCATATTTTGTCTATGTAGAGTCAGATGATTGCAAGGGTCTTCACTGGTAGGCATAAACCACCTGGATATTGAGATATTCATTCGATTTTTCCTGAAGGTTTTGAGAAATGAATTGTTATAATAAGAACATTTTCAAACACCCAGAACTTGGGAAGCATAGATCAGGGGGAGGCCAACCCTCCTGGAGGTCAAGCGCAATTTTCTTCCAGCACTATTTTAAAGAGTTCACCCAAATTACAAAATGTTTGTGTCCTTACCTTGAAAACAATCTATGGACAAGGAGACTGCAATCGATGATTTGGTTACCCAGTACCATCAACCTAAACTGGGACATGCTTATTAACACCCCAGCCGTCCTACAATCTAAGCTAGATGCCCTCAATCTCACACCAATTATCAATGAACCTACAGTACCAGGTACAACCCCAAAATCCGTAAACACGGGCACCCTCATAGATATCATCCTGACCAAGCTGCCCTCTAAATACACCTCTGCTGTTTTCAACCAAGATCTCAGCGATTACTGCCTCATTACCTGCGTCCGTTATGGGTCTGCTGTCAAACAACCACCCCTCATCACTGTCAAACGCTCCCTAAAACACTTCAGCGGGCAGGCCTTTCTAATCGACCTGGCCCAGGTATCCTGGAAGGATATTGGCCTCATTCCATCAGTAGAGGATGCTTGGTTATTCTTTAATAGTGCTTTCCTCACCATCTTAAATAAGCATGCCCGATTCAAAAAATGTAGAACCAGGAACAAATATAGCCCTTGGTTCACTCCAGACCTGACTGCCCTTAACCAGCACAAAAACATCCTGTGGCGTACTGCATTAGCATTGAATAGCCCCCGTGAAATGCAACTTTTCAGGGGAGTTGGGAACCAATATACACAGGCAGTTAGGAAAGCAAAGGCTAGCTTTTTCTAACATAAATTTGCATCCTGTATCACAAACTCCAAAAAGTTCTGCAACACTGTAAAGTCCATGGAGATTAAGAGCACCTCCTCCCAGCTGCCCACTGCACTGAGGCTAGGAAACACTGTCACCACCGATAAATCCACTATAATTGAGAATTTCAATAAGCATTTTTCTACGGCTGGCCATGCTTTCCACCTGGCTACCCCTACCCCGGTCAACAGCCTTGCACATCCCACAGCAACTTGCCCAAGCCTCCCCCATTTCTCCTTCACCCAAATCCAGATAGCTGATGTTCTGAAAGAGTTGCAAAATCTGGACCCCTACAAATCAGCTGGGCTAGACAATCTGGAACCTCTCTTTCTAAAATTATCCCCCGCAAATGTTGCAACCCCTATTACTAGCCTGTTCAACCTCTCTTTCATATCGTCTGAGATCCCCAAAGATTGGAAAGCTGCCGCGGTCATCCCCCTCTTCAAAGGGGGAGACACTCTCGACCCAAACTGTTACAGACCTATATTTATCCTACCCTGCCTTTCTAAGGTCTTCGAAATGCCAAGTTAACGAACAGATCACCGGCGTCGTGGACACCGCCATCGATAAAAGACAATACTGTGCAGCTGTATTCATCGACCTGGCCAAGGCTTTCGACTCTGTCAATCACCACATTCTTATCGGCAGACTCAACAGCCTTGATTTCTCAAACGACTGCCTCACCTGGTTCACCAACTGCTTCTCTGATAGAGTTCAGTGTATCAAATCGGAGGGCCTGTTGTCCGGACCTCTGGCAGTCTCTATAGGTGTGCCACAGGGTTCAATTCTTGGGCCGACTCTTTTCTCTGTGTACATCAATGATGTCGATCTTGTTGCGGGTGATTCTCTGATCCACCTCTATGCAGACAACACCATTCTGTATACTTCTGGCCCTTCTTTAGACAATGTGTTAATTAACCTCCAGTCAAGCTTCAATGCCATACAACTCTCCTTCCGTTGGCCTCCAACTGCTCATAAATGCAAGTAAAACTAAATGCACGCTCTTCAACCGATCGCTGCCCGCACCTCCCTGTACTTAGAATATGTGGACAACTACAAATACCTATGTGTCTGGTTAGACTATAAACTCTCCTTCCAGACTCACATTAAGCATCTCCAATCCAAAATTAAATCTAGAATTGGCTTCCTATTTCGCAACAAAGCATCCTTCACTCATGCTGCCAAACATAACCTTGTAAAACTGACTATCCTACCAATCCTTGACTTCGACGATGTCATTTACAAAATAGCCTCCAACACTCTACTCAGCAAATTGGATGCAGTCTATCACAGTGCCATCCATTTTGTCACCAAGCCCCATATACTACCCACCACTGCAACCTGTATGCTCTTGTTGGCTGGCCCTCGCTTCATATTCGTCGCCAAACCCACTGGCTCCAGGTCATCTATAAGTCTTTGCTAGGTAAAAGCCCCGCCTTATCTCAGCTCACTGGTCACCATAGCAGCACCCACCCATAGCACGCGCTCCCGCAGGTATATTTCACTGGTCACCCCCAAAGGTAATTCCTCCTTTGGCCGGCTTTCCTACCAGTTCTCTGCTGCCAATGACTGGAACAAATTGAAAAAAATCACTGAAACTGGAGACTCATATCTCCCTCTCTAACTTTAAGCATCAGCTGTCAGAGCAACTCACAGATCATTGCACCTATACATAGCCCATCTGTAAATAGCCCATCCAACTACCTCATCCCGATATTGTTCTTTTTTTCTCCTTTGCACCCCAGTATCTCTACTTGCACATTCATCTTCTGCACATCTATCACTCCAGTGTTTAATTGCTAAATTTTAATTACTTCGCCACTACGGCCTATTTATTGCCTTATCTCCCTAATCTTACCTCATTTGCACACACTGTATATAGACTTTTTTCTATTGTATTATTGACTGTACGTTTGTTTATTCCATGTGTAATTCTGTGTTGTTGTTTGTGTCAAACTGCTTTGCTTTGTCTTGGCCAGGTCGCAGTTGTAAATGAGAACTTGTTCTCAACTGGCCTCCCTGGTTAAATAAAGGTGAAATAAAATGAAATAGAAAAACATTAATATTACTATTTCCTTTGCAGAGTCTTGGTGTAGTGGTGACACTCCATGACACATGTGTTGCATCCAACTTTCACCTGAGTACCGGGATCAATCCCTGCTTCCAACCTTCCCACTGTTTCTCTCCCCATCTTGTTTTATTACTGTCTGAATTAAGTGTCAAACCACTTGAAAAAAATATTAGCAGACTTTCATTTCATCCGCCCAAAATCTCAAAGCAACAAAGTCATTTTGAGTGTTCATTTAATGTTCGAAGCATCCGGAATACACCTGGCCTGTGGTAAGATGTTTTATTCCCCACCTTGGTTATAGGCCTAACTACAGCCATGTCGAAAATACATAGAAATAAGGAGATTAGATTTGAAAACAGTAAAGTTTTCCGACCCCCCGTCTTGGGGTTGTGGCAGGGGGCAATGAAATTATCATAGCAAATGTCACTCCAAGCTGTCTTCAAACGTCCTGTTCCTGTTTGAAACGTCCATTTTTACATTAAATATCTGTATGCAACCTCATAGTCCCATAAATGTATGAAACAGTTCTTCCCTGGTCTGTGTTTGTGTTCCAGATGTGAATGAGTGTGAGAGTGGGCCGTGCAGGAACGGAGGTGTGTGTACAGACCGGGAGGCCAACTACACGTGTGTGTGTCCTGGAGAATACACGGGCAGGACCTGCCAGCACAGTGAGTGGGGACTTGTGTAACTGTTTACTTGCGAGTCATCAGAGGACAAATATTTTAAGAGGTCTTGATGTCCAACGCTTACATGAACACACAATTGAATTAGGTAGGAATTGATGTCATATGCTCTCTTGCTGTTTTCCCTTTTAGTGCGCTTCTGTGTGTGTGTGTGTGTGTGTGTGTGTGTGTGTGTGTGTGTGTGTGTGTGTGTGTGTGTGTGTGTGTGTGTGTGTGTGTGTGTGTCACCTATTTATTTAAGGAATTTAATTTGCTGTCCTGGTGTAGCATCATTAAAAATCTAATCAAATTTTATTTGTCACATACACTTGTTAGGGCAGATGTTATTGTGGGTGTAGCGAAATGCTTGTGTTTCTAGTTCCAACAGTGCAGTAATATCTAACCATACACACAATCTAAAGTAAAGGAATGGAATTAAGAATATGTAAATATTTTGATGAGCAATTTCAGAGCAGCATAGACTAAGATACAGTAGAATAGGATGGAATAGAGTCGATCCATATTAGATGAGTAATGAAATATGTAAACATTATTAAAGTGGCCAGTGATTTCAAGTCCGCTGAGGAACTTGAAGCTTTCCATCTTCTCCCTTGCTGTCTCATTGATGTGGTTAGGGGGGCTCCCTCTGCTGTTTCCTGAAGTCCACAACTAGCTCCTTAGTTTTGTTGACGTTGGGCGAGAGGTTATTTTCCTGGCACCACACTCCCAGGGCCCTCACCTCTTCCCTGTAGGCTGTCTCATCATTTTTGGTAATCAGGCCTACTACTGTTGTGTTGTATGCAAACTTGATGATTGAGTTGGAGGCGTGCATGGCCACACAGTCATGGCTGAACAGGGAGTACAAGAGGGGGCTGAGCACACATCCTTGTGGGGCCCCAGTGTTGAGGATCGGCGACGTGGAGATGTTGTTTCCTACCTTCACCACCTGGGGGCGGCCCATCAGGAAGTCCAGGACCCAGTTGCACAGGGAGGGGTTCAGACCCAGGGCCTCGAGCTTAATGATGAGCTTGGAGGGTACTATGGTGTTGAATGCTGAGCTATAGTCAATAGACAGCATTCTTACCTAGGTATTCCTCTTGTCCAGATGGGATAGGGCAGTGTGCAGTGTGATGGCGATTGCATCTTCTGTGGATATATTGGGGCGATAAGCTAATTGAAGTGGGTCTAGGGTGTCAGGTAAGGTAGAGGTGATATGATCCTTGACTAGTCTCTCAAAGCACTTCATGATGAATGATGTGAGTGCTACGGGGCCATAGTCATTAAGTTCAGTTACCTTTGCTTTCTTGGGTACAGGACCAATGGTGGACATCTTGATGTATCTGGGGACAACAGACTGGAATAGGGAGAGATTGAATATGTCTGTAAACACTCCAGCCAGCTGGTCTGCGAATGCTCTGAGGACGCGGCTGGGCCGGCAGCCTTGCGAGGGATAACACGCTTAAATGTCTTACTCACGTCGGCCAGGTAGAAGGAGAGCCCACAGTCCTTGGTAGCGGGCTGCATCATTGGGACTGTGTTATCCTCAAAGCGGGCGAAGAAGGTGTTTAGCTTGTCCGGCAGCAAGATGCTGGTGTCCACGACGTGGCTGGTTTTCCCTTTGTAGTCCATGATTGTCTGTAGACCCTGCCACATACGTCTTGTGTCTGAGCCGTTGAATTGCGACTCCACTTTGTCTCTATACTGAGATTTTGCCTCTTTGATTGCCTTACGGAGGGAATAACTACACTGTTTGTATTCGGCCATATTCCCTTGCCACCTTGTCACAGTTAAATGCGACGGATTGCATTTTCAGATTTGCGTGAATGCTGCCATCTATCCACGGTTTCCCGATAGGGTAGGTTTAAATAGTCACAGTGGGTACAATATCTCCCATACACTTCCTATACACACTGTATCAGTGTATTTGTCTATGTTGTTCTCGGAGGCTACCTGGAACATATCCCAGTCCACGTGATCAAAACAATCTTGAAGCGTGGATTCCAATTGGTCAGACCAGCATTGAATAGTCCTTAGCACGGGTACTTCCTATTTGAGTTTTGGCCTATAGGAAGGGAGGAGCAAAATGGAGTCGTGATCAGATTTGCCAAAGGGAGGGCTGGGGAGGGCCTTGTAGGCATCCCGGAAGTTGGAGTAGCAGTGGTGAGTGTTTTAGCAGCGCGAGTACTATAGTCAATGTGTTGATAGAACTTCAGTAACTTTTTCCTCAAATTTACTTTGTTAAAATCCACAGCTACAATAAATGTGGCTTCAGGATATGTGGTTTCCAGTTTGCATAAAGTCCGGTGCAGTTCTTTGAGGGCCGTCGTGGTATTGGCTTGAGGGGGAATATACATGGCTGTGACTATAACTGAAGAATATTCTCTTGGGAGGTAATACGGTCGGCATTCGATTATGAGGTATTCTAGGTCGGGTGAACAAAAGGACTTGAGTTCCTGTATGTTATCACAATCACACCATGAGTAGTTAATCATTAGCGATGTTGTTGCGTCGTGGTACCAGAGTCTCTCTGTTCTCAATTAGAGCCAACCTGAGTCTGGTTTGGGGGTGGAGAATGCCAGATACGGACCCCCTCGTCCCCAATCCTACACAGGGACCACGGACACACACTCACAGACCTATGCCCTTCTCCCCTACCTCACACACTCCTCCAGAACCAGTTCTTTCCACACATACTCACACAGGAGCTGTGAGAAAAGAGAGGAGAGTTGCGAGGATGAGGATGTTTTTGTATGGCATTTTGAAGCTGAAGTCTCAGCCAGTGAGAGGGGGGATGATGGACTGATAAGTGGATGTAATGAGGCAGAAAGAAGAGAAGAAGAAAAGGATGAACTGGCTAGCAGAATCAAAATAAATTGAAAAACGGACTGACACACAGATGCAATGACTCAGTTTTACCAGGAGAGAGGTTGAGAGACTGCATGTCAGAGACTGAAATCAATGACGAAACTGACCTGGAACATGAAATTCATCTGGGCCAACATGGGGGACAATCCAGAGCAGAGCTGAGGCTGTCCCTCAGAGGAGAAACAAGGAACACTGTGTCTTCGGTACCTGCTGATGTTTGAGGAAGGAATGAAGAAAGAAAGAAAGAAAGAAAGCGAAGGAAGGAAGGACATTTACTGTGGCTTTGGCTTGTGATGGATGTACTAATTGTACTAATCATTATCTCGCTCTCTCTCTCTCTCTCTCTCTCTCTCTCTCTCTCTCTCTCTTTGTCTCTCCTCTTTCTTCCTTGTGTGTCTGTGTACCTGCTGTCCCTCTACTCTGTAGAGTGTTCAGGTCCTCTGGGCATGGAGGGTGGTATCATCACCAAGGGGCAGCTGTCCTCCTCCTCTGCTCAGCGGGGCATGTTTGGTTTGCAGCACTGGAGCCCTGACCTGGCCCGGCTCCACCGCCGGGGCATGGTTAATGCCTGGAGCCCTGCACTCAGCGACCGCTGGCCCTGGATACAGGTAGCACACGCTCACACACTCCGGCTGTCCGCTAGATAGATGTAGCCAGTGTTTACTCCACCATGGCCAAACTCTAGTTGTTTCTGACCCCCTTATGTCTGTGTCCAGGTGAACCTGCGGCAGCAGATGCGTGTGACGGGGCTGATTACCCAGGGTGCTCGGCGGCTAGGCAGCTCAGAGTATGTGAAGTCCTATAAGATCGCCCACAGCGACGACGCTAGGACCTGGAGCATGGTGAAAACCAGAGGAGACACACAGGACATGGTGATGCGTGTGTGTGTGTGTGTGTGTGCGTGTGCGTGTGCGAGTGCGAGTGAGTGAGTGAGTGAGTGAGTGAGTGAGTGAGTGAGTGAGAGTGAAAATACATTTGTGCAGGTGCGCCTAAATCAGCCCGATGTTTTTGACTGATAAAACCTGATGTTTTCCTCTAGATATTCCACGGTAACTCAGACAGCAGTTCTCTCATGGCCAACACCTTCTCTTCACCAATTGAAGCAAGGTACATACGGGTTTACCCTCAGGTCTGCTGGGGCCATTGTATGCTGCGCATGGAGCTGATGGGCTGCGAGCTCACAGGTCAGTGACGTCATCATCTGTAGACATGATTGCTTTATAAACTTGATTTGGCACCCTGCTCATAATGCCTTCATTACAATGTTGTAAAGCTTCATGATGCCAAATGTGTCAAAAGCAGTCATACATGGTTATAAAGTAAATATTTCATGACAATGTTTTGACACACAGTACCAGTCAAAAGTTTGGACACACCTACTCATTCTAGTTTTAAATTTTTTTAATTTGACTATTTTCTACCTTGTAGAATACTATGAAATAACACATATGGAATCATGTAGTAACCAAAAAAGTGTTAAACAAATCAAATTATATTTTACATTTTAGATTCATCAAAGTAGCCACCCTTTTCCTTGATGACAGCTTTGCACACTCTTGGTATTCTCTCAACCAGCTTCATGAAGAATGCTTTTCCAACAGTCTTGACAAGGTTCCCACATATGCTGAGCACTTGTTGGCTGCGGTCCAACTCATTTCAAATCATCTCAATTGGGTTGAGGTTGGGTGATTGTGGAGGCCAGGTCCTCTGATGCCGCACTCCATCACTCTCCTTCTTGGTCAAATAGCCCTTACACAGTGTTGGGTCATTGTCCTGTTGAAAAACAAATGATAGTCCCACTAAGCGCAAGCCAGACTGGATGGCGTATCGCTGCAAAATGCTGTGGTAGCCATGCTGGTTAAATGTGCCTTGAATTCTAAATAAATCACGGACAGTGTCACCAGCAAAGCACCCCCACATCATCACACCTCCTCCTTCATGCTTCACGGTGGGAACCACAGACACAGAGATCGTTTGTCCGCCTACTCTGCATCTCACAAGACATGGCGGTTGGAACCAAAAATCTCACATTTTGACTCATCAGGCCAAAGGACAGATTTCCACTGGTCTAATGTCCATTGCTCGTGTTTCTTGGCCCGAGCAAGTTTCTTATTATTATTTGTGTCCTTTAATAGTGGTCTTTGCAGCAATTCGACCATGAACGCCTGATTCAAGCAGTTTCCTCAGAATAGTTGATGTTGAGATGTGTCTGTTACTTGAACTCTGTGAAGCCTTTATATGGGCTACAATTTCTGAGGCTGGTAACTCTAATGAACTTATCCTCTGCAGCAGAGGTAACTCTGGGTCTTTCTTTCCTGTAACGGTCCTCATGAAAGCCAGTTTCATCATAGCGCTTGATGGTTTTTGAGACTGAACTTGAAGAAACTTAAAAAGTTATTGAAATGTTCCAGATTGACTGACCTTCATGTCTTAGAGTAATGATGGACTGTCATTACTCTTTGCTTATTTGATCTGTTCTTTCCATAATATGAACCTGGTCTTTTACCAAATAGGACTATCTTCTGTATACCAACCCTACCTTGTCACAACACTGATTGGCTCAAACACATTAAATTAACTTTTAACAAGGCACACCATAATTGAAATGCATTCCAGGTGACTACCTCATGAAGCTGGTTGAGAGAATGCCAAGTGTGTGCAAAGCTGTCATCAAGGAAAAGGGTGGCTATGTCTCAAATATAAAATGTAATTTGTTTGTTTAACACTTTTTTGGTTACCACATGATTCCATATCTGTTATTTCATAGTTTTGATGTCTTCACTATTATTCTACAATGTAGAAAATAGTTTAAAAAATAAAGAAAAACCCTTGAATGAGTAGGTGTGTCCAAACTTTTGACTGGTAGTGTATATTGGGATGTTTATGTGTTTCTGTTTCTGGTTTCCCAGGCTGTTCAGAGCCTCTGGGTCTAAAGGGGGGTCAGGTGCAGGACTCCCAGCTGACCTCGTCCTCTGTGTACCGGACCCTGGGCATGGGTCTGCTGGCCTGGACCCCGAACAGAGCCAGACTGGACAACCAGGCCAAGGTCAACGCATGGACCGCAGCCACCAATGACCAAAACCAGTGGATACAGGTATGGAGGGGAGAGGGAGGGGGAGGAGTAGGAGAAAGACAAAAATAGAATGGAGTATGCATTTTAATGAATGGATAATTAAATCATTCTCCCTCTCTACATCCCCTCTCTCCCTCTCTACTTCTTCTCCACTTTCCCTCTCCCTCTCTCAGGTAGACCTGTTGGTTCCTACTAAGGTAACAGGTGTAGTGACTCAGGGAGCTAAGGACTTTGGCCGTGTCCAGTTTGTGCGCTCCTACAAACTAGCCTACAGCAACGATGGACTGAGGTGGACGACATACCAGGACGAAACACAACACAAGGACAAGGTCGAAACACATGATCATATTGATTGACTATTTGATTGATTTGTTGATTGATTGAGACACAGAAAATACATGACATACATGACAGAGGGACAGAAAGAAAGAGAAGGAGACAGAGAGTGAGGGATGGTGATGGTTCAGTTATTGGTGTTCCAGTTGTATCTGTGGTTGTCTTGTTGGCAGTGTGTCTGACGGTATCCGTGGTTGTCTTGGGTGACAGGTGTTCCAGGGGAACGTTGAAAATGACACCCACAGGAAGAACTCCGTCCAGCCGCCCATATATGGTCGTTTCCTCCGCCTCATCCCCTGGTCCTGGTACGGACGCATCACACTGAGGATGGAGCTACTGGGCTGCACAGAGGACGACTGACCATCTCTCTCTCTCTCTCTCTCTCTCTCTCTGTCTCTTTCTCTCTCACCTAGCTCTCTCTTCTCCCTCCGCCTCTTTCTCTCTCACCTAGCTCTCTCTTTCCCCTCTCTCGCTCTTTCCCTGTCCTGCTTCTGTTTCTCTCCCCTTTCTCCATCTCTCCATCTCCCATCTCTCTCACTCTTCTCCCTTCTTCCATCTCGCTCTCTCACTTGACCTCTTCTCCACCACCCCACCCCCCCCCCTTTCTCTCTTGCTGGAAGTAGCAGTGTGGACAGTGGTCATAAGAGACACCGGGAAAGATGTGGGACGTAGAGGTCACAATAGGTGACTGGTTTACCTTGTGTTATTGATTTATTTCTTGGATTATAAGGTACTGTACTTCTGCTCTTCGATGTTTTTGCTATATCGTTCTCCTGTGTGATAGCATTTCCAACAGTAGTGCCAAAACAATACAGGGTTAACGTCTCCGTGACCTTTGACTGTTCCCTCCCACCGTTTCTGACGGCGAAACAGCCCTCTCCAAGCACAAAGCTCCCCTACATAACGATAACAGTTGAAAGGCGTTTTACAGACATTGTAACAGGGAAGTTACCACGTTATTCACACTACATTGCGAGGAACAAGGTATTTTAATGCTGTTGAAGAGATAGAAAATGTCGCCCAAAGTGTGCTATCTACTGTACAATAACCTCTGATGTGGTATTCGTTGATACTGGTTGAACACAGTATTGATGGTTGTAACATCATTCTTTAGCTGATATGGTGCAACAAGCCACTTTCTGTGTAGTAAAACAAGTGACATAATACCTGTGTTTCTCTCCGTGTCTGTTTTCCAATCAAAAGGTGTTTGCAATCAAGTCATCGGAATGGTCTAAAGCTCTTTGCGCTCACCTTGCTAAGGACAGGAGAGTTTGATGCAGCTATCTAAATGTATCTAACCATAACCCTAAGCCTAACCTTAACCCTAGCTTCATGCCCACATCCCGGTTCAACCCTAACCCTAGACTCAACCACAACCCCAAACCCTAACCGTAGGGCAAGCTTATTAGCAGCAATAAAAGTTAATTGCCAAAAATAGGGCTTAAATGTCAATACAGTGACAACAAATGACATGGAAAGGGGAAGGCAATTCACTCGAGCAGGAGCGGTCTGGGACCAGAAATCGTCTCTGGCATTTCTAACATACCAGCCCATTATTTTTCCTTGAGGGACCCACAACGGCCAATTTTTTTCCAAGAGTCCCACACACGGCCTATTTTTCCATCAGCACCCACTATTAGCCAGATAATGAGAATTTTGTGAAGAAAAAAAAACAAGTTAGGCTAAAATTGGACCAGCCATCTGGCATTTGTCCAAAATGCCAGATGGTCAGTCCGCCCCTGAACTCGAGCAGTTACAAACTGATGTACACAACACAAGAATATTAGGTGGAAAATAGAATGGTCTGCCAGCTGATGCTGGTTTGCGTCAGGTGAATGGCTCACATTAGGCCTGACTACAGTCAGTAAAGCCACGAGGGGGAGCACAGCACCATCTGCAAAACAGACAGATTTTTCCACAATGTGTTTAAAAAAATCAACTGCAAACACTACAATAAACAAATGCTTTACTCTCCAATCCGTTACTGTATCAATGTTAAAATGAAATGCATTTTGATTCATGAATTATACAAACTCCTTGGTCAAATAGTAAAACTCCCACGTTGCTCTTACATTGTGAGATAAATAACGAATGATTCTATCTAACTTCTCCGATCCCTTCACAACAGTGTCGTCTCTAACGTCTTCGTCAGGTAATGGTGTGCGAGATTACATCTGCCCAAACATTCCTCCATTTTCCATCCGTTCTCCCTGTCTTCTTCCTCTCTCTCCCTCTCTCTGTATATGTGAGCTTCTCTCTATCCTTCTCCTCCATCTGTCTGTCTTGTTGAACTCCCTCAGCATCTCTGTCTGTCTATCCTTCTCCATCACCAGCCTATCCTTCTCCTCCATCTGTCTGTCTGTTGAACTCCCTCAGCATCTCTGTCTGTCTGTCCTTCTCTTTCACCAGCCTATCCTTCTCCTCCATCTGTCTGTCTGTTGAACTCCCTCAGCATCTCTGTCTGTCTGTCCTTCTCTTTCACCAGCCTATCCTTCTCCTCCATCTGTCTGTCTGTTGAACTCCCTCAGCATCTCTGTCTGTCTGTCCTTCTCTTTCACCAGCCTATCCTTCTCCATCTGTCTGTCTGTTGAACTCCCTCAGCATCTTTGTCTGTTAGATCATGTCGTTCCTCTGTAACTCCGGTAAGAACTATCTTCATTAGGTTTCTCTCTGCTTCATGATCTCCTCAATCTCATGCCTGTGTCTCCCCTCCATCTCTCTCTTTTCATCCTCTTCAAATCTCTCCAGCTCTCTTTCCATCCCATTCCTCCTATCAGACTCCTCCTATAAGCTCCCCTCTTCTTCTCCTCGTCCCTCTCTTCTTTCAACTGTCTCTCTGATTCAGTTATTCGTTCTCTGAGTGTTCTGATATCTCCCTTGAGCTTCTGCAATTACTCCTCCTTTCATATGAGAGTACTGCTGCTCCTCCCGGCCCGACACAGGAGTCACTAGTGCACGATGAGTCAAGGATATCCCTGCCGGCCAAACAACTCCCTAACCCAGAATCTCTGGTGGTACAGCTAGCACTGCGATGCAGTGCCTTAGACCACTGCGCCACCTGGGAGGCCCTCATGTACTTAATGTTGAGGTCCTGGTACCCGCTCCCATACTTCGCTACAAGCTAATGGAGGTCCTGACTCCCTGCTTGGAGAAACTCCTCAATGCTCAAGGCTTTCAGCATGGGTGAATAGAATCCCAATGTGTTCCCAACAAACCTCGCCAAACATCTCCTCTATTCTCTCCAGTATCCCTCTCTCCTCCCCTTGGAGGGCTGTACTGGTACAGCCAGGAGGAAGGAGTGGGGTCCCGTGACAGACAGATGGACACAGAGACCCACATCCTGTCTCATTTCCTCTAGAGAGAGTCCAGGGCAGAAGCAGTATGTAGTGTCTACCAGCACCAGCGGTCTCTCTAACCCAGAGTCTTTAGTTTACTGTAGATCTGAATGTCATGAAGTTTCTGTGGATAACTTTGCCTGTGGCTGACAAGGGGAAGTATATTTAGCAGATTGAATTCTCCTGAAATGAAAAAACTCTGAGATATTCATAGTTGTTCTGCACCGTTCTCCACTGGGCATATTTTTCTGAGCTGTAAAGATTTAACAGTACAGTGCGTACCAGAATTAGCTTCTCTTATCTCTTTGGACCCATTCGTATTTAAATGAGTGAAATTGCCTCGATCGCAGAAATAGTCTCAATGCTTTTCCATCCCCTGACAAATAAATTCATGTAGCTGACTGGTGGTATCCTACGGTCTGAGAAGAGAGTACCATTACCACCTGCTGGTCAATGTTGGGAATAGCAGTGAATTTAAAAAAACCTGAAAGTTAGACATACAGTACCATACTGGTGGGCTCAACTTGCATGCACTGATGATGGCCTCATTCCACAGGAGAGATGGTACAGGGACAAGGGCCAGCCAGTGTTTGTTGTTGTTCTAATAGAGGGTGCAGGTATGTTGACTGGTTTGTAGAGTCTGCCATTTCCTGTACGCATAGACACAGACACACACCATCCCTGGATTGAAAACCAACAGTTCGCCCTGGGACGATGCACAGAGCCCACTTGTACTGCCTGCCTGCCCAGCTGGGTTAGGGTGAGGGGGTTGGGCTGGGCTGGGCCTGGCTAGGGGGTAAAGTTAGGGGGCAGGTAGTTTGGGTTAGGGAGTGCAGGGAAGAGGGCTGGGAGTAGCGGAGGCTAGGGGGTTGAGTTACAGGGTAGGTTTGGGTGAGAGGGTGCAGGAGAGCAGTATTTCATTGGGGGGCTTCATTTTAAAGATACATCCAGCAACTCTGGTCCCAGTCACGACTGAGAGACTAGGACAGGCAGAGAGCTGAGAGAGATCCAAGTGCTGTGTTTATAGTTTGCCACCCTGTAGTTGTATCTTGTTTTGAACTGGTGTACACAGGGGTGTCATGCCAATAGGGGGCACATGCCCCCTCAGATTTGTCTTGTTCTAAAAAAGTATTATAATAATAATAATTTTAATAAACGTTGTTGTTGTTTCTCTGCAATACTACTAGCCAACTAACACATTTATGAAGTTGGCTTTACTTAGCCCATCTCCAAACCTCATAACTAGCTACCAAGAAGCCATCACAGTGCAGTTATCACAAAACACATTCTTTTCAGTGTTATAGGCTAACTTGAAGATGAGGCATGCAGGACAAGACACTGCGAGATTCAGAAGACATATGCACATGATTCTTTCTGCCTGCCCCATCCTCTCTCTCCCGCACGCTGGCTCGCCTGCTCTTTCTCCTCTAATGATGCGAGTGTGTGTTCCTTCTTCAGTCTGTTGCGTGTAGAATATCCTAGCCAATGAATTGACGATCGGCCCCGGTTTTCTGATTGCGAGACACAGCACTCTATTGTGTGATACCGTTCTTGATTGCCGATCGATAGGCCCAGTGCCACAGTTCTGAATGTCTGCCTGGTGGCCGACCTGCCTAAACTGTGCCCCCCTCCCCTCTCCCTCCGTCCCTCGCTAGCTCGCTATGAAAGGTACACGTGTTTGTGTTCTCGGACATATGACAACTGATCTGGTATCCTCCATTACAAAAAATACTGAGTCTTAGTAGTCCATTCCTAGCAGGATCAAATCCTGACCCTCAGAAGTGGGAGTCGACACAGGGAGTCGAGGAATGCAATGATTAACCATCTGATAGGGACCTACCGTCAGACCAAAACCGTTGCTGGCAACAGTGCAGCTAGCTGCATTGTGATTTCACGTGGAATTGTATGAATTTTTTGTTGTTGTACAATTTTAACGGAAACCCGAGATAAAAAAATGGCTACTATGGCTTCTATCAAACAAGTTAGAGTAGCTCGCTTGTCTAACTATCTTCACCAAGATACCACAGATGAAACCAAAATGTTCACCTGCCCCTTTAAGGGCGGGAGGTTACCGTGGTGAAGCGACTGGAGTCATGTTTGTGCCTATGAGATTGAGTCTGACTCGTCGTCAGTGTTGTGTTGCAGTTGAAACTCAAACATAGAAAAACAACCTATGAACAAAACAATGTGAATGGCCAAGAAACACAAGGACAAAGTCTCACTTCAGCAGACGTTTGTTTTCAATTCAATTAGCTGGCATGCCTGCTGGGAAGGTTGGTAGACTTTACAAAAGCAAGCAATAACTAAATGTGCTGAACAAGACTCACATTCTTTCAAACTTTTATCCAGATATTAGCAGAGATGCAGAGAAGCACATTTCGTTTCTTCAAATAAAGCACCACCTGTTGAAGAATACAGAAAGCTCAACAGGTGTGCTTAGATACGCAGTATATATTTTTTTTTACATAGAATTGAGCATAGTGATTATAGCTCTAGATTGAAGGAAAAATGCTCAATTCTATAATTGACAGAGTGGGGTTTAGCCCCAATAAAAACAACCCGTTTATGATTATTTGATGTTGGGTTATTTTGACCCATTGAGTTGGGTTTCGTAAATAACCCATATTGGGTTGTTTGGGATCACCCAAACAGGAGTTAATTGAATCATTAGTTGGGTATAGTTTACTCTCATGCTAGGTTGACCTAGCAGCTGGGTCTTTTTGAGCACCATCCTTAGGATATTTCCAGGAGGCGTGGCTTAAAAGGGGCAGGGCTTATAAGGGGCGTGGTTTATACGGGGCGTGGCTTATAAGGGGCATGGCTTTCAGCTAGGTCTTATTCATTATTATGTTAAGTTTACGTACTGCAAATTCACATTTCAATCATATTTGGCGGGATATTCTCCTATAATATCAAGATGATTTATTACATATTATATTAAGGTACACCACCTTGTTGCTTAATCATATCCTTCAATGGGATTTACGCAGGTTTTTACACTTCAGTAATTGCCATTGAAGCTACAAAAACTGCAATGTTCGACCTTAACATGTGATAAGTATGCAACAGACTAGATGAACAGGAATGATATTTACTCTCATGGCTGGCTAAAAATCATTGTCTAATATCCACGCCCTTACTTTACTACGCCTCCAGTCTGGGTCATATCTCAAATCTGGGTCATCTCATATCTGGGTCATACCCAGCACCAATAACCCAGACCCAGCATCAGTAAACCAGTGGTTTGTAAAGAAAAATAACCCAATTAAGTGACCCAACGCCTGCAACCCAGCAGTTGGGTCAACCATGGGTCAACCCATCCACCCTCACATATCTTTTGGGGTGCATGACGCCACTGTGTACAGGAGACGACGATGGTCAGTCATCATCCCGGGTCCTGGAGAGCTTAGTTCCCACAGACAGTCAGTCATCTCTCTCTCAAGGTGACAGAGTGTTTCTCCTTATCTCTGACTGTGTGTCCTGTCCCACGAGTGTGTGTATCAGATATACCACTATCCCACATGTGTGTGGAGAGATAGCCCGAGGGGAAGAGGGTTTCTATTACAACACAGGAAGTACCCCACTCCTCCATCCGCTTCTCCTCCTCCTCTTTCTGTCTCCTTCCCTTTCCTTCTTTGCAGCAGTATTTGAGTGATGGTGAACTATGCAGTAGGACAGGATGACTGGTTTCAGATGAAAGACCTTGGATCTGATGGGAAAAGATTGTCTGTGAGTGTGAGAGAGGATGTGACAACGGGCTGTTTTTGCTTCTCTTCGCTCTCTGGGTGTGTTTGTTGTTGAGGACGCAGATCAGGGGAGAAGCTAAATCAATAAATCATTCAAATAACTAAATCTGTCACCAAATCTCTAAAATCACCAAATCTGTCAGTGCAAGCTATCTCTCTGTGTGTCTGAGGGCCAATGGCGTGAGCTGGTGAAACATCAAAGAGTGAGTTGAGCACTGAAGTTGACCTTAAACTCAGGCCACGACACAAGGCTAATAACATGGTAAGAGCATTGTAACAAGGCTATAGTTAGTTACCTGCACCAAGGAGTGACCTCTGTAATTACTTTCTAAGCACCACAATAATGCTGAAGTCATTACATCTGATAACAGCAGGACAGCTCGGTGTGTGCGTGTGTGCGTGTGTGTCTGTGTGCGTGGGGAGTGCGGGGTACAAGTCAAACGTTTGGACACCTACTCATTCAAGGGATTTTCTTTATTTTTAGTATTTTCTAAATTGTTGAAGTCGGGGGATTGTGTAGGACAGGTCATCTGATGCAGCACTCCATCACTCTCCTTCTTGGTCAAATAGTCTTTACACAGCCTGGAGTCACCAGCAAAGCACCTCACACCATCACACCTCCTCCTCCATGCTTCACGATGGGAACCACACATGTGGAGATCCTCCGTTCACCTACAGTTGGAACCAAAAATCTCAAATTTTGACTCATCAGACCAAAGGACAGATTTACTCTGGTCTAATGTCCATTACTCGTGTTTCTTGGCCCAAGCAAGTCTCTTCTTCTTTTTGGTGTCCTTTAGTAGTGGTTTCTTTGCAGCAATTCGACCACGAAGGCCTGATTCACACAGTCTCTGAACAGTTGATGTTGAGATGTTACTTGAACTCTGTGAAGCATTTTTTTGGGCTGCAATTTCTGAGGCTGGTAACTCTAATGAACTTATCCTCTGCAGCAGAGGTAACTCTGGGTCTTCCTTTCCTGTGGCAGTCCTCATGAGAGCCAGTTTCATCATAGCGCTTCATGGTTTTTGCGACTTCACTTGAAGAAACTTTAAAAGTTATTTAACTGTTCCGGATTGACTGACCTTCATGTCTTAAAAGTAATGATGGACTGTAATTTCTCTTTACTTATCTGAGCTGTTCTTTTCATAATATGGACTTGGTGTTTTACCAAATAGGGCTATCTTCTGTAAATCCCACATACCTTTTTACAACACAGCTGATTTGCTCAAACGCATTAAGAAGGAAAGAATTTCCACAAATGAACTTTTAACAAGGCACTCCTTAATTGAAATGCATTCCAGGTGACTACCTCATGAAGCTGGTTGAGAGAATGCCAAGCGTGTGCAAAGCTGTCATCAAGTTAAAGGGTGGCTACTTTGATGAATCTCAAATATAAAATATTTGTTTAACACTTTTTTGGTTACTACATGATTCCATATGTGTTATTTCATAGTTTTGATGTCCACTAATTTCCTACAATGTAGAAAAGTTTTTTAAAACTGCAATGAGTAGGTGTGTCCAAACCTTTGACTATTTTTTACAATAAACAAAAACATACACAGACAAAATCAATAAACAGCCTAACATTTACATACATTATTTCACCAAACAGTTCTTATAGATTCCGTTCCAGACTGTTATATTGTTCTATGAAGTTATACAGTTTAAGTCGGAAGTTTACATACACCTTAGCCAAATACATTTCAACTCAGTTTTTCACAATTCCTGACATTTAATCCAGGTAAAAATTCCCTGTTTTAGGTCAGTTAGGATCACCACTTTATTTAAAAATGTGAAATGTCAGAATAATAGTAAAAATAATGATTTATTTCAGCTTTTATTTCTTTCATCACAGTCCCAGTGGGTCAGAAGTTTACATACACTCAATTAGTATTAGGTAGCATTACCTTTAAATTGATTAACTTGGGTCAAACGTTTCGGGTAGCCTTAAGTTAAGTTGGGTGAATTTTGGCCCATTCCTCCTGGCAGAGCTGGTGTAACCGAGTCAGGTTTGTAGGCCTCCTTGCTCTCACACACTTTTTCAGTTCTGCCCACACATTTTCTATGGGATTGAGGTCAGGGCTTTGTGATGTCCACTCCAATACCTTGACTTTGTTGTCCTTAAGCCATTTTGCCACAATTTATGAAGTATGCTTGGGGTCATTGTCCATTTGGAAGACCCATTTGCGACCAAGCTTTAACCTGAATGATGTCTTGAGATGATACAGTGAATTATAAGTTAAATAATCTGTCTGTAAACAATTGTTGGAAAACTTACTTGTGTCATGCACAAAGTTGATATCCTAAACGACTTGCCAAAACTATAGTTTGTTAACAAGAAATGTGTGTCCTGGTTGAAAAATGAGTTTTAATGACTCCAAAATAAGTGTATGTAAACTTCTGACTTCAAATGTATATCTTCTTGGCTTTATCCTTTGAAAATAGACACGTAAAACGATTCTGGGGTGAGAATGCACATCTTCAATATGTACCCATTGTTCCTCTTTAGTGCATTTAACAATATGTCATAAGTAAAAGCTTTGGGTGGCGAGTTGATATAATTCGAAGTCCGGAAGTTTTAAACCACCCTCAGACTAAGGAAGATGAACAACTTTACTTTTTATTTGCCCATATAAAGTCTTACGATCGAGTATACTTTTTTTAAAGAATGTATTCGGTAAGGTAATCGGTAATAACGTAAATAAATATAAAACCTTTGGGAGCCATGCCATTCTGTAACGCACTTCTATGAGTAGAGGGTGCGAAGTCAGGCACAGGGAACAGAGGGTAAAGGACAGTTGTTTTTTATTCCGGCGCAGGAAAACGGTCACGCCAAAACACCAGGCGCATAACAAAGACCAGCCCAAAAACAGGACCCAACCAGTCCGGAGAAAAACAAGCGAATCGCACAACCACAAACACGAACAGAGGAAAATAAGACCACACAAAAGCAGGCGGACATCACCGACTTAAATAGCTCAACTAAAACCTAAACAAGAAACAGATGTAACCAATCAGACAAAACCAACAGAAAAGGGAAAAGGGATCGGTGGCAGCTAGTAGACCGCCGAGCGCCACCCGAACAGGAAGAGGAGCCACCTTCGGTGGGAGTCGTGACACATTCTAAAAAGGTTTAGTCAGTGTGTGATGAGGGTGGGTATGCTCGTTTTTGTATTGTCTAGGGTTTTTGTATGTCATGGGGTTTTGTAGGTCTAGGTATTTATATGTCTATGGTGACCTGATATGGTTCCCAATCAGAGGCAGCTGTTTATCATTGTCTCTGATTGAGGATTATATTTAGGTGGCCATTTTCCCTTTTGTGTTTGTGGGTTCTTGTCTATGTGTAGTTGCCTGTCAGCACTCATTCGTATAGCGTCACATTTTGTTATTTTGGTTCAGTGTTCATTCTTAAGATAATAAAGTAGAATGTACGCATACCACGCTGCACCTTGGTCCGATCATTATGATGTACGTGACATTATCTTTATATATTTGCTGTCTGTTGTCAATTATTAAGCATCCTAAGTATTTAATATTTTTGTTGTCCACTTAAAGGATTGCTGTAAATCACACAAGGTTGGTGGCACTTTCATTGGGGAGTACAGGCTCGTGGTAATGGCTGGAGCGGAATTGGTGGAATGGTTTCAAATACATTAAACACATAAGTTCCATGTGTTTGATGCCATTCCATTTGTTCCTTTACAGCCATTGTTATGAGCCGTCCTCCCCTCAGCAGGCTCCACTGCTGTAAATCAATATTATTTTTATTTTTCCTATTGCAATTATTTCCACATTTATCTCCACATTTATTTAATATCCTGAGATTTTAGAGTATTCTAAAAATATTATTTTCAAGAGGTGCATTGAGTTTTCAATGTTTTTCAGGTATATCAGGAGATCGTCAGCAAATACGTTTAGTTAGTTTATACTCATGTTTAACAATACTGATACCTGTTATGTTTGGGTCCTGTATAGCTATTCCTGCAAGCCGTTCAATTGCCAGTGCAAACAGGAGGGGGGAGAGAGGACATCCCTGTCTTGTACCCCTTTCTATAGCAATTTCATCAGATAATGTGTTATTTGTGTATATTTTAGCTTTAGGAAATTATATAATATTTCTATAAAATGTATTATTTCAACTGGAAAGTTGAAGGCTTCGAAAGTTTTGAATAGAATAGCCCATTCAAGACAGTCAAGCCTTTTCGGCATCAACCACCATTATTGACAAACCTACATTTCTTTTTTTTGTATTGTATTATACTGAAACATGTTCTTGTATTTGTTTGTAATCCTGTTTGGTTAAGACTTTTGCCATTCTGTTGCTTATGAGTTTTGTTATCATTTTAATATCGCAATTTATTACATTTATGGGTCTGTAATCTGCAGGGCAATCTCCAGATTTTCCTTAACTATTTAACTATAACTATTTGATACACGGAACTAGGAAGCACTGAATTGAGTAACGTCTTGTCATTTGACAAACTTTGTCCCTAAATGTCAAGTAAAATTGTATCGGAAAGACGTCCATACCTGTTGCGTGCGAAAGTTTTAAGTGTCTAATATTTCTATTTTCAGTGATTCTTTGTCTGCTTATATTTGCTTCAGGGTTGTTGTGTCTAAGAAGACTGTAGGATCAGTCAGGTTTTTATTTAGTATGATTTGTATAGATTTTCATAGAAGCTTTTAAAATGGAAATTGATAGTGCTGTTTCTAATTAAAGCCTCCTTATCTGTAAAAAATAACTGGTTTGGCATGTATTCGTTTTGTGAGGGCTGCAAGGTGTTTAATGGGTTTATTTTTGAATAAATAGTATGTTTTATTTGTGTTTAACTTGTTGTTGGCTGTCTTCAAACCTAAAATATCATGATAATCACACACTCTGGAAAAAGTTGCATCAGAGTTCAAAAGAAAAATGTAAGAAAAAATCTTGACAAGCTAAAGCAAACAACATTTCCGAAGCATTATTCCTGCTTAAGTTCAGAAATGTTGTTTTCTTCTTAACCCTGTAAAGATTGTTTATGGGCTTTTCTAAGATGGTGATTTCTTTTTCTTACATTTTTCTTTTGAACCTTTAAGAACCTTGTGCTATTTGTGTACTTTCCATGTGAAACATTTCAGTTTGTACAGAATCAAAGTTAACCTTGTCTGTTCCGTCTAGCATTGAAGAACCAAATAAAACATTTGAGCAGATATGGAAGAGTCATAGCATGGATACATATTGTAGACATTGCATATATAAAATGTGTACAAATGTAGGCTGAGCAATCATTTAACAGAGAACACACAAAAAAAAACATAAAGCAAAGTATTCCTTTGTACTTTGTGGCGCTGTTCCTTTTTAGGGCTTTTAAGATCCAACTCTTCTCCTAATGTACCAACAAGTCTGTGGCTGTCATTGTACTGTACATTGAACAACAACTGTCAGTTAAGTGCTGTGGTCAGTTTGCAATACCTGGTGAATTCAATTCAAGTATAGTGGCTAGTGGGGCTCTACTTGGGGAGAGTGGGTTCACCGAAAGTGACATGTGTGGAGGCACCACACCTATTTCAGGGAGGTGTCTGATGCTCTCCCAGCCACCCCGTCCTGATCCCTCGGATAGAGCCCATCTCCATATCTCAGCAATAACCACCATTGAATCCTAGCTATAATGAAAACAAGGAATACTCTCAAATCTAATCTGTCCATAACTCTTATTAATTTTACAGTAGGTTTGCAAGTCAAAAATGGTTTTAATTACATTGTAGTATAGATACATCCTTCCTTTCCTCTCTCCCAAGCTAACCTTATCTATCTCCACCTCCCCCTCCTAGTTTTCCATCCCATTTTACCCCACCCAAGCCAAGTTTGTCCCAACCTTCCATCCTTACCCACCCAAGCAAGCTTGTCCCAACTTTTTCCCCTTCCTCTCAGACACACTTACAACCATCCATCAATCAAATGACTAATTCATTCTCAATCATTCCCACACAACACATAGCCTATGCATCCAGGGGTCTTTTTATGTCCACCCCTACTTCAGTTGGTCAGATTCTGAACTCTTTCTGGAGTTGCGGGAAAGGGAGGAAGGGGAGAGAGGTAGAGAGAGCGGGCATGAGTGCAGTGACTGTTTACGATCAACATGCCTTACAGAGGCAGTATTCTGCAGGAGTTGTGTTTCCGCCGTGTTTGTGTGTTTGGAGTGTTGCGTCAACATGGTGTGTGCTATGAACCTGTCTCCTCCCTCTGTGGGCATGCGAGAGCGTAAGTGTGTGTGTGTGTGGGCTTGTATTACTACCTTTGTGGGTACCGGAAATCCCCAAAAGTCCCCACAATGATAGTAAAACCAGGAAAATTCTCCCTTGTGAGGATTTTTTCCAGGTCCCCACGAGGACAACGGCAGTTTTAAGGTTAGCGGTTAGGCGTTAGGGTTACGATAAGAAGTTAGGGAAAATATGATTTTGCATGGAAATCAAGGATGTGTAGCAAAACATATGCTGTGTGTGTGCGTCTGTGTGTGCGTGAGTGTGCAAGTAAGTGTGAGAGAGAGAGAGAGAGAGAGAGAGAGAGAGAGAGAGAGAGAGAGAGAGAGAGAGGCAGGGTGGAGTAGAGAGCAGAGCAGAAAGCAGTCTGTTTCCTCTAAAAGGTCTGATTCAGCTTGGTTAGAAAAAAACACAGACAGGAATTTTATTAGATAGCTCCGGTTGGCGGCAGAGCCTCCAGTTCTCTGGTTTAAAATTGCCAAGCTGCACAAACACCGCTTGAAAATCTGAATGTTGCAGACCTCTGGAAAACATCGGTCTCTGTACCATATCCGAGTCAGCGGATGGGCTTTGACCAAATTCTTGACCGAAAAATGTTGTTTCTAACTGGCAATGTTATGGCATTGTGTTATAGACTGCAACAGTCGGGTACCCAAACTAGCGGTCAACTACAGCACATACACTTGATTCATTCTGGTGCTTTGAGGCAGAAATCCAATGCTCCCACCCCTCACTGGTGCTACGCACTGTGTTGTATAAAAGGGGTATATCTGCAGGAAAGTGGCAAATAAGGGACTGTGAGAAAGGGGGTCATACAAACATGGACTTTGTTTTTTAGTTACAGGAAACAAACATACCGTGAATTCAGTCTGAAATAGGTATAGAAATATATTCCGGCATAATGGGGATACTATTTCAGTCCAACGCCGTCAGTAAAGAATCTCTCTTTTCATAGTCGTTTTTTTTTTTAGATGGAGGGAGCTCTCAGGGCCAGAGAAAGTGGTTAGCTGCTGTTGAATGGACTAGGTCACAAATCCATGGAAAGTGCATGGAGCCCCTGCTCTAATTAAAAGCAGTATTATTGTTAAGGTGTGGCTGCCACTCCACTTCATGTCTGAGACCCAGTGTAAGATTTAGACCTGTATAATGTTCTCATTACACAAAATCCCTGCCCTTAACACACACAAAGACCCCCTGTCCTGCACAGACTGTGTGTGCGTGCGTGTGTGTGACTGGAACAGGCCTAGAGGACTCGGGAGTTCGAGAGCAATCAAGAATATATTTAATTGACGTTCTTAAGCGGACTGACTTTGTTTTTGACACAATCAACCCCTATAAATGAACATTTCTAGCTACCGTCAGAAATAACAACACAAACGAGAATGATTTATTATTTACGCTTTCAGGAATTCCAGTGGCTTGACCCATGCAAATCCTGGTCAAAACAAAATCAAATAGACAAATATCCCACTAACCACTCTCCAAATGAATAGCATAACACCAACAGTAGCGACGTTTCTCTCCGTTTGAATGACATCAGCAATATTCCTAATGTTTGTGCAATCACTCCAGAGCTCCCTGGGGCCAGAGACCAGCATGGAGACTGGCTCTGTAGACCTCTCACTCTCCTCAACGTCAAACAGCTCCTACGGACAGACTAATGGTGTGAGTGGGAGCCCGTCTGTTGATGACCTGAGCTATGGACTTTATATTCCCATCAGCATGAGCAAGGCAGTGTGTGTGTGTGTGTGTGTGTGTGTGTGTGTGTGTGTGTGTGTGTGTGTGTGTGTGTGTGTGTGTGTGTGTGTGTGTGTGTGTGTGTGAGAGTTAAGGTAATAGTCCATTCAAAGGGCCCATGAACTTTAACAAAGACAGTTTCCCCCTGTCCACTAACGTCCTCAGTTCCTCTCACATCCAGTTCTCACAGGACACTGCTCTGCTTATCTGACTAACAAGTCAGAGGTCAGGGGTCATATCTGATACCGCTACACTGGACCAATGAGAGGGCATGTTGTTGTAGTGATAATCCAGCTAGGCTTTACACGACTTCTGCGAGAAGCTATAAGGGACTCTTCTAGATGGTAGTAAATCCCATCTTTCAGACCGTCGTATATCTGATCTGCCAAGAGAAAAACAGATCATCAAGGCACAGAGGCACAGCATGAACAATATACGGTATCAATATTTTAGTGCAATCGACCACATCTAAAGAATGTTTACAATGCTATATAAATGCAGACATACACAGCTTTTGCAATGCCCTC
Organism: Oncorhynchus nerka; assembly: GCF_034236695.1. Lineage (NCBI taxonomy): Eukaryota > Metazoa > Chordata > Actinopteri > Salmoniformes > Salmonidae > Oncorhynchus > Oncorhynchus nerka. The sequence goes on along the minus strand of NC_088414.1, from coordinate 11,337,783 downwards.
TCCTCTCTCCGTCTCTCAGCTGTCTCCCTCTCTCTCTCATTGCCTCTCCCTCACTTTGGGAAAACAGATTACTGTAACAAGAATATTTGTGGCTTGATTCATTAACAGTCTGTTGTTGAGTGTGGTGTAACGACAGAATGTGAGAGCCATGCAGTCTTTTGGCGAGCCAAATGAGAGAGAAAGTAAATAAAGAACACATCAACTGTCCACATCACCACTTCCATTATAAACTAATAACAATCACACTGATCTGGTTGTAATGAGCTGGATCTTAGTTGGAGGCGATTGTTGCGTCACTTCTATTGTTCCTGTTTAGATTTCTTGTCCACTGTCTAAACTCGAGGAACACTCCAATCTCTTGCCTCCTGTAGCTTCAACTCACATAGCTGGAGAGGAACAATGTTTGTGAATGAATGGGATGGATTAGAGAGGAGGCCAAAGACGAAAGATGCATGTGAACGAGAGAAAACAGGCAGAGTTTGCGTGCTGCTTGACTGCATATTTTCTGTTCGTTTTAGCAGGGTGTGTGTGTGTGTGTGTGTGTGTGTGTGTGTGTGTGTGTGTGTGTGTGTGTGTGTGTGTGTGTGTGTGTGTGTGTGTGTGTGTGTGTGTGAGGATTGAAAACATGAATCTCTAGTGAGTGTGTTGTGCTTTGCAACATTCCAAGCAATGTGTGGTTAGATTGAGCAGACAAATCATCCTTAGCCAATCAACAGACAGAACTGTTCCTAATTAAAACACACTGATTCACCAACTTAACACGAACAGAATGGCACTGTACAGTGGAGAGTCTCTGGAGGCTTCGTAAAGAGAAAGAGGGCAGAGAGATTGTTGTGGGTCGGTAACCCAACCGTTAAAACACACCATCGGCATCACCAGAGTCTCAGCCCTCCCCACCAAGAGACTAACGAGGGTTTGATTGACAAACTATAACAGAGGCCGTCTACCAGAGTAATGCACTTCAGTGATTGGCTAAAGTGAACTGGCAGGACCCCAGCACGCATATTGTATTTTGCTTCTAGCTTATATGCCTGAATGAGACAATGCAGTCCAACTCATACTCTCCCATGTAGTTGATTGACTCTGGACCCAAGCCAGGTGGGTGTGTCTCTAGAGATTTCAGCTCTCATAGACGGGTTGGTTGTTTAGACACAAAACCGGCGTGTGCTCAACTATTGGGCAAAACAGTCAGGGTTGGCTTAGATTGTCGACAACAAGTCAATTATATTTCATCTCCAATGTTTACCGAAAATATAAAGTTGCACAATGAGCATTTGTCTCTCAAACCCTTACAACAACAAAAAAGATTGCAGTAAAAGTGCAGTAACTGCAGTCGACTGTGGTATTCTGGACGCAGAACTTGCAGAATAACTGCAGTGAACTCAAATCAATTCCAATGAAATGTTATTTGTCACATGCGCAGAACAGGTGGACCTTACAGTGAAATGCTACTTACAAGCCCTTAACCAACAATGCAGTTTGAAGAAGAAAACAAGTGGTAGGTATAAATAACAAATAAGAAAAATTGAAAAATAACAAATAATTAAGGAGCAACAATAAAATAAGAGTAGGCTATATACAGGGGGTACTGGTACAGAGTCAATGTGGAGGCTATATACAGGGGGTACTGGTACAGAGTCAATGTGGAGGCTATATACAGGGGGTACAGAGTCAATGTGGAGGCTATATACAGAGTCAAGTCAATGTGGAGGCTATATACAGGGGGTACCGGTACAGAGTCAATGTGGAGGCTATATACAGGTCAATGGGAGGCTATATACAGGGGGTACCGGTACAGAGTCAATGTGGAGGCTATATACAGGGGGTACCGGTACAGAGTCAATGTGTGGGGGGACTGGTTAGTTGAGGTAATATGTACATGTAGGTAGAGGTAAAATGACTATGGATAATAAACAGAGAGCAGTAGCAGCGTACAAATGCAGGGTGGGGTGGGGACAATGCAAATAGTCCAGGGTACCCATTTGATTAGCTGTTATGGCGTGGGGGTAGAAGCTGTTAAGAAGCCTTTTGGATCTAAACTTGGTGCTCCGGTACCGCTTGCCCTGCGGCAGCAGAGAGAACAGTCTATGACTAGGGTGGCTGGAGTCTTTGGCAATTTTTTGGGCCTTTCTCTGATACCGCCTGGTATGGAGGTCCTGGATGGCAGGAAGCTTGGCCCCAGTGATGTAATGGGCGATACACACTACCCTCTGTAGTGCCTTGCAGTTGGAGGCAGAGCAGTTGCCATACCATGCAGTGATGAACCATGATAGTTTGTTGGTGATGTGGACACCAAGGAACTTGAAGCTCTCAACCTGCTCCACTACAGACCTGTCGATGAGAATGGGGGTTTGCTCAGTCCTTTTCTGTAGTCCACAATCGTCTCCTTTGTCTTGAACACTTTGAGGGAGAGGTTGTTATGCTAGCACCACACTGCCAGATCTCTGACCTCCTCCCTATACGCTGTCTCATCATTGTCAGTGATCTGTAGTGTTGTTGGCAAACTTAATGATGGTGTTGGAGTCATGTTTGGCCATGCAGTCATGGGTGAACAGGGAGTACAGGAGGGGAGTAAGCACACACCCATGAAGAGCCCCTGCGTTGAGGATGTGAGTGCCATGGGTCGGTAGTCATTTAGGCAGGTTACCTTGGTTTTCTTCGGCACAGGGATTATGGTGGTCTGCTTGAAACATGTTGATATTACAGACTCGGTCAGGGACAGGTTCAAAATGTCAGTGAAGACACTTGCCAGTTGGTCAGCGCATGCTTTGGGTACACGTCCTGGTAATCCGGCTGGCCCCATGGCCTTGTGAATGTTGACCTGTTTAAACATCTTACTCACACAGTTGTCCGGAACAGCTGATGCTCTTATGCATGCTTCAGTGTTGCTTGCCTCGTGGTGAGTATAGAAGTTATTTAGCTTGTCTGGTAGGCTTGTGTCACTGGGCAGCTTGTGGCTGTGCTTCCCGTTGTAGTCCGTAATAGTTTGCAAGCCCTGCCACTTCCGACGAGCGTCAGAGCCGGTGTAGTACGATTCAATCTTAGTCCTGTATTGATGCTTTGCCTGTTTGATGGTTCGTCGGAGGGCATAGCGGGATTTCTTATAAGCGTCCGGGTTTGAGTCCCGCTCTTTGAAAGCGGCAGCTCTACTCTTTAGCTCAGTGCAGATGTTACCTTTAATCCATGTCTTCTGGTTGGGATATGTACGTACGGTTGCTGTGGGGACAATGTCATCGATGCACTTATTGATGAAGTGTACTCCTCAATGCCATCGGAAGAATCCCGGAACATATTCCAGTCTGTGCTAGCAAAACAGTCCTGTAGCTTAGCATCTGCTTCATTTGACCACTTCCTTATTGAGCGAGTCACTGGTACTTCCTGCTTTAGTTTTTGCTTGTAAGCAGGAATCAGGAGAATGGAGTTTTGGTCATATTGGCCAAATGGAGGGCGAGGGACGCGTCTCTGAGTGTGAAGTAAAGGTGGTCTTGACTTTTCTTTCCTCTGCTGGCACATTTAACATGCTGGTAGAAATTAGGTAAAACAGATTTAAGTTTGCCTGCATTAAAGTCCCCGGCCACTAGGAGCGCCGTCTCTGGACTGCAGTTAGAGTTAGAGTTATTGTTTAGCTAGCTAGTAGCAAATATTTGCCATATTAGCATAGACGTGACATCAGTCAAACACCTCGAAACAAGACATGGTATCAAGAACAACATTAAACGAGCCACTTACTATTCAACACATTACAGTTTATTGTCATTGTTGCTAACTGTCCAACCATCCAGAACCATTTGAAGCGCATGCATCATTTTCGTGACGTTGTCAGCTGACCCATCTACAGTGCATTCGGAAAGTATTCAGACCCCTTCACATTTTTGCAAATCAATCTACACACAATACCCCATAATGACAAAGCAAAAGAGATAGCCTGCAAAGTTCTGTCATTACTTTCCAAGTCTATGCCCAAACAGTTCGAGCTCCTAATTTTTAAAATTAAAATTATTATTATTATATTATTAAAATAATTCTCTCCAGAAATAAGTCTCTCACTGTTGCCGCCTGTTACAGACCCCTCTCAGCTCCCAGATGTGTCCTGGATACCATATGTGAATTGATTGCCCCCCATCTATCTTCGGAGTTCATTCTGTTAGGTGACCTAAACTGGGATATGCTTAACACCCTGGCAGTCCTACAATCTAAGCTAGATACCCTCAATCTCACACAAATTATCAAGGAACCCACCAGGTACAACCTAAATCCAAAAAAAACTTGGGGACCCTCATAGATATTATCCTGACCAACTTGCCCTCCAAATACTCTGTTTTCAATCAGGATCTCAGCGATCACTGCCTCATTGCCACGGTCAAACGACCACCCCTCATCACTGTCAAATGCTCCCTAAAACACTTCAGCGAGCAGGCCTTTCTAATCGACCTGGCCCGGGTATCCTGGAAGGATATTGACCTCATCCCGTCAGTAGAGGATGCCTGGTCATTCTTTAAAAGTAATTTCCTCACCATCTTAAATAAACATGCCCCTTTTAAAAAATGTAGAACTAAGAACAGATATAGCCCTTGGTTCACTCCAGACCTGACTGCCCTCGACCAGCACAAAAACATCCTGTGGCGGATTGCACCAGCATCAAATAGTCCCCGCGATATGCAACATTACAGGGAAGTCAGGAACCAATAAACGCAAGTCAGTTAGGAAAGCAAAGGCTAGCTTTTTCAAACAGCAATTTGCATCCTGTAGCTCTAACTCCCAAAAGTTCTGGGACACTATAAAGTCCATGGAGAATAAGAGCACCTCCTTCCAGCTTCCCACTGCACTGAGGCTAGGAAACACTGTCACCACCGATAAATCCACGATAATAGAACATTTCAATAAGCATTTCTCTACGGCTGGCCATACTTTCCTTCTGGCTACCCCAACCACGGTCAACAGCTCTCCACCCCCCGCAGCTACTTGCCCAAGCCTCCCCAGCTACTCCTTCACCCAAAACCAGATAGCTGATGTTCTGAAAGAGCTGCAAAACAAATCAGCTGGGATAGACAATCTGGACCCTCTCTTTCGCCATTGTTGCAACCCCTATTACCAGTCTGTTCAACTTCTCTTTCGTATCGTCCGAGATCCCCAAGGTTTGGAAAGCTGCCACGGTCATCCTCCTCTTCAAAGAGGATGACACTCTAGACCCAAACTGTTATAGACCTATATCCATCCTGCCCTGCCTTTCTAAAGTCGAAAGCCAAGTTAACAAACAGATCACTGACCATTTCGAATCCCACCGTACCTTCTCCGCTGTGCAATCTGGTTTCCGAGCTGGTCATAGGTACCACGGTCAAGGTACTAAACGATATCATAACCGCAATCGATAAAAGACAGTACTGTGCAGCCGTCTTCATCAACCTGGCTAAGGCTTTCGACTCTGTCAATCACCACATTCTTATCGGCAGACTCAACAGCCTTGGTTTCTCAAATGACTGCCTCGCCTGGTTCACCAACTACTTCTCAGACAGAGTTCAGTGTGTCAAATCAGAGGGCCTGTTGTTCGGACCTCTGGCAGTCTCTATGGGGGTACCACAGGGTTCAATTCTCGGGCCGACTCTTTTCTCTGTATATATCAACGATGTCGCTCTTGCTGCGGGTGATTCCCCGATCCACCTCTATGCAGACTACACCATTCTGTATACATCTGGCCCTTCTTTGGACACTGTGTTAACAAACCTCCAAACGAGCTTCAATGCCATACAACACTCCTTCCGTGGCCTCCAACTGCTCTTAAACGCTAGTAAAACTAAATGCATGCTTTTCAACCGCCTGACTAGCATCACTATTCCGGACGGTTCTGACCTAGAATATGTGGACAACTGCAAATACCTAGGTGTCTTATTCTATGTGTAACTCTGTGTTGTTGTTTGTGTCGCACTGCTTTGCTTTATCTTGGCCATGTCGCAGTTGTAAATGAGAACTTGTTCTCAACTGGCCTACTTCTTAAATAAAGGTGAAATAAAATACAAATAAAAAACAGGTTTGTTGAAATGTTGGCAAATGTATTAAAAAAAGAACAGAAATATCACATTTACATAAGTATTCAGACCCTTTACTCAGTACTTTGTTGAAACACCTTTGGCAGTGATTACAGCCTCGAGTCTTCTTGGGTATGACGCTACAAGCTTGGCACCCTGTTTTTGGGGAGTTTCTCCCATTCTTCTCTGCTCTGTCAGGTTAGATGGGGAGCTTCATTGCACAGCTATTTTCAGGTCTCTCCAGAGATGTTCGATCGGGTTCAAGTCCGGTCTCTGGCTGGGTTACTCAAGGACATTCAGACACCTGTCCCGAAGCCACTCCTGCATTGTCTTGGCTGTGTGCTTAGGGTCATTGTCCTGTTGTAAGGTGAACCTTTGCCCCAGTCTGAGGTCATGAGCGATCTGTAGCTGGTTTTCATCAAGGATCTTGCTGTACTTCATCTTTCCCTCGATCCTGACTAATACCCAGTCCCTGTCGCTGAAAAACATCGCCCCAGCCTGATGCTGCCACCACCATGCTTTACCGTAGGGATGGTATTGGCCACCTGAAACCAAAAAGGGTTCTCCTATAGGGACAGCCGAAGAAACATTTTGGAACCCTTTTTTTTCTAAGAGTGTAGGACTATGAGTGGCACTGCCACAACATATAATACTAAGCCTTTCACGACACAGGCACACAGTAGCATAACCAAGTCACAGGTAAGCAAACTGTAGTGATAAAGCAGGGTTCACAATCTCCAGCCACCATAAACGATCACATACAGCAAGTTTGACCATCCTAAGGTGCCTCTGGTTTGCCATAAATGTCATATGTCCTCATAGGGATGTTACTGCGGTTTCACAGACCAATGCGTGAGTCACTCCAGCATTAGAGTTAATTTTTCACATGGGAGTCCCGTTCAGGTGTCACGTGGGCTGGCCAGTCATGGTCGGTAGCAAAATAGGACAATGCACGCCAGCAATTACCAGACAGCATTTTGGCTGTTAAATGGCTTCCTAACACATGGCAGTCCAGTTCCATGGTGACTCTGTCTCTAGTAACTGCCTGGGGGAGGACTGATGCCTACCAAGCACAGTTCTGGGAGATTCCGGATGGCATTGACATTGGAGAGGTGCAATTCCTATGACATGTGAAGGCCCAATAAGTTGATGGAATTTCTTGTCAATGAGTGTCAGGTTGATGTTGGTTCATTATAGTGAACACCTGCCTTGTGCTCTTGCCATATGTGGTTGCATCCTCCCCATACACCATAACTGTCACCAAGTCAACGTATAAGGTAACTCCAGGACAGACAGCCAGGATGGTGGACATGACTGTCTTGAAGAAGTAATGTGCCAGCTCAACCCAAACAGGATAAGAATGCACTGGAACATCCTCATGTGCATCGCAAAGTCTGTGAGCCAGCAGAAGGTCATGTCGGATTCAGGTCGACATATTGAACTAGCAATGAATCAAAGCTCACTTCTAAATGACAAGGAGGTGACTTAAGAGCCTAATCCTGGAGGGGAAAGTTACACCACAGTGGGGGCAAGTTGTAAGGCTAGGGAGAGAGTGTCAAAGTCCAGGATTGGATTCTCTTTCCATTTGTTGGAGCCTCCCAGTTGCCTCATTGATCCTCAAAGAGGCGTGTGACTTGGACAACTTAGTGTTGCCATGCCAAGCAGACTGCTGCCTTTAAATACATCCACACAAAGGGGGTTGAGTTTACATGGTGAGCATTTTGATTTCCTAACATAGTCGAAGTACACAAAAAAAGAGTATTGAGTACAGGTCATAAGTATTGTACACAAATCTGAAAAATGTCTAATTTAAAACGTGTACATATACAGTACAGGTGATTAAACCACCATTTAATTGTAATATGGCAGCCATATTGGATTTGGAGCCAAATGTAAGTAATTACAAGAGTATGGGCTAAACATATAAAGTGGTTAGAGGAACCATAGACTGGAAAAAAATACAGTTTTTGGTGTCTGAGCACCACATGCCTTAGAGTAAATTACAATAGCCACAACATCAACCCACATGCCTTAGAGTAAATTACGATAGCCACAACATCAACCCACATGCCTTAGAGTAAATTACAATAGCCACAACATCAAATAACGTGTTACTGTACACATTTCATTGTTCAGGCAGGACAAGACAGCACTGAATGAGAGCAAATGAGACTTGGAAAGTTGTCTATTGAAAAGCTAGAAGAAAAAGAAACGCACACCTATTTAGGCGAGGCGCTGGCTAGCGGAGTAGACAACTTGAAAATAAGAATAAAAGAGAGCCGCACACTCTAGGAGCTCAGATGCAAACATTTCATTACCAACGTTTCGACAGCCAAGCTGTCTTCATCGGGGTATCTATTGAAAAGTCTATTGAAAAGCTACCAAAAAGTTAAGAATAGTTTGTATTTCCGCCTATTGTATCTGTGTATTTTCCAGTCTATATTTCCAAAATGCTTTATGATATCCTAATGCTGGTAGGTTGTGTATGTAGGGCAGACAGTTGACTACTTGTATTCCAAATTTGAGAAATGTCAGAGCTTGCAATATTGGGTTACATAAGCTTATGTGGCCTGTTTGAGTTAAGAGGTGTGTCACAATATCTGTCAATTTAAACACTTTTGTAGTAACATGTTTTTATACAACCATCTGTTTCATATAATGGGAGACCTTATAGAAATGGAAAAACATGCTTGTGCTTTGTTATACCTCGGGTAGGGGTATCTAAAAACGTTTCAATCAGTTCATTTTTGGCCACTAGCCTAGGGTAGAGGGGGTTGAAAGGGCCAGGGAGGGAGGGAGGGGTAAGCGGGGAGGGGAGGGGGGGGGGGCATTCTCAAACCACAAGTCAGCATGTCATCACACATTGTGCAATATGGATTTTATCTGGAATTCTTGGCTCTGATAAATTCTGATGTCAAAAGTTAATCTGATGTGTATATGCACTTTGTAGGCTATATTCCAAAGATTGATTTCCCATTTTATATAGACCACATTTGTAGTTTATTCCATCACACTTTTTAGAAAACATCACCTGCGCTGTGGAACTGGGAACATTCGCCTCTGCTGCTCGGAGTGGTCCAGAAACGGGACGTGCAAGGCTACAGGGCGGCTATTAGGTAGAGCCAAGGAAGAACGCCACACAGCCACACCTGAAATAGCCCGCTGCTCTCACAGGAGACGCTTGTTTGACTAGCAGCAATAAGAAGAAGCAACTTCGAGATTTTTTTTTCTTCTTCGTGTGTTCATTTCTTGTTGCTTAGCTAGTTACGTGGTTCCTCCCAGGTCGCTGCGAGGTGCAATCATTCGCAACTGGACAGTGTCAAAATCACCTCGTCGCACAGCTGGAAAAATTATACGGTAACAGCTACGTCTTATTATACTTATTTTTCTCTACTGTTTCGAAGTGTAACATTTAGTGTTATAACATAGGCTATTATTATGGAATATTTGGTAGCATTTTAGTGCTGGTAGCGTGTACAGATTTCAGAAGTCAGAAGAACAACTGTAACAAACTGCACTTTTTGAATAGGTGTTTTTTATATACCATAAAGACTGAAAAGGGGAAAATAGTTACTTCCACTTGGATTAGAAAATACCCAGGCTCACTTTCTGACATTGATTTATTGAGGTTGATTAAAATGACACAGAAATACAGTTATTTCTAGTTATTGTCATTCCATTGATCTTAGAGTGACAGAACGTGTATGGTTCGTTCACACATATGCGTGGTGTACAAGTGTTGACGTACGTCTCTGAGTGCGGTTCTCTCCCCATATCTCTCTCTAAGGCTGGGAGGAATGGAAGTTGGCGATGGGAAGGATGGTTGTTGACCAATTAAATGCGTGGATGGAATAGTTAAGGGATGTTTATTAGAATTATTAAAGAAATATAGCTTCCTGCATTTTGGCAACAATCCCTATGATGCATGTTAGTGAGATGGAATGAGACAGGACTATCAAAACAACACCCAGCGTCTCATGCAAGTATGAGTGGATATCTGATTGTTGTGTGGTTTTTAAACGAAAGTTTTGTGACTGAATACATGTTTCTGTTTTCCATATGAAGTTGGTCAATGACTGTCTATCTGTGGGGCTGGTTGATCCTACTTGAACAGCTTATTATATTTGTGGTCAACCAGCAGAGTGGCTGGGCAGTTCAGTGAAATAGGGAAGCGAGCGAGCGTCAGGGCAATTTGTGTGTGTGTGTGTGTGTGTGTCCGGAGCCTGCCCCAAAAAGAACATTCTGTCACTACAGAGAGTCGACAGGCATCCTTTTCAGCAGGGGACAGTGGGGGCCACAGACCTGTGTGTGTGTGTGTGTGTGTGTGTGTGTGTGTGTGTGTGTGTGTGTGTGTGTGTGTGTGTGTGTGTGTGTGTGTGTGTGTGTCAGATGGGGGGCCACAGAGACCCTGGGCAGAGTGGAGCCACTCAGTCTCACATCAGAGAAACGCACACAGAGAGAGAGACTGTTGGGCTAACAGCTACACACACACGCACACACACACAAACAAACATCGCCCTGATGCTCGCTCCCCTAATTCACTGGGCTCCCCAGCCACTCTGCTGGTTGACCACACACACACACACACACACACACACACACACACACACATACACACACACACACACACACACACACACACACACACACACACACACACACTCTCTCTCTCTCTCTCCAATGTTCGTCTAACCAGCTGTTTCCTCCATGTCGTTAAAGTGGGCGCTGTGTGTGTGTGTGTGTGTGTGTGTGTGTGTGTGTGTGTGTGTGTGTGTGTGTGTGTGTGTGTGTGTGTGTGTGTGTGTGTGTAATGGTATCAATTAATAATGCGTCTCTCTATTTACCTTGTGAATAGAGGATTCCCTTGTGTTGAAGGAGGGAGGGAATTTACAATCTACCGTACCGATGCAGAATGTGTGTGTGTGTGTGTGTGTGTGTGTGTGTGTGTGTGTGTGTGTGTGTGTGTGTGTGTGTGTGTGTGTGTGCATGCATTTGTGCGTGCGAGTGTGTGTGTGTTCCCCAGGATTTACTTTAGCAACAGCTGGTGGAAGGACAACTTTTCCAACATTTCCTTGGTGGACAATCAAAAACAGTAATCAAAGACCTTTTGTTATCAAGCTTCAACATGTGTTTCTCAGCAGTGCTATAAAAGTAGACAACTGTCCCACTGATCCACTTCAAAATATGCATTATTTAGTAGATACTTTATATAATGACTTCATCTGAACCCTCAGGGGGATAACATTACATACATCCATTCATTAAAAGTAAGAGAAGTCCAATGTAAACGTTTTGTTATCAACAATCAGGCATCTCTGGCATCACATAACATCTTCAGTTCAACTTCAGTCAATCTTTTGATTGACAGTGTGATTCCAGTCTATGAATCGGTTATAGATATTGTATTTTAACAACGCCCTCTGGTGGAATAAAGAGATTCAAACCAGATGGTAATCTCTGTTAGAGTTTAATGATGGTGGACAGAGGGGCACACACTAACACTCCATTAGTGAGTAGTCAGAATGTGTCTTAGAGAATGAAGCCCTATCCTGTTCCCATTCTGTAGTGAGCCACGTTGAACCTTGAACTATCCCCTCTGACCCTCTTCCTGGCAGTGTCCCCATGGGGAGTAGACTAGGGGGGGTATGCAGACTGACCCCCGTCCCCCTACTTCAGAAGTGCCTTGTAGGGGAGGCCAAACTTCTTGGATGGGGCTCCCTTAAGTGTGGTGGTGGAGTGAACTACATTAACATGTCTGTTTGAGGTTATGATAGATGGATCCGTGCAGGCACGGTGAGGAGGACAGGGGTGAGGGTTAAGGATGGGGTGAGTGTTGGAATGATGGGTGTAGGCAGGGGTACGGGGTAAGGTGAGCAGGACAGGGGTGAGGTGAGGAGGATACGAGTGAGGTTTTAAGGATGGGGGTGAGTATATGACTGGAAGGAGGAGGGTGGAGGTCAGGGTTGGGGTCAGGACTGCTGAGAGTAAATGTGACACAGAGAGAGATGGAGAGGAGTGGTTGATGGCCTCTTGCTCCCCGAGGAGCAATGTGCCTAAGTAGGGAAGTGAAATGGTGAGTGAATTTGAGCTTTTTGAAGCCCTGTCCTTGGTCCAGTGTCTCTGGTGTCCACAGCTGCCCTTAGAGACGACTGTTGCATCAGAGATGAAAGTGTTCATCTTTATTGGTCTCTACTGTTGCCAGCATCGACGATACCCAGTCAAGTAATCACAGACCCGTGATGTTCTATACTGAAGGCTCTTTGTAGGATCCACGGGGATGTGAGAGTGGCGTCAAAATCTGCAGAGGCACTAATTAGTGTGTGTGTGTGTGTGTGTGTGTGTGTGTGTGTGTGTGTGTGTGTGTGTGTGTGTGTGTGTGTGTGTGTGTGTGCGTTTTTTTTTGTGTGTGTGTGTGTGTGTGGACCTGTTTGCACCCACCACTCTCACCGTGGGGGAAGATATATTCATTATGCAACAAGCTTCTGACTGCTCTGCTTGTGATGCTGCATATTTAAAGGCTCAGTGTACTCAAAAATGTGATTTCCCTGTGTTTTATATTTCCACACTATAAGGTTGGAATAATCTGTGGAATTGTGAAAATTATGATAATGCCCTTTCGGTGTAAGAGCTGTTTGGAAAGACCACCTGAAATTACAGCCTGTTGTGGTGGGATAGAGTTGTGGCCTGCCTGGTGACGTTCGCAAATAGACCAATAAGAAAGAGAATTCCATACCTCTGCCAATAACAGCTAGTTTTCCATTTTCCTGGAAATCTATTACAGTAAGGTTCTGTTACCCAGAAAGGATTTGATATTGATATAAAAATAGCTGCAATGGGCATTTAAGTATCCAGCCCTGCATTCAAACAAATACCCCACCCAGGACTAAATGCATAAATACCCCACCCAGGACTAAATGCATAAATACCCCACCCAGGACTAAATGCACAAATACCCCACCCAGGACTAAATGCACAAATACCCCACCCAGGACTAAATGCACAAATACCCCACCCAGGACTAAATGCACAAATACCCCACCCAGGACTAAATGCATAAATACCCCACCCAGGACTAAATGCATAAATACCCCACCCAGGACTAAATGCAAATACCCCACCCAGGACTAAATGCATAAATACAAGGACTAAATGCATAAATACCCCACCCAGGACTAAATGCACAAATACCCCACCCAGGACTAAATGTATAAATACCCCACCCAGGACTAAATGCATAAATACCCCACCCAGGACTAAATGCACAAATACCCCACCCAGTACTAAATAAGCCACCCAGGCCTAACCCACCAGTAACAGAGTCTGTGTTCTGTTTGAGCCGCGTACTGTTCATTTTTCCAGCATTTTCATTGTTAATCTATTAGTCATAGAAGGTTTCTCACCAGCTCTCCAGAACTGGTGAAACATCTACAGGATGTTACATCATAACGTTCATAATGAGTCCGGACACACATGAACCTGAAATTACAGTATGTTCATTTTCCTACACACATGAACCTGAAATTACAGTATGTTCATTTTCCTACACACATGAACCTGAAATTACAGTATGTTCATTTTCCTACACACATGAACCTGAAATTACAGTATGTTCATTTTCCTACACACATGAACCTGAAATTACAGTATGTTCATTTTCCTATGAACACAGTATGTTCATGAACCTGAACCTGAAAATACAATATGTTCATTTTCCTACACACATGAACCTGAAATTACAGTATGTTCATTTTCCTACACACATGAACCTGAAATTACAGTATGTTCATTTTCCTACACACATGAACCTGAAATTACAGTATGTTCATTTTCCTACACACATGAACCTGAAAATACAGTATGTTCATTGTCCTGAAAATACAGTATGTTCATTGTCCTACACATGAACCTGAAATTACAGTATGAACCACATGAAAAAATACAGTATGTTCATTGTCCTACACACATGAACCTGAAAATACAGTATGTTCATTGTCCTACACACATGAACCTGAAATTACAGTATGTTCATTTTCCTACACACATGAACCTGAAAATACAGTATGTTCATTGTCCTACACACATGAACCTGAAAATACAGTATGTTCATTGTCCTACACACATGAACCTGAAATTACAGTATGTTCATTTTCCTACACACATGAACCTGAAAATACAGTATGTTCATTTTCCTACACACATGAACTTAACCTTGTCCCCAGGCTAATTGCAAGCCTATATAAAGCTGACAGAGAGAGAACCCGCTGGTGGAAGAGACCTTGTTCATTATCCTACACACATGAAGTAACCGGAAGGTTGCAAGTTCAAACCCCCGAGCTGACAAGGTACAAATCTGTCGTTCTGCCCCTGAACAGGCAGTTGACCCACTGTTCCCAGGCCGTCATTGAAAATAAGAATGTGTTCTTAACTGACTTGCCTGGTTAAATAAAGGTAAAATGTAATTTTTTTTTTTAATTATCTTACATACAACCTCAAACATAACCTCGTCCCCTTGCTAAATCATTCTCTTATCACACGCAATCCTGACTATGTTTACTCTCTAGCATAAACCTGACAATGTTCACTCTCTAACATAAACCTGACTATGTTCACTCTCTAACATAAACCTGACTATGTTCACTCTCTAATATAAACCTGACTATGTTCACTCTCTAACATAAACCTGACTATGTTCACTCTCTAACATAAACCTGACTATGTTCACTCTCTAACATAAACCTGACTATGTTCACTCTCTAACATAAACCTAACTATGTTCACTCTCTAATATAAACCTGACTATGTTCACTCTCTAACATAAACCTGACTATGTTCACTCTCTAACATAAACCTGACTATGTTCACTCTATAATATAAACCTGACTATGTTCACTCTCTAATATAAACCTGAATATGTTCACTCTCTAATATAAACCTGAATATGTTCACTCTCTAACATAAACCTGACTATGTTCACTCTCTAACATAAACCTGACTATGTTCACTCTCTAACATAAACCTGACTATGTTCACTCTCTAATATAAACCTGACTATGTTCACTCTCTAACATAAACCTGACTATGTTCACTCTCTAACATAAACCTGACTATGTTCACTCTCTAACATAAACCTGACTATGTTCACTCTCTAACATAAACCTGACTATGTTCACTCTCTAACATAAACCTGACTATGTTCACTCTCTAACATAAACCTATGTTCACTAACATAAACCTGACTATGTTCACTCTCTAACATAAACCTGACTATGTTCACTCTATAATATAAACCTGACTATGTTCACTCTCTAATGACTATGTTCACTCTCTAATATAAACCTGAATATGTTCACTCTCTAACATAAACCTGGCAATGTTCACTCTCTAACATAAACCTGATTATGTTCACTCTCTAGCATAAACCTGACTATGTTCACTCTCTAACATAAACCTGGCAATGTTCACTCTCTAACATAAACCTGATTATGTTCACTCTCTAGCATAAACCTGACTATGTTCACTCTCTAACATAAACCTGACTATGTTCACTCTCTAACATAAACCTGACAATGTTCACTCTCTAACATAAACCTGAGTTTGTTCACTCTCTAACATAAACCTGAGTTTATTCATTCTCTAACCCAAGAGACGCATACCATGAGAGTCACATCGAGGCTCTTTGAGATGGGGGGGATGCCTGGCCACTGGGTGTGTGTGCAGTGTAGTTTAGACTAATGCCCAAGGACTACAAACACAAGGTCTGTTCTTGGGCTACAGAGTGAATAGTAGTCCACTCTTTAGGTCAGATAATGGATGAATGAAGGGAGGGACAGCATTTCTAGTGTTCCAAGCCATGCTTATAGGAAATAGTTACCTTATTAAGTAATGAAGTGAACTAACATATCTGGCAATACCATATCTACGATATCTGCCCATATATAAGTAGTGGGAGTTCAAGACATTTGTAGTATTGCACAGACACACATATCAGTGTCTATAAACAATTGGGTTGCCTGTAGTAGATGTGTCTAGCCCCTCAGAATGCCTACCAAAACACAGGGTTTACTGTATGTAGGCTGCAATCTAATCTGAAGCCCATAGATTGGCTTGCTTAGTCAGCTGACCTCAGGCGAAACAGTGACACTATCCAGAGTGCAACTCATGTCTCCCTAACCCTCTACCCCCTAAACCGTGTCCTCCTGAACCATGTCCTCACCTCCTACTCTCTCAGATGGCCTGCAGAGTAGTCTCCCTCACCAGCCAAGTGTCTGAAGACAGTCCAGAGCCTATCCCCCCTCAACACATTTTTTTTTAACCTTTTGTCCAATACCTTATCCTAAATCAGAAAGACGAGCTGTAAGTGTGTGTATAAACGTGCATAGTCTGACTTAATTGTTGCAGAAATATAATAACCAATAATATTTTTTCTCAAGATCAGGCATGGGCAACTGGCCCCACTTTTGAATGGATCAATATACCAAAAAAAAAAACAACAAGCACTATATACAGAGCCTTCAGAAAGTATTCACACCCCTTGACTTTCCCCACATTTTGTTATGTTATAGCCTGAATTTAAAATGGATTACATTGAGATTTTTTTTTGTCACAGGCCTATACCCCATAATGTCTAAGTGGAATTACTTTTTTTCAACAAAAAAATTGAATGAAAATGGAAAGCTGAAATGTCTTCAGTCAATAAGAATGCAACACCTTTGTTACGGCCTAAATAACTTAAGGAGTAAAAAATGTGCTTCATAAGTTGCATAATACAGTTGAAGTCGGAAGTTCACTTACAAATACATTTCAACTCCGTTTTTCACAATTCCTGACATTTAATCCTAGTACTAATTCCCTGTTTTAGGTCAGCTGGGATCACCACTTCATTTTTAGAATGTGAAAGGTCAGAATAATAGTATTTCTTCATTCGCATTCCCAGTGGGTCAGAAGTTTACACACACTCAATTAGTATTTGGGAGCGTTGCCTTTAAATTGTTTAACTTGGGTCAAACGTTTCGGGTAGCCTTCCACAAGCTTCCCAAAGTAAGTCTATCTATTTTGTGAAGTGCACCAGTCCCTCCTGTAGCAAAGCACCCCCACAACATGATGCTGCCACCCCCGTGCTTCACGGGTGGGATGGTGTTCTTCGACTTGCAAGCCTCCCCCTTTATCCTTCAAACAAAACGATGGTCATTATGGCCAAACAGTTCTATTATTGTTTCATCAGACCAGAGGACATTTTCCAAAAAGTACGATCTTTGTCCCCATGTGCAGTTGCAAACCGTAGTCTGGCTTTTTTTATGGCGGTTTGGAGCAGTGGCTTCTTCCTTGCTGAGTGGCCTTTCAGGTTATGTCCATATAGGAGTCGTTTTACGGTGGATAAAGATACTTTTGTACATTTTTCCTCCAGCATCTTCACAAGGTCCTTTGCTGTTGTTCTGGGATTGATTTTCACTTTTCGCACCAAAGTACGTTCATCTCTAGGAGACAGAACACGTCTCTTTCCTGAGTGGTATGACGGCTGCGTGGTCCCATGGTGTTTATACTTGCGTACTATTGTTTGTACAGATGAACGTGGTACCTTCAGGTGTTTGGAAATTGATCCCAAGGATAAACCAGACTTCTGGGGGTCTACAATTTTGTTTCTGAGGTCTTGGCTGATTTCTTTTCATTTTCCCATGATGTCAAGCAAAGAGGCACTGAGTTTGAAGGTAGGCCTTGAAATACATCCACAGGTACACCGCCAATTGACTCAAATGATGTCAATTAGCCTACCAGAAGCTTCTAAAGCCATGACATCATTTTCTGGAATTTTCCAAGCTGTTTCAAGGCATAGTAAACTTCTGACCCACTGGAATTGTGATACTATGAATTATATTTGAAATAATCTGTCTGTAAACAATTGTTGGAAATATTACTTGTGTCGTGCACAAAGTAGAGGTCCTAACCGACTTGCCAAAACTATAGTTTGTTAACAAGACGTTTGTGGAGTGGTTGAAAAACAAGTTTTAATGACTCCAACCTAAGTGTATGTAAACTTCCGACTTCAACTGTAAGTTGCATGGACTCACTCTATATGCAATAATATAGAGTGAGTGAGCTCATCTCTGTAGACTACCTCATCTTCCACACAATCATCTGTAAGGTCCCTCAGTCGTGCGGTGAATTTAAAACACAGATTCAACCACAAAGACCAGGTTTCAAATGCCTTGCAAAGGGCGGCTATTGGTAGATGGGTTCAAATATAAAAAGCAGACATTGAATATCCCTTTGAGTATGGTGAAGTTATTAATTACACTTTGGAAGGTGTACCAATGCAGCCTCTAACTACAAAGATACGGGTGTCCTTTCTAATTCATTTGCCAGAGAGGATGGAAACCACTCAGGGATTTCACCATGAGGCCAATGGTGACTTTAAAACAGTTACAGAATTGAATGACTGTGATAGAAAATTGAGGATGGATTAAAAACATTGTAGTTACGCCTGTACAGAATAAAAAATATGCATCCTGTTTGCATGTAAAAATGTGGCAAAGAAATTAACTTTATGTCCTGAATGCAGAGCGTTATGTTTTGGGCAAATCTAGCACAACACATCACTGAGTGTGAGTGTCATATTTTCTAGCGTGGTGGTGGTTGCATTATGTTATGGGTATGCTTGTTTAATAGTTTTTTACTATTAAAAGAAATGGAATAGTGCTAAGCACAGGCAAAATCCTTGAGGGAAACATGCTTCAATCTGCTTTCCAACAGACACTGGGAGGCAAATCAAATCAAATCAAATTTGATTTGTCACATACACATGGTTAGCAGATGTTAGTGCGAGTGTAGCGAAATGCTTGTGCTTCTAGTTCCGACAATGCAGTAATAGCCAACAAGTAATCTATCTAACAATTCCAAAACTACTGTCTTATACACACAAGTGTAAGGGGATAAAGAATATGTACATAAAGATATATGAATGAGTGATGGTACAGAGCGGCATAGGCAAGATGCAGTAGATGGTATCGAGTACAGTATATACATATGAGATGAGTATGTAAACAAAGTGGCATAGTTAAAGTGGCTAGTGATACATGTATTACATAAAGATGCAGTAGATGATATAGAGTACAGTATATACGTATACATATGAGATGAATAATGTAGGGTATGTAAACATTATATTAGGTAGCATTGTTTAAAGTGGCTAGTGATATATTTTACATCATTTCCCATCAATTCCCATTATTAAAGTGGCTGGAGTTGAGTCAGTGTGTTGGCAGCAGCCACTCAATGTTGGTGGTGGCTGTTTTAACAGTCTGATGGCCTTGAGATAGAAGCTGTTTTTCAGTCTCTCGGTCCCAGCTTTGATGCACCTTTCAGCAGGACAATAACCTAAAAACAACATGTACAATAATACACTGGAGTTGCTTACCAAGACTACATGTAATATTCCCGAGTCGCCTAGTTATAGTTTGATTTCAATTGGCTTGAAAATCTATGGCAAGACTTGAAAATGGCTGTCTAGCAATGATCAACAACCAACTTGAACGAGCTTGAAGAATTTAAAAAAGAATAATGTGCAAATATTGTACAATCCACGTGTGCAAAGCTCTTAGAGACTAATCCAGAAAGACTCACAGCTGTAATCGCTACCAAAGGTGATTCTAACATGTATTGACTCAGGGGTGTGAATACTTGTGTAAATTATGTATTTTTGTATTTAATTTGCAAACATTTCAAAAAACGTGTTCTCTTTGTCATTATGGAGTATTGTGTGTAGAGGGGTGAATTTAATATGTTTTCAATTCAGGCTGTAAGAACAAAATGTGGAATAAGTCAAGGGGTATTACAACCTTCTGATGGCTCTGTATATCTATGCCCTATATATTTATATACAGTGCCTTCGGAAACTATTCAGACCCCTTGATTTTTCATTACAGCCTAATTCTAAATTTGATTAAATAGTTTTTTTCCCTCATCAATCTACACCCATACAATATTGAGTCTTCTTGGATATGACGCTACAAGCTTGGCACACCTGTATTTTTTTCGAGTTTCTCCCATTCTTCTCTGCAGATCCTCTCAAGCTCTGTCAGGTTGGATTGGGAGCATCGCTGCAGGTTTCTCCAGAGATGTTCGATTGGGTTCAGGTCTGGGCTCTGACTGGGCCACTCAAGGGCATTCAAAGACTTGTCCCAAAGCCACTCCTGCATTATCTTGGCTGTGTGCTTAGGGTCGTTGTCCTGCTGGAAGGTGAACCTTCGCCCAAGTCTGAGGTCCTGAGTGCTCTGGAGCAGGTTTTCATCAAGGATCTCTCTGTACTTTGCTCCATTCATCTTTGCCTCGATCCTAACTAGTCTCCCAGTCCCTGCCACTGAAAAACATTCCCACAGCATGATGCTGCCACCACCATGCTTCACCGTAGGGATAGTGCCATGGGGAAGGTTCTCTCATCTCCACAGAGGAACTCTGGAGCTCTGTCAGAGTGACCATCAGGTTCTTGGTTACTTCCCTGACCAAGGCCATGCTCCCTCGATTGCTCAGTTTGGCCAGGTGGACAGCTCTAGGAAGAGTCTTGGTGGTTCCAAACTTCCATTTAAGAATGATGGAGGGCAATGTATTCTTGGGGACCTTCAATGCTGCAGACATTTTTTGGTACCCTTCCCCAGATCTCGAAGCTCTACAGACAATTCCTTCGACCTCATGGCTTGGTTTTTGCTCTGTCATGCACTGCCAACTCTGGCACCTTATATAGACAGATGTGTGCCTTTCCAAATCCTGTCCAATCAAATGAATTTACCAAAGGTGGACTCTAATCAAGTTGTAGAAACCTCTCAAGGATGATCAATGGAAACAGGATACACCTGAGCTCAACTTCGATTCTCATAGCAAAGGGTCTGAATACTTATGTAAATAAGGTATTTCTATTTTTGTTCTTTTATACATTTTCCAAAATGTCTAAAAACCTGTTTTTGCTTATATGGGTATTGTGTGTAGATTGCTGACTATTTGTTATTTATTTAATACATTTTAGAATGAGGCTGTAATGTAACAAAATGTGGAAAAATTCAAGGGGTGTGAATACTTTCCGAAGGCACTGTATATATATATATAATTATACATTCATCGGCCAGTTTAATGTGTATGAGTGGAATGGGTGGAATGGTATCAAATACACTAAACACATGGTTTCCATGTATTTGATGCCATTCCATTCACTCCATTCCAGTCATTGTTATGAGCCGTCCTCCCCTCAGCAGCCTCCACTGCTAGAGCCGCTTCTTCTTGATTTTAGCTGAAAGGAGTGGAACCCAGTGGCGTTGTCTGCTGCAATAGCCCATCTGGGACAAGGATCGATGAGTTGTGCGTTCCGAGATGCCGCTCTGCACACCGCTGTTGCACTCCGACTGTTCGCTTGCGCGATTATTACCATTCTCCCTCGACCGATCTCATCAACGAGCTGTTTTCAGCCACAGGACTGTTTTTTTTTGCACCAAAACCCTAAACACTGTCATGCAAGAAAACCCAGGAAGGCGTCTGTTTCTGATATAATGCATCCGGCGCTCCTGGCACTGGTGATCAAAATGTAGCTACGGGCCCCTTAAAGGCTATGGCCGGCTCTGACTGCATGTGTGGGTATGGATTTTGGTTTGCAGACCCGCGAGCCACTGAGGCCCTCATGATGAGTTCCGATTTTTTATAGCCCCCACCCCCATCAAAGTTCCCTGCTCCAAATGAATGTTTGGGTGTGTCAGTTAAATAAGCATGAAATGTTACCCGTGCATTTACTTCCTATAAAGCTTATCTTCACCTTCTCTGTCCCTACACACTCGCTGCCAAGAGCTCGTCTGGGCTGCTGTGAGGCTGCTACATGTAAACAAATGTAATATGACGATTAGCTGTGATTGGGGATTGTTAGTGGAGTTGAGTAACTGAGTGTTGTAACACTCAGCATGGTCACTAGGGGAGATGGAATATATATGTGTGTGTGTGTGTGTGTGTGTGTGTGTGTGTGTGTGTGTGTGTGTGTGTGTGTGTGTGTGTGTGTGTGTGTGTGTGTGTGTGTGTGTGTGTGTGTGTGTGTGTGTGTGTGTGTCCTGATGTGTAGCCAGAGAGTGCAGGGCGAGGACACCTGGGCTGTTATAGGTTCAGACAGATAGTTTCAGCTTCATAGTTATTGTCCCCTTGGACAGACACAAAGTAAGTGTTTCCTAACACTCGGTTGGGGGACAACTCTACTCACACGGCTGAAGCTAATAAATGTCCCGATGAGCAGATGCATAGTGAGCAAGAGCAGGGCTGGAACGAAAGCCCACAGGGAACACCCAGTATTTGTATTTGTCCTCCAGTAGCTCTCGATGAGGATGGTAGCCATCCCTGAAGGTAGTTCTGAAGTCTTTTGGCTTCATCCTCTCTCATTTTTTCTTACTTCCCCTGTCTTCCCCTGTCTTTCTTCCTTCCTTCCTTCCTTCCTTCCTTCCTTCCTTCCTTCCTTCCCTCCCTCTCCTCTCTCTCTCTCTCTCTCTCTCTCTCTCTCTCTCTCTCTCTCTTGTCATTCTCTGGCGTTTTTCTCTCCTTATCAGTTGATGATGTCACGAGACTAAGGAATACACTCTTAGTAAAAAAAGGTGCTGTCTAGAACCTTAAAAGGATCTTCAGCTGTCCCCATTAGAGAACCCTTTGAAGAACCCTTTATGGTTGCAGGGAGAACCCTTTTTGTTCCACGTAGAAGAGTGGGGGCTGCTGAGGGGAGAACGGCTCATAATAATGGCTGGAAACGAGCCAATGGAACGGCATCAAACAAATGGAAACCATGTGTTTGATGTAGTTGATACCATTCCACCTATTCCTCTCCAACCGTTACCATAAGCCTGTCCTCCGCAATTAAGGTGCCACCAACCTCCTGTGATATAGAACCCTTTCTACAAAGGGTTCTACCTGGAACCCAAAAGGGTTTCCTATGGGGACAGCCGTAGAACCATTTTGGAACCCTTTCTTCTAAGAGTGTAGGCTCTTTGCTGACCCTCTAGCCCCATTTATACCTGGTGCTAACATGCATCCTTAGTCCTGATCGTGTCCACATTCTGATTGGGCCCACATTTTCAGACAGGTGTAGATGATTAAAAGACACATTGTGATCTGATTGTGAACAGACCTTCCTGACCACCTCCGGAGGTAGTCAGGCATGCATTGTGTCTGAACATCTTACAAGTGTGAACAGATCTTGACAGTGAAACCATAAATCAGGGATGGGCAACTTTGATGGGTATGGGGGCCACAAAAAAAATCTGAACTAATCATGAGGGATCGCTGTTGCTCACTGGTCTGTGCACGCACATCCATAGCCACACATGCAGTCAGAGCTGGCCCAAGCTTTTTGGGGGCCCGACGTGCAATTTCCTGATATTCTACACATTTCGGCATAAGGAGAATTGATCCACAGGCCTACAAAAGGGGGGGACAGTTGCCCATCCCTGATTTAAATCATTATTATCCCGCCTTGTAATATCATTGACAGTTTGTACCATTGACTTATGGCACCAATATGTGTCTTAAAATAAATACATAATAGGTATTATTTTGAAAGATTAGCTGTCCAATAATTTCCATACAGGGAATCCGGTCCCAATGCAGACACCGTGAACGCATGTGAGACACATTTTAATACCATGTGTAGACATATTGTGTGTGTGTGTGTGTGTGTGTGTGTGTGTGTGTGTGTGTGTGTGTCCGTCACTCCTCACAGAGGCATGATGACTCATCAAAAAAATCAGCTCAGTGATGAACTGCAGGATCCCAGTCGTCTCACAGTCACAGTCCATCAGAATGTCACTATAGCTGGTTACTGTTGGGACGTGCCTGTCATTCTGCAGTCCTGGTTTAGTCTTGGTGCTGCTCGGGCAGACTCCCAAGGAGTATGTGCGCTGGGGAAGATTCCACAGAGTGTTTAACTCTAGCCAGAGAGCCTGTTTTATGCTTGGCCTAGGGAAAGGATTTGTGAGGGTTAATTGTCCTCTCTGGTACGTGTGTTTGGTCGTAAATAAGGCCGGCACTAGTCATTGGTCACTGGGTATGTCCCGGTCACCCTCTTTTCTCCTCCAACCTATAGAATGTAGCCAAGGTTGTAAGGAGCTCTGAAAGTGGACTCAGTGACATTTTGATGACGGTCATAAATGAACAGTAATGGAGGACAATCCGTCAGTCGGTGCCCAGTCATAATGTTATGTCACCGACTGGCTATCTGGTTACTCACCGCCAACCAGACATTTTGTGCCCCTTTCAGTGGCCGAGGCCACGTATGAAAACATGCAGGCACGCATACACACAAACACTGTGTTGTCCTGTTCCCCGGAGAGAGCCTGATATGTGATCTATGGCAGGAACAAGGATTCCACAAAGAAATAAGAGAAGAAACAACAATTATAATGCAAATCCACGTTATATCAATTCAAATACAGACATGTAGCAAATACACTTTTTTGACATTTTGTTTTCGTATACATTTTAATGACTCTAAATAGTTTTCCAAATCCGATTTTTAAAAAATAAGAAAAGGGGCTTTTTCTTCATAAATTTAGATTTGTGTATGAACATTTTTCCTAATAAAATAAAGAGAGTTATGACATACTCACGTTCAATTGTTGAATCAGTGTGGTAAAATAATATTTCAAACTTAGATATTTCAATGGTTGTATGCATTTTGTTGCCAAGATCAGTCCAGAACACCTCACTCTGCAAACAATGACAGAATAAGTGTTCAATAGATTCCGTTTCTAGTTCACAAAAACTGCATTCACTGGTAACGTATATATTTAGAAATCAAGCTATTACACGGATAAAATAAATGGATAATCTTAAAGGAGACCTCCTTTACTTTATTGGTTATCATACATTTGTGTGGAGTGAGCCAAGCACGGCGCCAGTTTACATCAAACGATGAAGCCCAATAAAATATTGCAGAGGGAATAGACATCCTAGACCAACAGGGATCGTGATGGCGGTCTAAATGTCTTCGACTTCACTCTCTTCAATCAGATATCAAAATTCAACTGGGTTAAAAGGTACATAAATCAATCCTCATAGTTTCCGGAATATTATACCTCATTTTGTTTTTCAGAAGCTCGGAGGGCTTCATTTCTTTTACTACCACGTCCGTATATTTGTGTGCAAATCTCCTGTGAAATTGGCGGCTTTTCACAAGCAGGCTTTAATGTGCTGGGGTTTGCTGTTTTAACACAGCTTTTCACCTCATAAATGTTTTTTATGGACTAATGGGTCGATATTACGGTAGGAATCTATTTACCAGGAGAGAATTTATGGAAATATACAACTTTGAGGTTTCAAGCAAAGCACTGACACTGTTATAAAAGCTGTACCTAGTGGGATAAAATCTTCACTTCAGAATAATGCATCTTTTGGAATATCTCCTATTGTAAGCGACATCCAGGTGAATGGCACAGGTTTACGAGATAAGAAATTCAACAATCGTTTATTAAGGGAATTATATTATTGTCTTTTCATTCTAATCCACTCAGTGAAAAACAGAAAGGACGGAAACAATGACTCCCCAAATCATATTATTGCTGGTGATGTGGGTTGCCAGACACAAAGCATGGACCCAGGGGCCAAATGGGGGGTGGAGGCTGGAGAGGGCCAAAACCAGGGGCCCATGGGGTGGAAGAGGATTGGATTGGAGGTGGGAGACCTCACAGTGTTTCTTGGACATATTTGTCTTGGAGCCCTCACTCAGTTTGCTTTAAGTCTGTGCTGGAAAGTGTTTGTGCAACCCTCCACCGATGCTCCCTAAGTGTGTGTATGTGTCCAAAAGTTAACCCAAAAGCTTTAGTCATCTCCAGTATCCTGAGTGCCTTGTGAAAGAGCTTGGCACACGTTCATTCATCAATATGGGAAAGGGGTCAACGCTTTAAAGGGATAGTTACTTTAAGGTGATTTGTGCCCAGAGTGTGGATTGCGGTCTTCCTTGGCACAGCTACTTTCAGGCAAGGGAACACACCAGTCATTTGGTCATTGGGTGAACTATCCCTTTAAATGCTAAGTTCTCGTAAAGATGACAGTGTAAACCCCCATTCTCTGTTGCATTAACCATTAGTCTGTGTGTGATTGTCATGTAGAGGTTAATAGACATGTTCCCAGAACTGTGTTCCCAAATTAGGAATGGAAATATAAAGTGAGGGCGCCAGCTGGTTTTCACTGTGATAGCCTGATTGCAATGTCTTAGCCAGACAGCCAGTGTGTGTGTGTGTGTGTGTGTGTGTGTGTGTGTGTGTGTGACAGCCTGATTTGAGTGTTTAAGTAAGAACCCTCCCGGCACTTAGATTACTGTGACATCATCTGTATACTTTATATTTGATCTTGGCAATGAGCACCTTAAGTGTGCGTTTGTGTGTGTATGTGCGTGTATGTCTCTGTCTTGCTCCCTGTCTCACCATCAGCTGTTCTTTGATATTGTATCCCGATCGTTTGTCTAACTGTTGATACATACACTCCAAGTCAAATCTCTCTCTCTTTCTGTCTTGTTCTCTCTCTGTATTTACTCTGGACTGTAATCACAGTGTGTTGCCCGTAGCTCCAATCACTTGCTTGATGTTGTAACTGAACGTGATCAGCAACTGGGAGTTGTCCTGTGTTGTTGAATCGATGCCAGGGACAGACTGACAGACATGTGAAAAGATATACAGCACCAGTCAAAACTGTGGACACGCCTACTCATTCCAGGGTTATTCTTTATTACAGACTAACCATCAAACAGGCAAAGAGTCAATACAGGTGTAAAGGTTCTCCTCTTCGTCTGAGGAAGAGTAGTCAAGATCGGACCAACACGCAGCGTGGTAAGTGTCCATGTTAATATTTTAATATAACAGAACACGAAAGAAAAACAACAACGAGAATGTAAGAAACGAAACAGTCCTGTCAGGTGAAACAACACAAAACACAAAACAACTACCCACTAACACAGGTGACACAATCGCAATCGCACTCCACACTGCACTTTCCCACCTGGACAAAAGGAACACCTATGTGAGAATGCTGTTCACTGACTACAACTCCGCGTTCAACACAATAGGACCCACAAAGCTCATCACTAAGCTAAAGACCCTGGTACTGAACCCCCCCTCTGCAACTAGATCCTGGACTTCCTGATGGGCCGTCCCCCAGGTGGTAAGGGTAGATATCAACACGGGGGCCCCTCAGGGGTGCATGCTTAGTCCCCTCCTGTACTCCCTGTTCACCCACGACTGCGTGGCTGAACACGACTCCAACACCATCATTAAGTTTGGTGATGACACAACAGTGGTAGACCTGATTACCGACAACGATGAGACAGCCTATGGGGAGGAGGTCAGAGAACTGGCAGTGTGGTGCCAGGACAACAACCCCTCTCTCAATGTGAGCAAGACAAAGGAGCTAATCATGGACTACAGGAAAAGGAGTGCCGAGCACGCACCCATTAACATCGACAGCGCTGTAGTGGAGCAGGTTGATAGTTTCAAGTTCCTTGGTGTCCACATCACCAACAAACTGTGGTCCCTAAACACCAAGACAATCGTAGAGAGGGCACGACAACACCTTTTCCCCCTCTGGAGACTGAAAAGATTTGTTATGGGTCCCCAGATGCTCAAAAAGTTCTACAGCTGCACCATTGAGAGCATACTGACCGGTTGCATCAACACCTGGTATGGCAACTGCTCTGTATCTCACCGTAAGGCACTAGAGAGGGTAGTTCGTACGGCCCAGTACATCACTGGGGCAAAACTTCCTGCCATCCAAGACCTATATACTAGGAGGTGTCAGAGGAAAGCCCAAAAAATGGTTTGACTCCAGTCATCCAAGTCATACCGCACGGCAATCGGTACCGGAGCACCAAGTCTCGGACCAAAAGGATCCTAAACAGCTTCTTCCCCCAAGCCATAAGGCTACTGAACAATTAATCAAATGGACACCCGGACTATTTACATTGACACCCCCCCTCCTCCCCATTTGTTTTTACACTGCTGCTACTCATTGTTTATTATCTATGCATAGTTAATTTAACCCCTACTTACATGGAAAAAATGACCTTGTCTAACCTGTAACCCCGCACATTGACTCGGTAACGATACCCCCTGTATATAGCCTCATTAATGTTTTTTTACTGTGTTACTTTGTATTCTTTTTTACTTTAGTTTATTTGGTTATATTTTCTTAACTCTTTCTTGAACTGCATTGTTGGTTAAGGGCTTGGCTTGTAAGTATTCAGCACATGTGACGAATAAAATTTGATTTGATTTAATTAGAAAACTATGAAATAACACATATGGAATCGTGCAGTAACCAAAAAAGTGTGAAACAAATCCAAATATATTTTATATTAAGAATCTTCAAAGTAGCTACCCTTTGCCTTGATGACAGCTTTGCACACTCTTGGCATTCTCTCAACCAGCTTCATAAGGGAATGCATTTCAATTAACAGGTATGCCTTGTTAAAAGTTCATTTGTGGATTTTCTTTCCTTCTTAATGCGTTTCAACCAATCAGTTGTGTTGTGTCAAAATAGGGATGGTATACAGAAGATAGCCCTATTTGGTAAAATACCAAGTCAAAATTATGGCAAGAACAGCTCAAATAAGCAAAGGGAAATGACAGTCCATCATTACTTTAAGATATGAGGGTCGATCAATGCAGAAAACTTCAAGAACTTTGAATGTTTCTTCAAGTCCAGTCGCAAAAACAATCAAGCGCTATGATGAAACTGGCTCTCATGAGGACCGCCACAGGAAAGGAAGACCTATAGTTAATTCTGCTGCAGAGGATAAGTTCCTTAGAGTTAACTGCACTTCAGTTTTCAGCCTAAATAAATGCTTCACAGAGTTCAAGTAATATACACATCTTAACATCAACTGTTCAGAAGAGCCTGTGTGAATCAGGCCCTCATGGTCATATTGCTGCAAAGAAACCCACTACTAAAGGACACTAATAATAAGAAAATACTTGCTTTGGGAAAGAAACACGAGTAATGGACATTAGACAGGTGGAAATCTGTCCTTTGGTCTGATGAGTCAAAATTAGAGAATTTTGGTTCCAACCACTGTGTCTTTGTGAGACACATAGTAGGTGAACGGATGATCTCTGAATGTGTGGTTCCCACCGTGAAGCATGGAGGAGGAGGTATGATGATGTGGGGGTGCTTTGCTGGTGACACTGTTTGTGATTTATTTAGAATTCAAGGCAAACTTAACCAGCATGGCTACCACAGCATTATTCAGTGATACGCCATCCCATCTGGTTTGCGCTTAGTGGGACTATAATTTTGTTTGTCAACAGTGTTGGACCGCAGAGTGAAGTAAAAGCAGCCAACAAGTGGTCAACATATGTGGGAACTCCTTCGAGACAGTTGGAAAAGCATTCCAGGTGAAGCTGGTTGAGAGAATGCCAAGAGTGTGCAAAGCTGTCATCAAGGCAAAGGGTGGCTACTTTGAAGAATCTAAAAATCTAAAATCTATTTTGATATGTTCAAGACTTTTTTGGTTACTACATGATTCCATATGTGTTATTTAATAGTTTTGATGTCTTCACTATTATTCTACAATGTAGAAAATAGTAATACATTTTTTTTTTTATTGAGTCGGTAGGTGTTTCCAAACCTTTGACTGCTACTGTATATATATATATATATATATATGCTCCACCTTTATCTATACAGGTACGTCAATTAAGACCAAATTCTTCTTCACAATGACGACCTGTCTCCCACATCCTTCTCGTATTCCACTACAGCTGTATCTGTTCACTGTCAGTCCTTTCTTCAACAAACATAACATCATGGTCTTAGTTGTCAATAGTTCCATCAGAGACACTTAGACTCTTCATAAGATAATTCACGACCCAGCTCCATCATCACAGCATCACAGCTGATTAGCATCCACACACACAGTTTGTTTTACTATCCTTATGGAGACCAAAACATTTATTCCCGTAAGAAAATACAGATTTTCCATAACCCCTAAACCTAACCCTAAACCCCTAACCCTAAAACTAAACCAAACCAGGACTTCTGGCCCCCACAAGGATAGTGAAACCAAACCATACCACACACACACACACCTGGCCCGTAAAACACTCCTGCCTGTTTACACTCCACACAGATGGGCCAATGGAATGTCTTTACCGGTCACATCAGGTATTGTGACAAACACACATGCCGTGTGTGTGTGCGTATATGTGTGAGTGTTTGAGTTCCCAGGGTTATAGGCTGTGATTGGGAACAGAGGCGATTGCATGCACATACACACCTGTTCCCTTCTTTGAGGACTGTGTGTTTAATCTACAGTAGCCGTGTAAAAGGCTGGTCAATGTGGCGTGTCTGACTGATACTAAACCTCTGCATCCCTTATACTGCTGCAGAGCTGTTCTTTCTCTCTCTTTGCCCCTCTATATCTCCCCCCTTTCTCTCTTTATATCTCCCCACTCCCTCTCCTCCCCTTTCTCTCTCTATATCTCCCCACTCCCTCTCATCCCCTTTCTCTCTCTCTCCCCACTCCCTCTCTATATCTCCCCACTCCCTCTCCTCCCCTTTCTCTCTCTATATCTCCCCACTCCCTCTCATCCCCTTTCTCTCTCTCTCTCCCCACTCCCTCTCTATATCTCCCCACTCCCTCTCCTCCCCTTTCTCTATATCTCCCCATTCCCTCTCCTCCCCTTTCTCTATATCTCCCCACTCCCTCTCCTCCCCTTTCTCTCTCTCTCTCCCCACTCCCTCTCTATATCTCCCCACTCCCTCTCCTCCCCTTTCTCTCTCTCTCTCTCTCTCCCCACTCCCTCTCCCCTTTCTCTCTCTATATCTCCCCACTCCCTCTCCTCCCCTTTCTCTCTCTCTCCCCCCCACTCCCTCTCTATATCTCCCCACTCCCTCTCCTCCCCTTTCTCTCTCTCTCTCTCTCCCCACTCCCTCTCTATATCTCCCCACTCCCTCTCCTCCCCTTTCTCTCTCTCTCTCCCCCACTCCCTCTCCCCCTTTCTCTCTCTATATCTCCCCACTCCCTCCCCTCCCCTTTCTCTCTCTCTCTTCCCACTCCCTCTCTATATCTCCCCACTCCCTCTCCTCCCCTTTCTCTCTCTCTCTCTCTCCCCACTCCCTCTCTATATCTCCCCACTCCCTCTCCTCCCCTTTCTCTCTCTCTCCCCCACTCCCTCTCTATATCTCCCCACTCCCTCCCTCTCTTCCCCTTTCTCTCTCTCTCTCCCCACTCCCTCTCTATATCTCCCCACTCCCTCTCCTCCCCTTTCTCTCTCTCTCTTCCCACTCCCTCTCTATATCTCCCCACTCCCTCCCTCTCCTCCCCTTTCTTACTCTCTCTCCCCACTCCCTCTCTATATCTCCCCACTCCCTCTCCTCCCCTTTATCTCTATCTCTCCCCACTCCCTCTCTATATCTCCCCACTCCCTCCCTCTCCTCCCCTTTCTCTCTCTCTCTCCCCCCACTCCCTCTCCTCCCCTTTTCTCTCTCTCTCTCCCCACTCCCTCTCCCCCCTTTCTCTCTCTCTCTCTCTCTCTCTCTCTCTCTCCTCTCCTCTCCCTTTCTCTCTCTCTCTCTCCCTCTCTCTCTCTCCTCCCCTTTCTCTCTCTCTCTATCTCTCTCCCTCTCCTCCCCTTTCTCTCTCTCTCTCTCTCTCTCCCTCTCCTCCCCTTTCTCTCTCTCTCTCTCCCCCTTTCTCTCTCTCTCTCCCTCTCTCTCTCTCCCTCTCCTCCCCCTTTCTCTCTCTCTCTCTCTCCTCCCCCTTTCTCTCTCTCTCTCCCTCTCCTCCTCCCTCTCTCTCTCTCTCTCTCTCTCTGCTTCTCCTCCCCCTCTCTCTCTCTCTCTCTCTCTCTCTCTGCTTCTCCCCCTCTCTCTCTCCCTCTCCTCCCCTCTCTCTCTCTCCCCTCTCCCTCTCCTCCCCTTTCTCTCTCTCTCTCTCTCTCCTCCCTCTCCTCCCCCTCTCTCTCTCTCTCTCTCCCTCTCTCTCTCTCCCTCTCCTCCCCCTTTCTCTCTCTCTCTCTCTCCCTCTCTCTCTCTCCCTCTCCTCCCCCTCTCTCTCTCTCTCCCCTCTCCTCCCCCTCTCTCTCTCTCTCTCTCTAAGTTACTTTACACTTCATTTCTCTCTCCTGCAGAGGAGAACTCAGTTGAGGAGATTCTCTCGCTGTTTCTCTCTCTCCTTCCCTGAGGAAAGGACATCTCGTCATCTCTCTCTCTCTCTCTCTCTCTCCCACTCCCTCTCTCTCTCTCTCTCTCTCTTATCACTCCCCACATCCTGGTCTGCTTAATTGCTATTTTCAGGCTGGGAGGGGGATGAGGGTGGTGTGCGTTCGTGCGTTAGTGCATACTGTATCAGTGTGTGTGTGTGTGTGTGTGCTCTGCAGAGTAGTGTTCTGCTGACTGCAGAAGCCCTACCTGGCAGTGTCAGCCAGTGCGTCAGCACTAGGGGATGGAGGGAGTGAATGAAGGGAAAAAAAATAATTGAGGATCAATCAGAGTGACTGCGGAGAACCCCCACACCACTCACCACATACCGCTCTCACACACACACTGCTCACACACACACCGCTCACACACTGTGTGTTTTTGCATGGCTGTGCTCACACACACTCTTTAGGAGTAGGGGAAGGAGTGTGCGTATACTCTGTACGTTGAGATGGTGAGTCCTCCTATTCTCATTTTGGGATGTGTGTGTGCGTGTGCGTGTGTGTGTGTGGACAGGGCTGAAGATGGATAATGTGTGAGGGCGCTGGTGAGAAAAGTGTGTTTGGCAAAGTTTCCCCTCCGGCTGGCTCCCTGGGACGCGATATGATCCTCTCTCTGTGTGTGTAGTACTCTGTGTGTGTAGTACTCTGTGTGTGTAGTACTCTGTGTGTGTAGTACTCTGTGTGTACTCGCTCTTCTTCTTCACTGTTCTACGGGAACAGGTACTCTGGCTCTGTGGACATGCACTGTGCGGTTGGGATTAGTGATATGGAGAGGGATTATGTGAGATGCATGTTTTCAGGAATAGGTTATGTCGATGATGATTGTGATAGAGGGATGATGACATTGATAAGAGTGTAATAGTGAGAATAATGCCAATGATGATAACGATAAGGATTGAGGTGATGAGTGGTAATGACATTGACGATGGTAATTGAGGATAATGACTTTCTGTAGTTATCATGATGATGACGGTGAGAATAACTAGTTTCGCTTACTCATGCCGTGCTATAAATCTTTCTGCTACTGCCCTATATATCTCTGGTGTGTGTGTGTGTGTGGGGGGGGGTGTGCTTGCTGTGACAAGGACACAGAGAGTGCTGCATTCCTATTGCAATCAGACTGCTCCAGAGGGAACCTACAGCACTGCAGATATATATTCTGTACAGAGGGATGTTCTCAGGTCACACACACGCACTTGCACACACACACACACGGACGACACACGGCAGGCACACACTTTACGGAGGCAGGTGTTTTGCTGGTGGTTAAGGATTTCCTGACCCCCCCTCTCTCTTTGTGCAGTGAGCAGACACCGGGTGTAGTGACAGAAGATGCTTCCTGCGCTGATCTGTGCCCTGGTCTCTCTGAGCTTGGCCGACAACTTTGACACGGCATACCCTGAACTGGAGCACTACAGAACCATCTATGTACAAGGTAGACGCCTGCGGGTGTTGGTGTATGTAATGATAGTCTATGATAGTCTAGCACCTCTAGTTGAAAGTCACTCTGGATAAGAGTGTGTTACATTTACCTGTCGCTGTGTTTCGTTTATGACACACTCCTGGAATGTCTCCTGTGGTTTCATAGTATCATCTTATCTCTGTGTGTGTGTGCGTGTGTGTTTGTGTGTGTGTGTCCTCACGCACTGCAACTGTTGAATGATATGCTATGTGGGGTCTTGTTTTCTCTGTCTGATAGCCTATCTGCTATCTCTCTTTATTTGGGCTGTAGAGGCAGATTGCAGGTCAGATATGTCCCTGTTTGTGTCATGGTTAGAAAGCAAGTGCAGTGAATGTGTATTGGCTACTGTACTCTTTCTGCAGTGACAATATAAAGGTCGGTTTTACCACACACAGTGCTATGGTAGAGTGTGGTACCAGCAGTAGTATGTCGGGTGCAGCTCACCAGATAAAGCAGTATACTGTACTGTGTGTGTGGTAAGCAGTTCTGTTGAACTTTTGTGTAGAAATTAGCTTCAGCATCGATCGTAGTTTCAGGAGGCAGATTCACTGAGTTGGCTGGAGAGAGGAAGTGCTAACTCACTCCTCACTCCTATAGTCAGTATAGTACTGCTATAGGATCAATGTACCCTCAGTCAGTCAGTGCACCATTGGTTCCTAACAGGGACGTACAGATGTAGGATCTTAATTTGATCCCTGTTTTATTGCTGAGAGTAGTGCATTCAAGGTTTAAGAAGTGAGTGTATTCAAGATTTAAAAAGTTTTCTAAGGTTCTCAATTTCCACTTTAAAATGTCAGACTTGATTTGCCCTAACAAAACAATGTATTAGCCACTAGAATTCTGATTTGAGGATCATATTACAGAGGATGGTCACAGCAGAGGGGTCTGGTCTTTAAACCGACCCCTCAACCATTATGTGCTGGATCAATTATATTGAAGTACTGTAGAAACCAATCATCGTTTTTGATGAAATGCACAGTCAAGCTGTATTAGAGAAAACCCTGCAACCAGATTCTGTTTAAAGGGGGTGGGGGTGTTTGGAGCAACAAGCTCTCACAGTCCCACTGCAAAATTAGACGCCTGTCCGCGTCCTCCAAACGTACAATTCCGAAGTGTTTTTGTTGCTCCTGCTTCTCTGTAACATTCATCCTGCTGCTCTGTATCGTTCCATTTTTCCAAACATCAAACATTTCGAAGTTAAGGGTTAAGTTCAGGCACTCACTGCGAATGGTTCGGCAAAGGCTAAGGTTTGGGATTGGGTTCAAACATTACGTTTAGGCACCCATTCCGAAGGGTTAACCTTTGGGATTGGGTTCAAACATTACGTTTAGGCACCCATTCCGAAGGGTTAACCTTTGGGATTGGGTTCAAACATTACGTTTAGGCACCCATTCCGAAGGGTTAACCTTTGGGATTGGGTTAAAACATTACGTTTAGGCACCCATTCCGAAGGGTTAACCTTTGGGATTGGGTTCAAACATTACGTTTAGGCACCCATTCCGAAGGGTTAACCTTTGGGATTGGGTTAAAACATTACGTTTAGGCACCCATTCCGAAGGGTTAACCTTTGGGATTGGGTTCAAACATTACGTTTAGGCACCCATTCCGAAGGGTTAACCTTTGGGATTGGGTTCAAACATTACGTTTAGGCACCCATTCCGAAGGGTTAACCTTTGGGATTGGGTTCAAACATTACGTTTAGGCACCCATTCGAAGGGTTAACCTTTGGGATTGGGTTAAAACATTACGTTTAGGCACCCATTCCGAAGGGTTAACCTTTGGGATTGGGTTCAAACATTACGTTTAGGCACCCATTCCGAAGGGTTAACCTTTGGGATTGGGTTAAAACAAACATGTAAAACTAGTTTCCACAACTGGGATCAAACACCCAACCTTCTGAGCCAGAAGTCACCTATCCACCACCCTAATCCACAACACCCTACTTGATGGTACTAACGTTCACTGTTGCCCCTAGTGGCCTGTTTATCAAGGCATTTCCCGACATGTCCAATTTCGACGTTGGAGTGGTTTTTATACCTGGTGTAGGAAACCGATTTGTTTGCATGTGGATGGAAATACATGTTAGTGAGACTCTTAGCATAATGTTGTTCTGTGTGGTTGACTGGCAGTAGTTCATATTATTATTATATCTATAAACATCATAATAAACACGTTATTATCTCAGACAGATTTTTGGAACCTGATATTTGACTACAGGGGTTCTCCTAATACTCTGGTCACTTACATTAAATCAGCATTACACAACATGCTACATTATAATATATATTTTAAAAATACAATGTAGAACTATATTGTTTAAATCGAAAATGACAACAACATGGTTTTTGTGACAGGGCTGAACAACAGGGATGTTGTAATTCACTTGGGATAAAATAG
Source organism: Oncorhynchus nerka (assembly GCF_034236695.1). Classification (NCBI taxonomy): domain Eukaryota; kingdom Metazoa; phylum Chordata; class Actinopteri; order Salmoniformes; family Salmonidae; genus Oncorhynchus; species Oncorhynchus nerka. The sequence continues at coordinate 11,301,706 of NC_088414.1, read as the reverse complement.
ATGGGAACTATTTAGCAATTGAGCAAGCCTCTGCTTCCAAGCCCAGATCTTGCTAATCGATTTCATATGGCATAACGTGATAACAAACAGGTTAAATACCATTCAGAGAAAATAAAACAGCCCATTTTTTGTTAAGATAGAGAGAACCAAACAATGGGTTAGTGTTGTTGTTGAAGTTAGGAATAGAGAGTGAGAGAGATACTGTATGAGAGAGAAAAAAATAGAGAAATGTACAAAGAGAGAACCACCCCTGTATTACTAATGGTTTAACCCATTCCTTTATTTCAGAGAATGGCCCTCAGCTCTCTGTGGTGACGGAGCAGTCCAAGGTGGTGTCGAGGCGGGGGGGTAATGCCACCCTGCCCTGTAAATTCCACAGGGATGCGTCACTGCCGGCCAACCCCAAACTGAGGATCAAATGGACTAAGCTGACCTCAGACTACCTCAAAGAGGTGTGTTTACACTTGAACCAATGTCATAAAACTATAATCAAAATAACTTTTCCATATAATACACAACTTTTGATCAGTCTGGTCAAAAATAGTGCACTATGTGGATTTTTTTTTAAACCTTTATTTAACTAGGCAAGTCAGTTAAAAACAAATTCTTATTTTCAATGACGGCCTAGGAACAGCAGGTTAACTGACTTGTTCAGGGGCAGAACGACAGATTTTTACCTTGTCAGCTCGGGGATTCGATCTTGCAAACTTCCTGCTACTAGTCCAATGCTCTAACCACTAGGCTACCTGCCGCTCTACAATAGCCTATATTATAAAAGAGACTAGGACAGGGGTAGGCAACTAGATTCAGCCAGAGGCTGATGTTAGTCGGTTGATGGTCGGAGGTCCGGAAGATAATTATAATAATTTGTACACTGCAAATTGACCACAGCTACGCCCAAAAAGAGATTGTATTTGAAAATAAAAACATTTTTTTTAAGACACAAGCAATTTTTTTTCTGGTAGTACTTGTGAACATATTTCCTAAAATAAACGTTTTTACTGAATTTCTGGTGATTTTACTGTCTTTTCTGCCAGAAAATGGAATTGCCCCCCAAAATATAGAGTACCAGTCAAGTTTGGACACACCTACTCACTCAAGTAGTTTTTCTTTCTTTCTTTTTTACTATTTTCTACATTGTAGAATAGTAGTGAAGGCATTAAAACTATGAAATAACATATGGAATCATGTAGTAACCAAAAAAGTGTTAAACAAATCAAAATCTATTTGATATTTGAGATTCCTTATTACATCTTCAGCACCACTCCAACATCAACATATGTGAAACTTGCGCTTTTCTAGGTTTTGTAGTAAAACAGATAGAAACGTATTTCCTCTAATGACGTCATCAGTTTGCATCATGTGATTTTAACCAATTATGAGTAGGCATCTCTAATGTCTACTAATTGGTTGATGATGACATTATAAAACCCCATCTTCCTCTATCGTTTTTTTCACTAAAAACTAAAGAGTACCCATAGGAGTGTCATTCCACCAGTGTGATGCATTTTGAATGTAACTTATTTACATTTTATCATAAAGAGCACAAATGTTCAACTACATAAAACACTTAATTTTTCCATCTCAAGAGGTTAAATAAAAAACATTATTATAGTAAGTGCCCATAAGTGCCAAATAAAGTAACAGGGTTGACCGTAACAGGGTTGGACGTAACAGGGTTGACCGTAACAGGGTTGGACGTAACAGGGTTGACCGTAACAGGGTTGGCCGTAACAGGGTTGACCGTAACAGGGTTGACCGTAACAGGGTTGACCGTAACAGGGTTGACCGTAACAGGGTTGGACGTAACAGGGTTGACCGTAACAGGGTTGGATGTAACAGGGTTGACCGTAACAGGGTTGACCGTAACAGGGTTGGCCGTAACAGGGTTGACCGTAACAGGGTTGACCGTAACAGGGTTGGACGTAACAGGGTTGGACGTAACAGGGTTGACCGTACAAGGGTTGGCCGTAACGGGGTTGACGATTTCATTTGAAATCAGCCATAAATCCCCTTGTGATGGCGAATGGAAGTTTTTGTGTGCAACAAGGAGGTGCAATTGAATGGAAGCTTCACAACAACAACAAAAACCCATTTCTATCCCGTCTATCAACAGGTAACAGGGTTGAAGTGTTACTCTTGTCCCAATCCATTTTCCATAAAACAAAGAACTGAAAATGGCAAAAAAGAGATGCCCAGCTCACCTGCTTTTACACTACGATCTGACTATTAGATGTTCAATGTTCCTTTAAGAACAAAAAATATTTCAAAAGGAATCTTTTCACTATATTAAAACGAGAGTTCAGTTCACGTAACAGGATTGACCTTAAAATGAGGGACAGATGTCAAATGTAGACTAATCACATGAAATAGATCATCGTCTTCAAAATGGACTTTGTCAAAGCAACAAAATAACCAGGGCTTCACAACTATGGTGAAAACTTGGGAGACATTTTGAAGGTAGGTGGTTTCAAATCTATTCTAGGAGTCACACAGGGTGCAAGGAGGGACATGTCAAAATGCTGAATTATTCATATTGAAAATCTGATTGATTGAACTCCCCCATGGTTTCTATATTAAGGGGAACTTCATTTCATGTGACAGGCTTTTACAATTCAAAATTGGTGCACAATTTCTACTTAATATATCAAAGAGATGCAAAAGGCCCTCATTTCGTGGAACAACCGCGGAACTAACTGATGCCATCGCTGACAAATCCTCCTTCTTCTTCTTGTTTTCCAGGTGGATGTCTTCGTTGCCATGGGTTTCCACAAGCGGAGCTACGGACGTTTCCACGGGCGCGTCTACCTACAGGCCTCGGCCCCCACGGATGCGTCGTTGGTCATCACAGAACTCACACTGGAGGACTATGGGAGATATAAGTGTGAGGTCATCGACGGGTTGGAAGATGGAACAGGCGTGGTGTCCCTGGACCTGCAAGGTAGCACACACTTTAACACACGCAGACACACAATTTCACAGTGTGCGTGTCCTCACCGCAGTCTGTCGACACAACAGCTAGTATTCAACATGGACTCTGTTTGACAAAGTTTTTGAGAGAACCGTCCTTTGGTAAAGTCTATTTACTGTGTAGCAGCCTGTCCTTGTCTAAATGGCCCAGGGTTCTGGCTATATATAGCACCGCGAGCTGAGACTACCCAGGAGGACTGTCAGGGGCACACACACACGTCAGGCCCGGAGTAATGGAGTTCATCATTTAGGTTTCCATTCCTGGCTCACCTCCAAGGAACAGGGTATAACGCCATGCATCACCCAGCTAGACCAGCTCCATTATATATGAGAATGATCAACTATCACTGCCACCATCAATCTGGAGCTACAGCTACCCACACACATAACAATGGACTCGAAATTGTAGGATTTGAGCAAATGCTATAAGCTCATGGGGTTTATCTTTTCTTACAACTTGTATAATGTTTTCCACCTGTTTAAGATGAGTACATGAAACCCCAAAGCAAATGGATGTTTTATGATGTCCCGTCTCTCCTCCCTCTCTCTCCCAGGTATCGTCTACCCATACTTCCCTCGGCTGGGTCGTTATAACCTGAACTTCTTTGATGCCGAGCGGGCGTGTCGCGAGCAGGACTCCATCGTGGCGTCGTTTGACCAGCTGTACGAGGCGTGGCGTGGGGGTTTAGACTGGTGCAACGCTGGGTGGCTGAGTGACGGATCCGTCCAGTACCCCATCACCACCCCCAGGGAGCCCTGTGGGGGCAAGAACACTGTCCCCGGGGTACGCAACTACGGCCTCAGAGACAAGGAGAAGAACAGATACGACGTGTTCTGTTTCACCTCCAACTACAAAGGTGTGTGTGTGTGTGTGTGTGTGTGTGTGTGTGGGGAGGGGGGGTTGTGTGTACATGTGTATCTAACCCTCTCCCTCCCTCCTTCTCTTAGGGCGGTTCTACTATTTGATCCACCCCTCCAAGCTTACATATGACGAGGCTGTGGTTGCGTGTCAGAAGGACGGAGCTCAGATTGCCAAGGTGGGCCAGATGTATGCCGCCTGGAAGCTATTGGGCTACGACCGCTGTGACGCCGGCTGGTTGGCTGACGGGAGCGTCCGTTACCCCATCACCCGCCCCCGTAGGCGCTGCAGCCCAACAGAAGCTGCCGTGAGGTTCAACGGCTACCCCGACAAGAAACACAAGCTGTACGGAGTCTACTGCTTCAAGGGCCACAACTGAGAACCCCAATACTCTCACACACACACACTCACACACACTAGAGAAGCTAATACATTTACAGAGAGTAGGATGGAGAGGGAGACGGGAAGAGGAGTTAAGAGAGAGGGAGGTCATATAGGAGAAGTTACTGATATAAAAAAATGTAAAGAAAACATTCAAACTGTGATATTTTCTTTTTAGATACAGTAAAACGAGAGGTGTGAGAGTCATTTTAGCAAACCATGTTTTTTTTGTAATCTGGGACCTGATAGTGTATGGGGGGGGGATATGTTCTTTAATCGGTTATTTCTACGTAGGAACAGAAAGGGAGGATGGATTTGGGTAAAGGGTTGGTGGGAGGGAAGGGAAGGGAAGGGGAGGGGAGGGAGGGAATGGTGGTGGAGAAACAAATGATGTCACATTGTCCCAAAGTGACATTGTAAGTGGACGAGGCATACCATAGCTTGAAGGAAGTCCTTGGACTGAGAACAACCTAGTAAAGCGTCTGACAACTGAACTGATACCTTTTCTGTTCAATTAAACCCAGGACAACAAAAGAGCAACAATGTTCACACAAACACAAAAAGCAAAGATAGCGTAGCTCAAGCTATTATTATTATGTTATAGAATGCAACTACAGCACAATGAAAATCCAGTCTGCTGTCCATCTTTGCAGGGTGCTACAACAGTGTCATGTACTTCACCATCATTTTGACTAGTTTATTTAATAATGTGTGGACCAAACATCATTCTCATCATAGAAATGGATAAAAAAAAAGGAGAAGCCAACCATTACCATTGTTCAGTTTATTTTTTACTATGAATATGTAGAATGTGAGTATCTAGAATTGTATTTCTGTTTATGGATGTCTTTTGATATAGAAATATTGTTTTATTTTCTGCGCTACGCTATCCCAGAGTTCTGTGCTCAGTCACAGAGCTCAAGTGATGAAACTAACCCCAGAAACATACAAACGAGGAAACCAAAATACAAATGTTGCACTGGACACTGTTTATGTCAGAAGACTTACGGTGGCCTGGAAGGGACAAGGTAAACCGCATTTAGTCCTCAGCAGTAACACAAAATGCCTGGCAATAGTTGTCTTACTGAGTAGTATTGTGACACGCAGACCTGCAGTATAATTGTATGTTAAACACTAGCTGCTGTGCCTCTATGTACACCTTAGCCTCTAGTTTAGAATCACAAGGCATGCCTCTGAGCTTTTATACACAGCAGAAAGCCAAAAGCAACACTTGCAGTGTAAATCCCTATTTTTTTCAAAATATTTTTTTTGTGTGCTATTTTTGACACAAATAGTTTCTTATAGTGAATGAGTAGACCCAGTGATATCTGTGAAACTGGTTGTTAGAGCACTGACAAGCTGTTAGTTAGCTAACGATGCCATGTTAGTCTGCATGGCTAAGCTAAGCCTCAGGCCAACAGCTCAGGCATATCTATTTATCTGCATGAACACAGAGCCTGCGATACCCTCGCTCACCACTAGTAGTGCAGCCCACTCTAGACTAGCCCAGTGAATTGGCCAGATAATCATCCTATTTAAAAACACCATTGGTTCCCGCAGGTACAGTAAGAGACTCCCATGTAAGAACAACACAAGGGCTGACGTACACTAGCAACGCTAGCTAGCTCCAAGAGAATGTTAGGTCATTCCTGGAGTGTTAGATTAGCTATACTTGGCTCGACCTTACATAGTTAGCTTATTGTTGAGTTAGCAAGAACTTGGCTCTACCGTGTCCTATCACAACTGCACTCAGAGGTGAGTACAGGAACGCCAGTGGAAGGAGTAAAAAACATGGACCGTTATCACAAAGACCTGCTGGACAGACACATATATTTATATTGAAATTAGCCTCAGAAACGACGTTAGTACGAAAAATATGTACACTACCGTTCAAAAGTTTGGGGTCACTTAGAAAATGTCCTTGTTTTTGAAAGAAAAGCATTTTTTTGCCCATTAAAATAACAGCATCCCGGAGTCGCCTATTCACTGTTGACGTTGAGACGGGTGTTTTGCGGGTACTATTTAATGAAGCTGCCAGTTGAGGACTTGTGAGACATCTGTTTCTCATACTAGACACCCTAATGTACTTGTCCTCTTCTCGCATGGAATAGCCTTAATTTCTCAGAACAATAATAGATTGACGAGTTTCAGAAGAACGTTCTTTGTTTCTGGCCATTTTGAGCCTGTAATCAAACCCACAAATGCTGATTTACATTTCGCCTGATGCCCCAGATACTCAACTAGTCTAAAGAAGGCCAGTTTTATAGTTTCTTTAATCAGGACAACAGTTTTCAGCTGTGCTAACATAATTGCAAAAGGGTTTTCTAAAGATCAATTTAGCCTTTTAAAATGATAAACTTGGATTAGCTAACACAACGTGCCATTGGAACACAGGAGTGACGGTTGCTGATAATGGACCTCCGTACTCCTATTTAGATATTCTATTAAAAATCTGCCATTTCCAGCTACAATAGTCATTTACAACATTAACAATGTCTACACTGTATTTCTGATCAATTTGAATGGTATTTTAATGGACAAAACATTTGTTTTTCTTTCAAAAACAAGGACATTTCTAAGTGACCCCAAACTTTTGAACGGTAAGGTACCTTACTTGTTTCCCCTGTCAGCAAAGCACAGTGAGTAACACTTTTTAAACAGGAATCATGAGCCACGACAATGATTATGATAAACACAAGAGAGCTTCTGTCAGAGAACGTTACAAATCTGTCAGAAAGTATCACCAATGCTTTTCTTCAACTGTCGTAACATGCTCATTGTGAACCTTTACTAACAAAACATTTTTGGCTGGTTCAAGAACTGCCCATGACTTATTTTAAGAATGAACTATGTCATGTATCAATTCATTCAAAAGTTTAAGAAAAAACTACAACCAGGCAATCATTTTTATCCCTACACTGTTTCGTGTACGTACAACATTACTCAGTTGCAGTACTGTTTGTAACCATGTTAGGAACTTTTTGGACCCAAAGTCAAGAGGAAAATAAAACAATTCAAATAAAGAATCCTGACTTTGCTTCTTATTTGTTGCCATGGAAACCAACATACCTGGACTTGCAGCTTTGTGTGTATACCACTGCTGAGTGATGTAGGAATAAGGGCTATAGTAAGAGCCATGGTACAGTATTGGTAGAGGAGAGGGGCTGGCTTGGGACTGAAGCACACTGTGATTGCCAGGTGTAAAGACATAGGCCTTCAGTGATTCATGCCTACGCACACACACAGGACCTCAGTAATGTACGTGTTTCCAAAGGGTGGGGACGTTTGCGTAAAGGGTTTTCCTGCCAGTTTGGGGGGAATTACAGAAGTACACAGAGGCCTTTTCATGGTATTTCCTGTTCTGTTCGCTGATCTTGCAACTGAAAAATGTCTGTCAAAGCAGCAGATTGTTTTAGGAGCTGGATGACGGCATGAGGTCGAGACGTTGGTTTGCTGGTAGCGGCTCATATATTCATGCTGGTTTCCAGAGGAGAGCACTATTCTAGGATCCCCGACCTAGCCTGCAAGCAGCTGTTGCCTGGACCCACAGCAGGGCTGCACTGACTGACAAGACAGGAAAGATACTCATTTATTCAGTTCAAGCCTTTCATTCATTCCTCCATCCATTCGTTGATTCACTGTGGGGAGAGTATGCGTCATCCGTCGTCACTCACACCGGTAAAACCCCAGACTTTCCTCTGTCAGTCACTACTTATGACGGGTAAAGACACTAGGATACTTTTTCAATAAGCTCAAGTGGGTTTATGGAATCATCTCCTGCACTGAGATAGGAAGTGTGAGAATATGGACACACACTGGGTAAAATCGCTTTATTCCTATTTATTTTTATTGCACAGTCAGCGCAAGGTGAGATGGGAGCACAGGATGGTGTATAGGTACAGTATTAGTGGGTTTTTGGGGGGACATACACAACAGATACAAGAACATAACCCCCCCCCCCCATACAGCATACCCCACGCTCTCTGGGGTAGAAACACACATCATTTGGATGATAAAACACTATGGTAGAACACATACAGGGAGAGAAGACAGAACGGATGAAAGCAGTAAGCAAAGAAGACACACGAACCAGAATCCTAACTGAAGAACAGAGGCCCTAGGCTACCAACTTCCAGTGCTGTTTCTTCACCCAGTCCTTTCTGTCCTCGGGGGAAGAATCATTATTTGTGGCATTTCTGAATAAATGGTCATAGCTCAAGTGCCTTGGAATGCTTCTCAAAGTCGCCTCTGTTGAGAGCAGATTGTGGTGACTCGCAGGTACAAGTCATCCCCGCCATCACAGCTCAGATATCTGGATCGTAGAACTTTACTAAACAGAATATGGGAAGGCCACATGATGTAAGACAAGATTCCTTCTATGCATGGCAGATGTCTGGAAACAGCCAAACAAGTCACCCTTACAATAGCCACTTCAGTTGAACAGTATCACAGGCCGTGTATAGGTGTAACAATATGCAATAAATTAAACGGCCACAGCTTCTTACATAACTTTTCCCACCTACAAGACCTGACAGTCATTGCACTCTCTCTTCTCCCATGTGTCATTGCACACATAACAATAACAAAATTGGTTAAGCGTACGAAGCCCATTCCCTTTAAAAAAAAACATTGCCTTTAAGGAGAAGACGTCGGCGGATGCGTTTGTATATGCTGGAGCGCCACTGACGCAGGTGACCTGTCACAGACGCCGTCTGACACGGACCTCTCGTCACGTCCTCTCCTACAAGGAACTGATTGAGCTCGTTCCTGATATGAGTCCTGCTGCGTGCACCATACAGGCAACAGTCGTTAATGAGACAGATTCCACTTCATGGTGACTTTTCAAATAAAGCGACTAACCGAAGATTGTGATAAACGAGTGGCTCTTCGTCTCACGTTCTGTGAGAGAGCGAGAGAAGGGGGGAAAAAAACATTGCAAATATTGGAAACAATGTAACAATTCATGTTCCTTTAACTTAATGGGCTCTTTCATGGGAATATAGAAGGCGCTGGATTGAGAAGTGTCCATCTCTAGAGCAGAAGCGGTCAAGTTCTCCAGTTCTGGAGATGGACATTGGACACGGTGTTAACCATTAAGGCACTGTGGTGTCACGTTTGTGGAAAGAATTAGAAGTGATCTGGGTTTTGGATTTCACGAAGCAAGGTCAAAATCGAGTTAGCCAGCTAACGGAAATAAATATTCTGAAACTTAAATTTGTCCTGGTTGAATTTCAAATGGACTCAATCCTCTCTGTAACAATGTTCATAACACCTGTTTATAAACTAGAAAAGTGTTTTATCAGAGTTTATCAGAGTTAGCTTGCTGATTATGACTAAACTTTGTGAAATAACCCCATTTCCCTATCCAGATAAATTGACAAACAAATTGACATACATATACATACACACACATATATATACACATATATATATGTATATCTATGGGTTCTAGCCAGCCCGTTGGATCTGATCTGAGTTGCTCTGGGATTAGGGATACAGAATAACTGTACATTTTCTCAGAAATTCCCACATTTTCCAGAAATCCAGAAATGTGGGGAAAGTTCCTTTTGCAACCGTATCTGCGTTTTTAAGGACTGACCAGAGATCAGATTAGTGTTGATGTCTCCTCTCGCTCTGCTGTTTTTGCTTTTAGTTGTTGGTCTTCTGTTGGTCTTGATTGTTTTGGCTGTTGTATTGTTGGTTTTGATAGTTGAACTGGTTGTGATTATTGTGATTGTACTGATTCTGGTTATGACTGTGATTGTCGGTGTGTTTCCTGGAAGCGAAAGACTTCTGGTAGGTAGCGGCTGAAAAAAACAAAAAGAGAGATTGTTAATGTCGTTGGATCGAGGCCCTGATTAGTTGGGTGGGGGTTAGTCAGAGACAGAAGAAGTGGGCAGTACTCACGGCTCATGCAGGTGATCTTGGGGCTGTCCCATTGGCCGTTGTCACGGCAGCGGATGGTGGGGGGGTATCTCTGTATGAAGCCGTTTTTACAGTGGTAACGAATCAGAGTGTTGATCTCATAACGAGGCTTCATAGAACCAAACACACGAGCATCCTTCACTACTGGTGGCTGGCCGCAAGAGACTGGAGGGAAGAGAGAGGACAGGGGTTAGGTATGCATGCATGCGTGCGTGCGTGCGTGCGTGCGTGCATGCGTGCGAGCGTGCGTGCGTTACCTGTGCCCTTCTTGCAGGTGAAGGTGAGGTGGTAGTTGCAGGGTACGTCATTCCACTGTCCTCCCTCGTGCCAGATCATCACCACACAGTCCTCTCCAGACTGGAAGAAACTGTCTGGCTGGTTGGGACGCCAGTGCTCATATTGCTGCAAATACAATGGCACGCTGTCATCATCACCAAAGTGTAGGCCTTTTTACCTGCAGCCACATTCATTAGCACCTTTACTGCATCCCAGTTACTCTGATAGACCCCACAGCCCTCACACAGTACGGGACCCTTAATCAGACTACACCTGACCTACAAGCTAGTCACCTCATAACAGAATCTTAATGGAACTTCTTTGCAAATTTCATTAATCACTAGCTTCTATAGGGACCAGATGACAATACATTTCAACAAGTTTATTGGGACATTACACACAGTTCCCTTTTGAACCCTGTTATTTACGTTTCACTGTTTTTATTTCATATTTCATTTCATCATTCACTGAGGAGGATGGATCTCTCCTTCACTGATGGAGACTCCTACTGCAGTGGTTCCTTATCTATTACTGTACCACTAACTGAATTTTACTCTTTTTCCCCACCTTTATTTAACCAGGTAGGCTAGTTGAGAACACCTTTATTTAACCAGGTAGGCTAGTTGAGAACACCTTTATTTAACCAGGTAGGCTAGTTGAGAACACCTTTATTTAACCAGGTAGGCTAGTTGAGAAGACCTTTATTTAACCAGGTAGGCTAGTTGAGAACACCTTTATTTAACCAGGTAGGCTAGTTGAGAACACCTTTATTTAACCAGGTAGGCTAGTTGAGAACACCTTTATTTAACCAGGTAGGCTAGTTGAGAACACCTTTATTTAACCAGGTAGGCTAGTTGAGAAGACCTTTATTTAACCAGGTAGGCTAGTTGAGAACACCTTTATTTAACCAGGTAGGCTAGTTGAGAACACCTTTATTTAACCAGGTAGGCTAGTTGAGAACACCTTTATTTAACCAGGTAGGCTAGTTGAGAACACCTTTATTTAACCAGGTAGGCTAGTTGAGAACACCTTTATTTAACCAGGTAGGCTAGTTGAGAACACCTTTATTTAACCAGGTAGGCTAGTTGACACCTTTATTTAACCAGGTAGGCTAGTTGAGAAGACCTTTATTTAACCAGGAACACCTTTATTTAACCAGGTAGGCTAGTTGAGAACACCTTTATTTAACCAGGTAGGCTAGTTGAGAACACCTTTATTTAACCAGGTAGGCTAGTTGAGAACACCTTTATTTAACCAGGTAGGCTAGTTGAGAACACCTTTATTTAACCAGGTAGGCTAGTTGAGAACACCTTTATTTAACCAGGTAGGCTAGTTGAGAACACATTTATTTAACCAGGTAGGCTAGTTGAGAACACCTTTATTTAACCAGGTAGGCTAGTTGAGAACAAGTTCTCATTTGCAACTGCGACCTGGCCAAGATAAAGCCTAGCAATTTGACACATACAACAGCACAGAGTTACACATGGAATAAACAAAACATACAGTCAATAATACAGTAGAACAAAAGAAAACAAAACGTCTATATACAGTGAGTGTAAATGAGGTAAGTTAAGGAAATAAATAGGCCATGGTGGCAAAGTAATTATAATATAGCAATTAAACACTGGAATGGTAGATCGGCAGAAGATGAATGTGCAGGTAGAGATACTGGGGTGCAAAGGAACAAAATAAATAAATACCAGTATGGGGATGAGGTAGGTAGATAGATGGGCTATGTACAGGTGCAGTGATCTGTAAGCTGCTCTGACAGCTGGTGCTTAAAGCTAGTGAGGGAGATGTGAGTACTCTGCCCGGAGTACCCCTGAAGTACCGCCTAATGTGCATTTTACCAGTAGCCCTATGGTCTCATGAGTCTTCTTAAGTACCCCTGTGGGTATGCCAAGTACACCCAGGGGTGCTAGTAGATCTACAGCTGCACCAAAAGATCTACAGCTGCACCATTGAGAGCATCTTGACTGGCTGCAACACCGCTTGGTGTGGCAGCTGCATGGCATCCGACCGCACGGCGCTACAGAGGGCCAAGTACATCACTGGGGCCAAGCTCCCTGCCATCCAGGAACTCTATACCAGGCGGTGTCAGAAGAAGGCCCAAAAAATGGTCAAAGACTCCAGCCACCCAAGTCAGAGATGGTTCTCTCTGCTACCGCACGGCAAGCGATAACGATACACTGGAACCTACAGGAGCCTGAACAGCTTCTACTCTCAAGCCATAAGACTGCAAAAAGTGAGTTAAATGGTTAACCAGAGAGTTACTGGGACTATTTGCATTAACGCTGTTGCTACTTACTATCTGTCACTTTATTCCAAGTTACATGCACGGTGTATTCGGAAAGTATTCAGACCCCGTGACTTTTTCCTCATTTTGTTAGGTTACAAACTTATTCTAAAATGTATTATATCATTTTTTCCCCCTCATCAATCTACACACAATACCCCATAATGACAAAGCAAAAACAGATTTTTTATTTTTTTTTACAAATGTATTTAAAAAAAACGGAAATATCACATTTACATAAGTATTAAGACCCTTTACTCAGTACTTGTCCCGAAGCCACTACTGCGTTGTCTTTACTAAGTGTTTAGGTTCATTTTCCTGTTGGAAGGTGAACCTTCACACCAGTCTGAGGTCCTGAGCACTCTGGAGCAGGTTTTCATCAAGGATCTCTCTGTACTTTGCTCCGTTTATGTTTTACTCGATCCTGACTAGTCTCCCAGTCCCTGCCGCTGAAAAACATCCCCACAACATGATGCTGCCACCACCATGCTTCACCGCAGGGATGATACAAGGTTTCATCCAGACGTGACACTTGGCATTCAGGCCAAAGAGTTCAATCTTGGTTTCATCAGACCAGAGAATCTTGTTTCTCATGGTTTGAGAGTCCTTAAGGTGACTTTTCTCATGTGCCTTTTACTGAGGAGTGGCTTCCGTCTGGCCACTCTACCATAAAGGCCTGATTGGAGGAGTGCTGCAGAGATGGTTGTCCTTCTGGAAGGTTCTCCCATCTCCACAGAGGAACTCTGGTGCTCATTCAGAGTGACCATCAGGTTCTTGGTCACCTCCATGACTAAAGTCCTTCTCCCCCGATTGCTCAGTTTGGCAGGGCGCCCAGCTCTAGGAAGAGTCTTGGTGGTTCCAAACTTCTTCCATTTAAGGATGATGGAGGCCACTGTATTCCTGGGGACCTTCAATGCTGCAGAAATATTTTGGTACCCTTCCCCAAATCTGTGCCTCGACACAATCCTGTCTCGGAGCTCTTTGGAAAATTCCCTCGACCTCATGGCTTGGTTTTTGCTCTGACATGTCCGGTCAACTGTGGGACCTTATATAGACAGGTGTGTGCCTTTCCAAATCATGTCCAAGCCATTGAATTTACCACAGGGGGACTCCAATCAAGTTGTAGAAACATCTGAAGGATGATCAATGGAAACAGGGTGCACCTGAGCTCAATTTTGAAGTCTCATAGCAAAGGGTCTGAATACTTATGTAAATAAGGTAAAATAAGGTATTTCTGTTTTTAATTTGACTAAATTAGCAACATTTTCTAAAAACCTCTTTTCACTCTGTCAGTATGGGGTATTGTGTGTAGATTGATTGGGGAAAAATACAATTTAATCCATTTTAGAATAAGGCTGTAATGTCACAAAATGTGGAAAAAGGGAAGGGGGTCTGAATACTTTCTGAATGTACTGTATCTACCTCAATTACCTCGTACCCCTGCACATCGGCTCGGCACTGGTACCCCTTGTACAAAGCCAAGTTATTGTTACTCATTGTGTATCTATTATTACTGCATGTTTTCATGTTCTATTATTTCTCCAATATTTTCTTTCTCTCTGCATTGTAGGGAAGAGCATTTCACTGTTCGTCTACACCTGTTGCTTACGAAGCATGTGACAAATGAAATTGGATTGGATTTGAATCGCGCTGAGGTGGAGTAAAGGTGCTCGCATACTCCTTTAAAATAAAATAGTCAGAATTCATCTACGATCATTGAAGAAATCTGGCATTCATTTGGATGTTTTTGCTGAATAGAGCTCAGTCAGTGGCTGTAATATACAGAGAAGCCATAAGGGGGCGCTCCATCTAAGTGAGCCAGCCCCATAATCTCTATCTGTAGCTGACCCAAACGTTTAGCCAACTTCCAGACAGGGAGAGTTCTCCCAATCTCTACCCGCCGATCACCTCTCTCTTCCCTGGGCTCTTTTTTGTCACAGTGTCCCTGGGTCAAATGTCTTCAACAATGCAGTGATGCATGTTAACTTAAACACACGCCCAAATGCACACTGGTACACCTAGAACTGAACAAGGGTGTGTCTCGCAGTACTGAGAGATAACTCCATTAAAACAACAGTGTTTCAACATTATCATCTGTGTCTCTCTCCTGTGGCTGTGCGTGGACAGAAACACTCACACACACACACACACACACATACACACTGTTCTTCCTCCATATCTCAGTCCAGACGTCATACAGAGAAAACAGCTGGACAGTGTGTGTGTGTGTGTGTGTGTGTGTGTGTGTGTGTGTGTGTGTGTGTGTGTGTGTGTGTGTGTGTGTGTGTGTGTGTGTATATATATAATAAGAAGTAACACTCGTATCATATAATATCTTATCAGGGTGATTTTCTCCTGTCTTACCATGATGCTGCCGTCAGTCCAGCGGAAGTCTCTCTCAAACATCTTGTCGTTTAGACCGATCCACTGGTAGTCATGGCCCAGACCTGGGGGTTAGAAACAACAGTTAGACCTGCTTCTCTTTAGCTCTACCACAGGAAATAACAAAGACATTTTAAGACGTGTTAAAAAACGAGCCTCATGTTCCCAAAAACTGCTTTCTCAGCCCAGAAACACTGCCAAACTTTCCCTCTCTCCCACTTTCCTGAACTCTGTACCTCCCTTCTCCCCTACCCCTTCCCAAGTTCCTCTGTCTAAAGAGATTACTCTCTACCCACTGACCTCTCACCCTAACCCGGGCCTGTGACCTGTGAATTATGAGAACCTAAAGGAGGCGGACTTACCATTGACATACAGCTGCTCCTCCTGTGACAGGACACTGACGAGGTGGGCTCCGTGGAGACGGCACTCCCTCTCGGCAGTGTCCCAGGTGCGACGGTGGGTGATGTGCTTATAACACTGGCTCTGGAACTTCTGCCAGCCATACTCACACACCTCAGTGTCTGGGGGGGGGGGGTGAGAGGAACCAATGACTAACAATATCTCCAGAGATTAAACAAATTGCACAAACTTGGAGGTGTAGAGAGAGAGAGAGAAACAGAGGGTGAAAGAGAGAGAAACTAAAACAAAGGGTGGATTGTAAGAAAGAGAGAGAGGGAGAGACAGAGAGAGAGGGAGAGAGAGAGAGGGAGAGAGAAAGGAGAGACAGAGAGAGAGAGAGAGGGAGAGAGAGACAGAGAGAGAGGGAAGAAGAGGGAGAGAGACAGAGAGAGAGAGAGCTCCAGCTGGCTGAATGAGCTCACAGAGTCTTAGGCTCACAGTTGAAACTCATTAGCCTGTTTCGAAACACTCACCAGTACCTTATTCTCTAGGCCAAACACGCAAGCTTACATCGCTGTCATGGACGCACGCACATTGAACCCGCCTATGCAAGGCCAGTCAATAGATGAGAACAGAAGGGCATGCTTCTGCACAAAGGGACTGTAGCGCCATAGTGAACCCTCTTTGTTACTGTTGGACATGGTTAGATTTGGCCATGGAATGCATGACAGTGTGCCCACAATAATACACCAAAAGTATGTGGACACCCCTTCAAATTTGTGCATTTGGCTATTTTAGCCACACCCATTGCTGACAGGTGTTTAAAATCGAGCACACATGCAACACTCCATAGACAAACACTGGCAGTAGAATGACCCGTACTGAAGAGCTCAGTGACTTTCAATGTGGCACTGTCAATAGGATGCCACCTTTCCAACCAGTCAGTCCTTCTAGAGCTGACCCCGGTCAATTGTAAGTCCTGTTATTGTGAAGTGGAAATGTCAAGGCCACACAAGCTCACAGAACGGGACCGCCGAGTGCTGAAGCGAGTAGCACGTAAAAGTCGTCTGTTCACGGTTGCAACACTCACTACCGAGTTCCAAACTGCCTCTGGAAGCAACGTCAGCACAAGAACTGTTCTTTGGGAGCTTCATGAAATGGGTTTCCATGGCCGAGCAGCTGCACACAAGCCATAAGATCACCAGGCGCTATGCCAAGCATCGGCTGGAGTGGTGTGAAGCTCACAGCCATTGGATTCTGGAGCGTTCTCTGGAGTGATTTATCACACTGGTATTCCGACGGACGATCTGGGTTTGACGGATGCCAGTAGAATGGTACCTGCCCCAATGCATAGTGCCAACACTAAAGTTTGGTGGAGGATGAATAATGGTCTGGGGCTGTTGTTCATGGTTCGGGTCCCTTAGTTCCAGCTAGAGGAATTCTTAACGCTACATCATATAACAACATTCTAGACGATGCTGGGCTTCCAACTTCGTGGCAACAGTTTGGGGAAGGCCCTTTCCTGTTTCCGCCTGACAATGCCCCCGTGCACAAAGCGAGGTCCATACAGAAATGGTTAGTGGAGATAGGTGTGGAAGAACTTGACTGGCCTGCACAGAGCCCTGACCTCAACCCCTTCTTGGGGATGAATTGGAACGCCGACTGTGAGCCAGGCCTAATCGCCCAACATCAGTGCGCGACCTCACTGATGCTCTTATGGCTGAATGGAAACAAGTCCCAGCATCTAGTAGAAAGCCTTCCCAGAAGAGTGGAGGCTGTTATAGCAGCAAAGGGAGGGGACCAACTGCATATTAACGGCCATGATTTTGGAATGAGATGTGCGACAAGAAGGTGTCCACAAAC
Source organism: Oncorhynchus nerka (assembly GCF_034236695.1). NCBI lineage: Eukaryota > Metazoa > Chordata > Actinopteri > Salmoniformes > Salmonidae > Oncorhynchus > Oncorhynchus nerka. The sequence goes on along the minus strand of NC_088414.1, from coordinate 11,284,415 downwards.
TTTTGGCCGTGAAGTGTACGTCAGAACGCCATGATCCGGCGCACTGCTGGCTTGGATGAGGTGACCATCATTCACGACATGAATCCCTGGTACACTGTTCTCGTGAAACAAGAAGTCTGAATAGTTGTTTAGAGTAGTTCCGTCATTCTGGAAGTTTCTTCTGTGTGTTCTACTCTGGAATGTTGAAGTTCAATAGGTTACGAAAAATGTATTGATGAGACAATTGATATGGTGAATGCCAATCTGTAAAAAACTATTTTAATTTCTTGAGTATGTTATGCTTGTTTCCCACAATAATTGATGTTATATTCATTGCTAGGGAATGACCAGTCCCATTCATACCATACAGGCTGAATAAGCAGGTCTTTGTGATGTCATTGATTATAATGGGTTAGAATGACTAGAGAAACATACAAAACATATATTGTATTTAACCTTATAAAGGGCTCAACCAAGACTGGTAGACAGAGAGAGAGAGACAGAGAGAGAGACAGAGAGAGAGACACAGAGAGAGAGAGACAGAGAGAGAGACAGAGAGAGAGACAGAGAGAGAGAGACAGAGAGAGAGACAGAGAGAGAGACACAGAGAGAGAGAGACAGAGAGAGAGACAGAGAGAGAGACAGAGAGAGAGACAGAGAGAGAGACAGAGAGAGACAGAGAGAGACAGAGAGAGAGACAGAGAGTGAGAGACAGAGAGAGAGAGACAGAGAGAGAGAGAGAGAGAGACAGAGAGAGAGACAGAGAGAGAGACAGAGAGAGAGAGACAGAGAGAGAGACAGAGAGAGAGACAGAGAGAGAGACAGAGAGAGAGAGAGAGAGACAGAGAGAGAGACAGAGAGAGAGAGACAGAGAGAGAGACAGAGAGAGAGACAGAGAGAGAGAGAGAGAGAGAGAGAGACAGAGAGAGAGAGAGAGAGAGAGACAGAGAGAGAGAGAGAGAGAGAGAGAGACAGAGAGAGAGAGAGAGAGAGAGACAGAGAGAGACAGAGAGCGACGGAGATAGACAGAGAGTGTGCGTGTGTGTGTGTGTGTGTGTGTGTGTGTGTGTGTGTGTGTGTGTGTGTGTGTGTGTGTGTGTGTGTGTGTGTGTGTGTGTGTGTGTGTGTGTGTGTGTGTGTGTGTGTGTGTGTGTGTGTGTCTGTGTGTGTGTGTATGTGTGTGTGGTGTGTGTGTGTGTCTGTGTGTGTGTGTATGTATCTGTGTGATAGGTGGGGGGTTATTAACTCTTTCCCCAGGACCTCAGGCTATCTATCAGCAGCAAACGTCCTTAACCTATTAACTTATCATACACTCTTCCCTCGCTAAGCACACACACATTTTGTTTTGCATGACATTTGCATATATGCACTGTGCAGACAGTAAGAGTGTGAATGTGCACAATGCATGTACAGTAAGTGTGTGTGCACATGAGCCAATGTGTGTGTAGGTTAGTTGTTGAGTAGTAGAAATTCTGGCAGTGGACCTGGAACTAATCAAGTGTGGACTGTAGATCTAACGCCCAGTTTCAGGGGATACGCAGGGAGCAGAGACATGACTCACTGTGTGTGTGTGTGTGTGTGTGTGTGTGTGTGTGTGTGTGTGTGTGTGTGTGTGTGTGTGTGTGTGTGTGTGTGTGAGTGTGTGTGTGTGTGTGGTGAGTGTGTGTGTGTGTGTGTGTGTGTGTGTGTGTGTGTGTGTGTGTGTGTGTGTGTGTGTGTGTGGGTGTTCCCATCAGATACAGCTGTAGTCACATTGGTTTCCCAGTCTGAACCAGAGAATGTAGTCTGTCTACCGACTACATATGACCAAGAGCTGGCAGTTCCACTATTCCACAGAATTGTTTACCACATTTGGACAGAACTGTGAGTTGGCTTGAAGGGCTGTCTCTTTTTTGTAAAAAACTTGATTAGGTTTTTAAAGAAGCTGCACAGGTGTGTGTGTGTGTGTGTGTTACCTTGTTCACAGAGCCCTCCTGTGTAGCTGGGTAGACACAAACAGGTGAAGGAGTTGACTCCGTCCATACAGCTGGCTCCATTACGACATGGGTTGGACTGGCATTCATCAACATCTACACAAATAACAGAGACAATATGATATCTGCTTGTGTGTGTGTGTGTGTGTGTGTGTGTGTGTGTGTGTGTGTGTGTGTGTGTGTGTGTGTGTGTGTGTGTGTGAGTGTGTGTGTGTGTGTGTACCTGTCTCACAGCGCTGTCCAGTGTATCCAGTTGGACACACACAGATGCTGGCTCTGCCTCTCTGGTAGCAGGACGCTTGGTTCAAACACACATTCACTGTGCACTGCTGCAGTCCTGAGACACACACATATATATCATCCTCATCAACAGCATCATTATCATCATCAACATTCAACAACAACCATGAGAGCAGAGATGACAGCAGCCATGATGACGTCACCAACCCATTGTTAAACCACTGAATAGACTCTGAGATTTACACCTACCTCTGACATCGACAGTCTGGTCCACGCTGTAGTAGTCAGATCCTGTTTCAGGTTGGTATGTGGACTGAGGTTCTTTAGGAGCATGGGGGCCGGCCTCCAGCAGAGGAGGACCAATCAACCGGTCATAATCCACAAGCTCCTCCCCCTCAGGCCGGGGGGTCTGGGGGGTCAGGGCCCAGTCGGGGATGGGGCGGGAGGGAGGTGGAGTGGAGGGGTCTGCAGGGGGTGTGTGTGTTTGGTTCAGGTGCTGTGGGGTCTTCTGATCTGTGGTAGAGTGACTGGTTTGGTTCTTATGGTGGGTGGGGGGGAATCTAGGGTGAGAGGGCTGTTTGGTTTGGTCCTTAGTGTGGGTGGAGTGATCTTTATGGTATGTGGTCTGGTTCTTGGTGGGATCCCTAACGTGTGTTGGACGCTGGGTGGTTTGTGTAGGGGGGTACATGGATCGATCCTTAGTGTCTGTGGAGTGATTGCTATCGTGTGTGTTATGCTGATTGGTTTGGTCCTTCCCATCTGTAGAGGGGTGTCTGGTCTGAGCTTTAGTATGAGTGGAGAGATCTTTCTCCTGTGTGGCAGGTTGGCGGGAGTGGTCTCTGTGTTGTGTAGAAGAGTCTGTGTGATGTCCAGGGTGGTCTCCTACAGTCTCTCCTGCCTGGGTTGGCATGGTTCCTGGTCTTGTTCCTGGTCTGGCTCCTGGTTTGGGTGAAACAGTCAGGCTTGAAAGGCTGTCTATTTTTTGTAAAAGTCTTGATTAGGGTTTTAAAGCAGCTGCACAGGTGTGTGTGTGTGTGTGTGTGTGTGTTACCTTGTTCACAGAGCCCTCCTGTGTAGCTGGGTAGACACAAACAGGTGAAGGAGTTGACTCCGTCCATACAGGTTGCTCCATTACGACATGGGTTGGACTGGCATTCATCAACATCTACACAAATAACAGAGACAATATGATATCTGCTTGTGTGTGTGTGTGTGTGTGTGTGTGTGTGTGTGTGTGTGTGTGTGTGTGTGTGTGTGTGTGTGTACCTGTCTCACAGCGCTGTCCAGTGTATCCAGTTGGACACACACAGATGCTGGCTCTGCCTCTCTGGTAGCAGGACGCTTGGTTCAAACACACATTCACTGTGCACTGCTGCAGTCCTGAGACACACACATATATATCATCCTCATCAACAACATCATTATCATCATCAACATTCAACAACAACCATGAGAGCAGTGATGACAGCGGCCATGATGACGTCACCAACCCATTGTTAAACCACTGAATAGACTCTGAGATTTACACCTACCTCTGACATCGACAGTCTGGTCCACGATGTAGTAGTCAGTTCCTGTTTCAGGTTGGTATGTGGTCTGAGGTTCTTTAGGAGCATGGGGCCGGCCTCCAGCAGAGGAGGACCAATCACCCGGTCATAATCCACAAACTCCCCCCCTCAGGCCGGGGGTCTGGGGGTCAGGGCCCAGTCGGGGATGGGGCGGGAGGGAGGTGGAGTGGAGGGGTCTGCAGGGGGTGTGTGTGTTTGGTTCAGGTGCTGTGGGGTCTTCTGATCTGTGGTAGAGTGACTGGTTTGATTCTTATGGTGGGTGGGGGGGAATCTAGGGTGAGAGGGCTGTTTGGTTTGGTCCTTAGTGTGTGTGGAGTGATCTTTATGGTATGTGGTCTGGTTCTTGGTGGGATCCCTAACGTGTGTTGGACGCTGGGTGGTTTGTGTAGGGGGGTACATGGATCGATCCTTAGTGTCTGTGGAGTGATTGCTATCGTGTGTGTTATGCTGATTGGTTTGGTCCTTCCCATCTGTAGAGGGGTGTCTGGTCTGAGCTTTAGTATAAGTGGAGAGATCTTTCTCCTGTGTGGCAGGTTGGCGGGAGTGGTCTCTGTGCCGTGTCGAAGAGTCTGTGTGATGTCCAGGGTGGTCTCCTACAGTCTCTCCTGCCTGGGTTGGCATGGTTCCTGGTCTTGTTCCTGGTCTGGCTCCTGGTCTGGCTCCTGGTTTGGGTGAAACAGTCAGGCTTGAAAGGCTGTCTATTTTTTGTAAAAGTCTTGATAAGGGTTTTAAAGCAGTTGCACAGGTGTGTGTGTGTGTGTGTGTGTGTGCGTGTGTGTGTGTGTTACCTTGTTCACAGAGCCCTCCTGTGTAGCTGGGTAGACACAAACAGGTGAAGGAGTTGACTCCGTCCATACAGGTGGCTCCATTACGACATGGGTTGGACTGGCATTCATCAACATCTACACAAATAACAGAGACAATATGATATCTGCTTGTGTGTGTGTGTGTGTGTGTGTGTGTGTGTGTGTGTGTGTGTGTGTGTGTGTGTGTGAGTGTGTGTGTGTACCTGTCTCGCAGCGCTGTCCAGTGTATCCAGTTGGACACACACAGATGCTGGCTCTGCCTCTCTGGTAGCAGGACGCTTGGTTCAAACACACATTCACTGTGCACTGCTGCAGTCCTGAGACACACACATATATATCATCTTCATCAACAACATCATTATCATCATCAACATTCAACAACAACCATGAGAGCAGTGATGACAGCGGCCATGATGACGTCACCAACCCATTGTTAAACCACTGAATAGACTCTGAGATTTACACCTACCTCTGACATCGACAGTCTGGTCCACGATGTAGTAGTCAGTTCCTGTTTCAGGTTGGTATGTGGTCTGAGGTTCTTTAGGAGCATGGGGGCCGGCCTCCAGCAGAGGAGGACCAATCACCCGGTCATAATCCACAAACTCCTCCCCCTCAGGCCGGGGGGTCTGGGGGGTCAGGGCCCAGTCGGGGATGGGGCGGGAGGGAGGTGGAGTGGAGGGGTCTGCAGGGGGTGTGTGTGTTTGGTTCAGGTGCTGTGGGGTCTTCTGATCTGTGGTAGAGTGACTGGTTTGATTCTTATGGTGGGTGGGGGGGAATCTAGGGTGAGAGGGCTGTTTGGTTTGGTCCTTAGTGTGTGTGGAGTGATCTTTATGGTATGTGGTCTGGTTCTTGGTGGGATCCCTAACGTGTGTTGGACGCTGGGTGGTTTGTGTAGGGGGGTACATGGATCGATCCTTAGTGTCTGTGGAGTGATTGCTATCGTGTGTGTTATGCTGATTGGTTTGGTCCTTCCCATCTGTAGAGGGGTGTCTGGTCTGAGCTTTAGTATGAGTGGAGAGATCTTTCTCCTGTGTGGCAGGTTGGCGGGAGTGGTCTCTGTGCTGTGTCGAAGAGTCTGTGTGATGTCCAGGGTGGTCTCCTACAGTCTCTCCTGCCTGGGTTGGCATGGTTCCTGGTCTTGTTCCTGGTCTGGCTCCTGGTTTGGGTGAAACAGTCAGGCTTGAAAGGCTGTCTATTTTTTGTAAAAGTCTTGATTTGGGTTTTAAAGCAGCTGCACAGGTGTGTGTGTGTGTGTGTGTGTGTGTACCTTGTTCACAGAGCCCTCCTGTGTAGCTGGGTAGACACAAACAGGTGAAGGAGTTGACTCCGTCCATACAGGTGGCTCCATTACGACATGGGTTGGACTGGCATTCATCAACATCTACACAAATAACAGAGACAATATGATATCTGCTTGTGTGTGTGTGTGTGTGTGTGTGTGTGTGTGTGTGTGTGTGTGTGTACCTGTCTCACAGCGCTGTCCAGTGTATCCAGTTGGACACACACAGATGCTGGCTCTGCCTCTCTGGTAGCAGGACGCTTGGTTCAAACACACATTCACTGTGCACTGCTGCAGTCCTGAGACACACACATATATATCATCCTCATCAACAACATCATTATCATCATCAACATTCAACAACAACCATGAGAGCAGAGATGACAGCGGCCATGATGACGTCACCAACCCATTGTTAAACCACTGAATAGACTCTGAGATTTACACCTACCTCTGACATCGACAGTCTGGTCCACGATGTAGTAGTCAGATCCTGTTTCAGGTTGGTATGTGGACTGAGGTTCTTTAGGAGCATGGGGGCCGGCCTCCAGCAGAGGAGGACCAATCAACCGGTCATAATCCACAAACTCCTCCCCCTCAGGCCGGGGTGTCTGGGGAGTCAGGGCCCAGTCGGGGATGGGGCGGGAGGGAGGTGGAGTGGAGGGGTGTGCAGAGGGTGTGTGTGTTTGGTTCAGGTGCTGTGGGGTCTTCTGATCTGTGGTAGAGTGACTGGTTTGGTTCTTATGGTGGGTGGGGGGGAATCTAGGGTGAGAGGGCTGTTTGGTTTGGTCCTTAGTGTGGGTGGAGTGATCTCTATGGTATGTGGTCTGGTTCTTGGTGGGATCCCTAACGTGTGTTGGACGCTGGGTGGTTTGTGTAGGGGGGTACATGGATCGATCCTTAGTGTCTATGGAGTGATTGCTATCGTGTGTGTTATGCTGATTGGTTTGGTCCTTCCCATCTGTAGAGGGGTGTCTGGTCTGAGCTTTAGTATGAGTGGAGAGATCTTTCTCCTGTGTGGCAGGTTGGCGGGAGTGGTCTCTGTGCTGTGTAGAAGAGTCTGTGTGATGTCCAGGGTGGTCTCCTACAGTCTCTCCTGCCTGGGTTGGCATGGTTCCTGGTCCTGTTCCTGGTCTGGCTCCTGGTTTGGGTGAAACAGTCAGGCTTGAAAGGCTGTCTATTTTTTACAAAAGTCTTGATTAGGGTTTTAAAGCAGTTGCACAGGTGTGTGTGTGTGTGGGTGTGTGTGTGTGTGTGTGTGTGTGTGTGTGTGTGTACCTGTCTCGCAGCGCTGTCCAGTGTATCCAGTTGGACACACACAGATGCTGGCTCTGCCTCTCTGGTAGCAGGACGCTTGGTTCAAACACACATTCACTGTGCACTGCTGCAGTCCTGAGACACACACATATATATCATCATCATCAACAACATCATTATCATCATCAACATTTAACAACAACCATGAGAGCAGTGATGACAGAGGCCATGATGACGTCACCAACCCATTGTTAAACCACTGAATAAATCTGAGATTTACACCTACCTCTGACATCAACAGTCTGGTCCACGATGTAGTAGTCAGTTCCTGTTTCAGGTTGGTATGTGGTCTGAGGTTCTTTAGGAGCATGGGGGCCGGCCTCCAGCAGAGGAGGACCAATCACCCGGTCATAATCCACAAACTCCTCCCCCTCAGGCCGGGGGGTCTGGGGGGTCAGGGCCCAGTCGGGGATGGGGCGGGAGGGAGGTGGAGTGGAGGGGTCTGCAGGGGGTGTGTGTGTTTGGTTCAGGTGCTGTGGGGTCTTCTGATCTGTGGTAGAGTGACTGGTTTGATTCTTATGGTGGGTGGGGGGGAATCTAGGGTGAGAGGGCTGTTTGGTTTGGTCCTTAGTGTGGGTGGAGTGATCTTTATGGTATGTGGTCTGGTTCTTGGTGGGATCCCTAACGTGTGTTGGACGCTGGGTGGTTTGTGTAGGGGGGTACATGGATCGATCCTTAGTGTCTGTGGAGTGATTGCTATCGTGTGTGTTATGCTGATTGGTTTGGTCCTTCCCATCTGTAGAGGGGTGTCTGGTCTGAGCTTTAGTATGAGTGGAGAGATCTTTCTCCTGTGTGGCAGGTTGGCGGGAGTGGTCTCTGTGCTGTGTAGAAGAGTCTGTGTGATGTCCACGGTGGTCTCCTACAGTCTCTCCTGCCTGGGTTGGCATGGTTCCTGGTCTGACTTCTGGTTTGGGTGTAACAGTCACCTGTCCCTCCACCCCAGGCCCCACCGGGGGAGCTTCGATGGCTCCAGGACCGCCGGGGCTAGTGTATCTGGTGTCTTCAGGTGGGTACACCTCCTGTGCCGAGCCTTCCTCTTCTGCCGATGAAGACCCCTCGAAGTCTCCTGCCTCTGTCTGTGATGTAGTGTGTGTGTCCTTGGTGTCAGTATCAATAGTGTTTGTGTCCTTAGTGCGAGTAGAGTGTGCGTGTGATGGAGTGTGTGTGTCCTTGGTGTCAGTATCAATAGTGTTTGTGTCCTTAGTGCGAGTAGAGTGTGCGTGTGATGGAGTGTGTGTGTCCTTGGTGTAAGTATCAATAGTGTTTGAGTCCTTAGTGTGAGCAGAGTGTGTATGAGACGGGGCGTGTGTGATACTCTCCGCCCCTCCAATCTCCGTCTCGTCTGTGACCACGCCTGATTGGCTGTCTGAGGCGGGGGTGGGTCGGGTGTCTTCTGCTGAGCCCTCCTGGGTACGGCCGCCTGACCCTTCCATGTCCTCGTCAGGCGAGACGCCATCTGGGGAAGTATGGGGGTAACCAGAGGATGAGGCTGAGACTGGGGAAGAGACTGGGGAAGTATGGGGGTAACCAGAGGATGAGGCTGAGACTGGGGAAGAGACTGGGGAAGTGTGTTGGGAATTAGGGGTTGTTCCATTGGAGCTCTCAGTCTTTCCTTTCCTGTCTCTGCCTGTGCCTCTGTCCGTGTCTTTCGCTGTGTGTCTGTTTGTATCTCCGGCTGTGTCTGTAGCAGTGGACTCGCTGGTCTCTCCAGTATGGATGGAGTCATAGTCAAAGGGAGTGGGGCTTTTCTCCTCTCCTTGCTCCATCTCTCCTCCCAGTTCACCATAGACTGGTGTGGCCATCTCAAACTGGTCTCCTCTAGCCTCCTGCTGAATTAATGGATGAATGGATGAATGAGTAAATGAATGAATGAATGAATGAATATTTATTGTTGTTATTGCCGTATCACTTCATGCAACCCATCTCAATTATGCTTTTTCTACTTCCATTGTCCTTGAAAGAGAGGCGAAACACCTCTCACACATCCAGACAGTAAATCTGACCTGGTGTTTCCCGTTGATGAAGCTGAGCATTGGGGGAAAAGGGATGGGAGGCATGCCGTCAGAGTCCTCACTGCCGCGAATGGCCTCACTCTGGGTAACTGGGAAGGCTGGGATGAGAGGGGACTGGAAATCTCCATTACCCCCTAAAGGGTGTCCCAGAATCTGCAGGATGTGGTCCACTGGAAACACAGGAACAACCCAGGGAGAGTAGGGAGGTGAGGTAAAGAGTGAGGGTGTGTGTCTGTCTGTCTGTGTGTCTGTGTGGACGTGTTTAACTATTCGGGGACCAGAAGTCCCCACAAGAATAGTAAACGGAAGAAAAACACTGGGGACATTATTTCTAGGGTGTTTGTGGTTGAGATTAGAATTTGTGTTAGGGTTAGAATTACGTTTAAGGTTAGGAGTTAGGGTTAGTTTTAGGGTTAGGCGCTAGGGTTCAGTTTAGGGTTAGAGTTAAGGTTAGGTTTAAGGTTAGGGATTTTGAACTGGACTGAATTGTGTGTCCCCACAAGGTTAGCTGTACAAGGCTGTGTGTGTGTGTGTGTGAACACAATGACCTGCAAATCCTACAGATTCAGGTCTACCAGAAACACACCACAGTAAAACCCTAATGCACATGGTTGATAAATGATCATTATTTCAGCATTGCACTATGCCAATATGCTGTTATACTATCCACAAAGACTTAATAGTGTACGCTGTGTGTTGGCTTATGACTGGTTCAATGAGAGCCAGAAGCATTATTTGAACAATGCAGGTTTGTGTCTTCATTAGGTCTTTATGGTACACATGGAACCTATATCGCGGGAACGGGTGCAAGGGGAAGCACATTTGGACAGGGTAGCACTAAACCTGAGGTTAGTTATGTCTCTGGGGACAAATAAAACCATGTGAGATGCTAGACTTTTAATCTGCCGTTGAATGAGAGTGTGTGTGTGTGTGTGTGTGTGTGTGTGTGTGTGTGTGTGTGTGTGCGTGTGTGCGTGCGTGCGTGCGTGCGTGCGTGCGTGCGTGCGTGCGTGTGCGTGTGCGTGTGTATTCGTCATACTTAACCATGTTAATAAAACCCAAACCCAACCTAAAGAGGTGTCCGTCCCTTCGTGACCCTAAATCAGATACTGATCAGATACTATCTACTATATGCGAAACAGGAAGATTTAACTACACAGATGTAGGATCTTAATTTGAGCCAGTTTGCTACAACAGGAGAATAATCCTGCTGCAACAGGAAATGTGAATTATTATGTCTTATAGTCAAAATAAATGTCAAAATTACAAACTTCAGAACCCTTTAAAACTCAAATACACTACAAGTTTGCATTCCCTGCTGTGCAGGACAATTCTTAGCAACAAAAGGGTGATGAAATTAAGATCCATCTGTAATACTCCATATTTCAACGTCTCAATTCCCTTTACTTGTGTATAAATTGTGGAAGTATAACCCACTGAGGAACTCAACTCTTATTGAGTTACTGGTTGAAATATGACCCAATACAGGATCCAATATACAATATGTCCCTTTAATAATAAACAATAGCCATTCATAAACGTTACGGCTTGGATCGGGTAGCGCAGCCGGTCGACTCACACACATTAAAAGAGAAAAGGGGGAGAGGCATGGGTGTACGTTGGGAAGGAATGAAGGGAGAGATGGGAATGTTAGAGGGTCGACGAAGGGAGCAGACCGAGGGAGCAATTAGTTGAGAGTGATTACAACGCTGACTGATCTGAGAGAGGCTCTACCATTTGACCTCAGGGTCACGTGTGCCCCTCTTTCTCTCTCCCGCCCTCGCGGGAAAAGTAACTGCCAAGCTACAAGACGAAAAATGACTTAACGTGTTTCCACATCTGGTTGTGCAGAACCTGCGGGTGTGCTTACATGTAACCGGGTTACAAATGGACAGAGACGATAACGACACAACTTCTCTATTAAACCAAGACAACAAACAGCTGGAAAGGACCCAGAGGTGATCCTCAGTCAGGACAGAGACTTCTTTAAGACATCACTGGAAGCACGCAAAGCAGGCAAACACAGCAGACCCGGAGGCAGAAATAATCAGTTGGACGGGCCTTTGATTTCCACGTTTCTTTCCCACGGGACCTCATGCTTTTAAAAAAAAAATGGATGTCGTAGTAAAGACCACAGGCAGCTCGTGGGATTCAAGTTTGGGGAAGCGCATTGGGCTTTTACTGGACGGAATTTGGTGAAAGTGAGCCCTCTTGCTTCACCTCTTCCTCTCTGTTGAAACTAAGCATACCACTGGAGAAAGCACCCAAGCAAGTGAAACAGCGCCCTTCTATATGTGGCCCATGTATCTGATGCTGTCTGGCCAGAAATAGTATGACACGCCATACTCTTTTGGTACAGACATGATCAGATATATGGTCTACACATACTGGGACAGAGGGGCGCCGTTTCACTCGCTCGCTCCGATGCTTTAATGAGATTGATGCATCTTTCTGTTGGCCGTGTGTTTGGTCAAATAAGTTATAAATATATCAATATTTTATTTGGATGGGCAAGGAGGTATGTTCGGCCCCCTAAGGCCCGCCATAACGCCCACCCACCCACCCACGCATGCACGCACACAGAGAGAAACACAGCTAAGTTAGGTCATCCCTAAATCTAAAATGTTCCCACAGATACTGAACTCCTACAGAAGCCAAGGCTGGAAATCTCTTTTAATAACGGAGATATTAATATATTATGGAGATGCATCAGGTCAGTTTTAGGACACAGTTGTCCAGCCTGGTTAAAAGGTGGTCATTGTCTCCTTACTGTCCATGCCCCACACACACACACACACACTCTTTAGCCATGTGTACTGTGTATTCTCTTTCCATGCTACTATCTTTGACTGACCATTCTGTCTGCCTACACTGGACATCTGTCGAGATCCGACAGAGCGTCACTACAAGCAGCTCACTCTGAAGCCCAGAGAGTACAGAGTCCTTCAGCACACACAGTCGCCCACAGAGACTCATAATGTTAGAGTATACTTAAGCAATAAGCCCAGAGACTACAGAGTCCTTCAGCACACACAGTCGCCCACAGAGACTCATAATGTTAGAGTATACTTAAGCAATAAGCCCAGAGAGTACAGAGTCCTTCAGCACACACAGTCGCCCACAGAGACTCATAATGTTAGAGTATACTTAAGCAATAAGGCCAGAGGAGGTGTGGTATATGGCTAATGTACCACGACTAAGGGCTGTTTTTAGCCACGACGCAATGCGGAGTGCCTGGATACAGCCCTTAGCCGTGGTATATTGGCCCTATACCACTAACCCCCGAGGTGCCTTATTGCTATTATAAACTGGTTACTAATGTAATTAGAGCAGTAAAAAGAAATGTTTTGTCATACCAGTGGTATACGGTCTGATATACCATGGCTGTCAGCCAATCAGCATTCAGGACTCAAACCACCCAGTTTATAAAACAGGACTTAGTACAGTCACTTCACAAGGTGGCTGAGACAGTTCATAGTTTGGCGATACAATCATGAGAACATACCTGGAAACAGAGGTGTTATGTCCACATACACAGAGTTAGCAGTGTTGAGATAAGAGTTTGTTTGGTTGTGTATTATTAAATGGAACACTACCTTGTCATCGGAGTCGACTGTAAACTCTCACCTGATTGGTTCCGGTCGTGCACGTCGACGATGATGAGGTGGATTGGTGGTTTGGTGGGCGAGGCCTCCTCATGGATAGCCACCGATTTGTCCATGCCGTATGATTCCGTGGCTCCTGGTTGGCTGTGGGTTGTTGTTCTAGAGCTCTTGCCCTCCTCCTCCTTGTAGACCACAGCAGGCTGCTGTCCTGTCACTTTGTCCCCACCTGAGGGGCCGTGCTCTGGGGTGACCAACCCTGGATACCCCTTTGGATGTCCTGGGTACCCTGGTTGTCCTGGGCGTGAGGGGTCCGACCCCAGTCCTGTGTCTGCCGTGAAGCCCTGTGTGGGAGTCATCACTCCCCGGTCATCCCCCTCACTCTCCCCATCACTACTGCTCCCCTCCCCACTCCCACTGCTCTCCCCCCTGCCTGAGCCTGTCTGAACCTCCCCCTCTTCCTTGTCTCCCCCCTGGTTGATGTCTAGTTGGGGGCGGGTGGGCTGGGAGCGGATGGTGGGGAGAGGGGGCAGCTGCAGGGGGAGCAGGGGATCACCCATGGGGGGCAATGACTCTACCTTGGTTAGGTCTGGGACAAAGTCCTCCCCATCGTACTCAGGGAACTGAGTGGTACCAACAGAGAAGTCTGTCTTTTGGTCTGTCGTTCTGTCTCCTCCTGGGTAGTTCTGTCTTTGCCTGTCGTCTCGCGGTCAGTGGTGCGATGCTCGTCTTTGGCGGCGTGTGTTCCGTCAGTGGCAGTGTAATGTCGGACTGTGCCTGTATAAGCGGTATCGTGTGGTCCACCTGTATGCTCACTTCTGTCTTGGCCAGTTGTTTGGTGTGGTTTGTCTGCAGCTGTGCGGTCAGCTCTGTCTGCGGGAGTTGAGCCTGTAAGGTTTGGTCCGCCTGCGTGGTAGGTAGTGCGAGGTTCGTCTGTGGCCGTGTCTGTCCTGCGAGCATCCGTGGTCGTCACAGGTCCAGGAGGGGGGATCTCTGGTTCCTTACCTGCAGAGACAGAGAGGAGGGGTTTAGCACAACATGTTTCACGTTGCCCCTATGAGGTGGTCTCTCAGATGACATCACCTGAGATCCCAGTCAAGGTACAGGCGTGTACTCCGAGGCAAATAGAAAGACGAATGAACATGCAGTGCCATAGTAAATGGAAGACAAAGGGGACACAGAATGCTATCGGGGGAACACTAAACATGGTGTTGTCAGAATCCGAACGGCGTCAGCTCACAGCAGCAGGCTGTAAAAGGACATCAAACCCAGAGAGTTACATTTTTTAAAGAGCGACGTCAGCCGTTAAGAATCATTAAGTGTCAGTGCCAGCGGGGGTCAGTCTGTCAGAATGTCTCTCTTTCTCTCTCTGCCAGGAGGTCTGTATTTTTAGACTGCATGGCGTGTGAACTGTGTTAAAAATTGTTGTTTTAGGCCAACTGTAAACCTCCGACCTCCCTTTTCCCCTGGCATAAGCGTGTATGCATACACACACACCCGCAAACACACACCTAGATGTGCTGAAACGTTTCTTTTGGCTACGCACAACCTGCTATGTTCCAACACTGGCGCACATCTTTAGGCAACATGTCTCTATTTCCTCCTGTAGAAAATAGCAACACGTCTCTTTTTTCCTCCTGTAGAAAATAGCAACATGTCTCTTTTTTCCTCCGGTAGAAAATAGCAACATGTCTCTTTTTTCCTCCGGTAGAAAATAGCAACATGTCTCTTTTTCCTACTGTAGAAAATAGCAACATGTCTCTTTTTCCTCCTGTAGAAAATAGCAACACGTCTCTTTTTTCCTCCTGTAGAAAATAGCAACATGTCTCTTTTTTCTCCTGTAGAAAATAGCAACATGTCTCTTTTTTCCTCCTGTAGAAAATAGCAACACGTCTCTTTTTTCCTCCGGTAGAAAATAGCAACACGTCTCTTTTTTCCTCCTGTAGAAAATAGCAACATGTCTCTTTTTGCCTCCTGTAGAAAATAGCAACACGTCTCTTTTTGCCTCCTGTAGAAAATAGCAACATGTCTCTTTTTTTCCTCCGGTAGAAAATAGCAACATGTCTCTTTTTTCCTCCGGTAGAAAATAGCAACACGTCTCTTTTTTCCTCTAGTAACCCTTTACCATCAGTGGAAAAGGGAAGGCCTACATACATGCAAAGTCATAACATCCCTCTCTGTGTCGCCCACATCCACACAACCACAATGCACCTGTGTAACGTGCTCGCTGCTTGTCTCATGGACAGCTGACGCATGCACGTTAACCTCACCGACATACTGTCATGTCATAATTATGTTTTAATGTATATATTCCATTTTAGCCCACCCTCTCAAAATGTTGGATGCCCCCCCACCCCCTCCTCTCTCCCACCCTCCCTCTCTCTCTTTTCCTCCCTTTCTTTGGCCACTTCTCTTTCCCCCTCTCTCTCTGCCTCTCGTTCTCTAGCTCTCTCTTTCACCCCCACTCTCCACCTCTCACTCCATCTCTCTCTCTCTCTCTCTCTGTGTTGGAGGTGTGTATAGCTGGCAGGACTCTGAGCAAAGACACTCGTTCGCCCGCTCACTCAAACTGTGAGGGGACGTGGACAGTCCAGCATCCAGCCCAGCCAAGCTAGCTCCATCTCCAGCTCTGGTCTGATGTCACGTGTTTGGCTGGGCCAGGCCATCTGGCTGGCCTGCAGTCTGTCCCGAGTCCCGTTAGCCATGTCACTTCCACTATGCATTAGCCCGCATGCCCTATAGGCTAAATGCAAGACCCAGCCATAGTTTCTGAGCTGTATGAATCAGCCACACACAGTCGGAGACGTTACCGTTTCATGTGCATTATGTTATGGATTTCATCAAATGGTCTTTTAGAAACCACTAGATTGCAACAGAATATTTAGTGTCTGCAAAAAGAGGGTTGCAAGTGTGTAAATTGATACTGATAATCTGATAATGATGATCATGATGAGAATGATACTCTTCGGCAAGTAAGACTCGCCCTCCCTCTTTCTCTCATGTTCCCCTCTCTCTCTGGGAAGGGGCCCGCTGTAATGCATTAGGGACCTGTCCTGTTTTTCTCTGTGCTTCTCGCCGTGTAGATAGCATGAGTTGGGTTTTCCCCTAGTAAAAAAACACACACAGGCTCATAAACGGGAGGAACAGAAGAGAGAGGAGCGAGCGGGAGGCTATTCTTCAGCACGGTGGAGTTAAACAGGGCGCTGGTTCTCTGTAGAACTCATTCTCCTTCCCCTTGCAACCCCACACTATGAACTGCTTTGGTTTCCTAACTGTTACTGGGTCTCTGCTGTGACCCCCCCTGGAGATATCGTTGTCTAATGACCCACCAAATCAGAGCCATGTTTCGAGCCGGGATCCAGTCCTAAGCCCTGACCCTGAAAGAATGGGCCAACCATGTGGAAGACATTGGGTCAGTCGTGAAATTGGAAACCGGAAGGTTGAGAGAGGATAAAGAGGACGGAGAGGTTGCAGACTGCAGTAAGGTGAAGGGAGGAAGGAGAGGTTGCAGACTGCAGTAAGGTATGGGGAGGAAGGAGAGGTTGCAGACTGCAGTAAGGTAGAGGGAGGAAGGAGAGGATGCAGACTGCAGTAAGGTATGGGGAGGAATGTGAGGTTGCAGACTGCAGTAAGCTAGAGGGAGGAAGGAGAGGTTGCAGACTGCAGTAAGGTAGAGGGAGGGAGGAGAGGTTGCAGACTGCAGTAAGGTAGAGCGTAATGAGAGGTTGCAAACTGCAGCAAGGTAGAGAGTAATGAGAGGTTGCAGACTGCAGTAAGGTAGAGAGAAGAATGAGAGGTTTGAGAGGTTGCAGACTGCAGTGAGGTAGAGAGTAATGAGAGGTTGCAGATTGCAGTGAGGTAGAGAGTAATGAGAGGTTGCAGAATGCAGTAAGGTAGAGGGAGGAAGGAGAGGTTGCAGACTGCAGTGAGGTAGAGAGTAATGAGAGGTTGCAGACTGCAGTAAGGTAGAGGGAGGAAGGAGAGGTTGCAGACTGCAGTAAGGTAGAGAGTAATGAGAGGAGGCAGACTGCAGTTAGGTAGAGAGTAATGAGAGGTTGCAGACTGCAGTTAGGTAGAGAGTAATGAGAGGTTGCAGACTGCAGTGAGGTAGAGAGTAATGAGAGGTTGTAGACTACAGTGAGGTAGAGAGTAATGAGAGGTTGCAGACTGCAGTGAGGTAGAGAGTAATGAGAGGTTGTAGACTACAGTGAGGTAGAGAGTAATGAGAGGTGCAGAATGCAGTAAGGTGGAGGGAGGAAGGAGAGGTTGCAGACTGCAGTAAGGTAGAGGGGGAAGGAGAGGTTGCAGACTGCAGTAAGGTTTAGGGGGGAAGGAGAGGTTGCAGACTGCAGTTAGGTAGAGGGAGGAAGGAGAGGTTGCAGACTGCAGTAAGGTAGAGGGAGGAAGGAGAAGTTGCAGACTGCAGTAAGGTAGAGGGAGGAAGGAGAGGTTGCAGACTGCAGTAAGCTAGAGGGAGGAAGGAGAGGTTGCAGACTGCAGTAAGGTAGAGGGAGGAAGGAGAGGTTGCAGACTGCAGTAAGCTAGAGGGAGGAAGGAGAGGCTGCAGACTGCAGTAAGGTAGAGAGAAGAATGGGAGGTTTGAGAGGTTGCAGACTGCAGTGAGGTAGAGAGTAATGAGAGGTTGCAGACTGCATTTAGGTAGAGAGTAATGAGAGTGTGCAGAATGCAGTAAGGTGGAGGGAGGAAGGAGAGGTTGCAAACTGCAGTAAGGTGGAGAGTAATGAGAGGTTGCAGACTGCAGTAAAGTAGAGAGTAATGAGAGGTTGCAGACTGCAGTTAGGGAATGGGAGGTCGGAGACCGCAATAAGGCAGAGAAAGGGGAATGGGAGTTTGGAGACTGCAGTAAGGCAGATAGAGGGGAATGGGAGGTTGGAGACTGCAGTAAGGCAGAGAAAGGGGAATGGGAGGTTGGAGACCGAAGTAAGGCAGAGAGAGGGGAATGGGAGTTTGGAGACTGCAGTAAGGCTGATAGAGGGGAATGGGAGGTTGGAGACTGCAGTAAGGCAGAGAAAGGGGAATGGGAGGTTGGAGACCACAGTAAGGCAGAGATAGGAGAATGGGAGGTTGGAGACTGCAGTAAGGCAGAGAAAGGGGAATGGGAGGTTGGAGACCACAGTAAGGCAGAGATAGGAGAATGGGAGGTTGGAGACTGCAGTAAGGCAGAGGGAGGGGAATGGGAGGTTGGAGACTGCAGTAAGGTAGAGAGAGGGGAATGGGAGGTTGGAGACTGCAGTAAGGCAGAGAGGGGGGAATGGGAGGTTGGAGACTGCAGTAAGGCAGAGAGAGGGGAATGGGAGGTTGGAGACTGCAGTAAGGCAGAGAGAGGGGAATGGGAGGTTGGAGACTGCAGTAAGGCAGATAGAGGGGTATGGGAGGTTGGAGACTGCAGTAAAGCAAAGAGAGGAATGTGAGGTTGGAGACTGCAGTAAGGCAGAGAAAGGGGAATGGGAGGTTGGAGACCACAGTAAGGCAGAGAGAGGGGAATGGGAGGTTGGAGACTGCAGTAAGGCAGAGAGAGGGGAATGGGAGGTTGGAGACTGCAGTAAAGCAGAGAGAGGGGAATGGGAGGTTGCACACTTGCAGACTGCAATAAGGCAGGTAGAGGTTGGGGATGTAGGACACTCATAGACTGCAGTAAAGGAGAGGTGCAGGAGTTAGGGGAATGCAGTAATGCAGGGAGAGGAAGGGGACACTGCATACTGCAGTAATGTAGGGAAAGGAAGATGATGTATGGGTTAGAGATTGCAGTTAAGCATAAGGCAGGGAGTATGGGGTGATACAGTAAAGCAAGGAGCGGAAGGGAGTGGGCCATTGTCTTTCCAGATGTAAAGTACATGCTTACTGTGCAAACAGATGTGTCCAACATGGTATCGCAATAAAAGTCCTTTTAAAAGCTTTAAACGCTTGGTGATCCAAACAAATGCCTGTAACTTGAACTACAATACAAATCATGTCAACTGAAAATGAACATATAAAATGTAAAGTTTGTGTGTTGCTCAAGCAAGCATTCAGCCTTTTACTGTAAACTAACAGTTTCACCTTAACCAGCCTCTCCATCCTCTTCTCTCTATCTCTAATCCTCTCTCTCTAACTCCCTCCCCTTTCCATCTCCCTCTCTCTGCCCCTCTCCCTCTCTCCCTTCTCCCCCCACACAACCCTTTCTCTGTCTCATAGATGTGCTCTGTCCCCGCAGGCTCGGTCGTTTAAACAACCCTCAGCAGGAAGTGAAAACAAGGTGAGAGTTCATCCTCACACAGGACGGGCCATAACTCATTGAGCCTGCGAGAAACCACATAAATATCCCTGATGCTACTCCGGCCTGCCAAGTCTGACCCCCTCCCTCCCCTTCCCTCCTTAAGAACATGTCTACTCTCTACCCCCCTTCTCACTACTTCTCTCTCCCATATCTCAATGTCTGGCTCCTCCTCTCGCTCTTCTTCCTCCCCATTCTCAATATAATCATTGTGATCACCATTGTCATCGCCGCCATAGTAGCAGCGACAGCAGGTTTAGCAACCGTGGTGGTTAGTAGCCTTACACAAGTCTTACCCTTGAAGCAGAACGCTCCATGTCTGTCAATAGGTTTGGGGAAGCCAGTCTGGTTGGGGAATCGGTACAGAGTCCGGACCCCCAGCAGCCCTCCTCCACACTGGGGCCTGGGGACCGAGATGGGGTAGCGGGCGCTCCCGTCTGACAGCCAGCCGTAGTCACAGCGATCCAGGCCTCCACGCCACGCGGCGAACAGGTTGCCAGGGGAGGCGAGCACCGCCCCCTGCGTCTCGCACGCGCGCTTAGCCTGGCGAAGGGTCAGCTTGTAACGGATAGGAGCATAGAACACCTCACCTGCAGGGGGAGAAGTGTGCACACTTTACCCAAGGAGACACACGCTTTAACCTGTCACCAGGAAACACCAAACACTAAAACTCACTCATGCACACACCCTTTAACTCGCCACCAGGAAACACCAAACACTAAAACTCACTCATGCACACACCCTTTCTCACCGTGTAGTTTGTCTGCGTAACAGTAGACGTCGTAGGTCTCTTTAGGGTCTCTGAGCCCATACGTCCTGATCCCAGGCCTGTGCATCATATCGCCCATGCAACCAGGACGGGGCTTCGTGATTGGGTATCTACAGGGAAGAGAGAGGGGGCGGGAGCATGGGAAATGTAGTTTACCAGACATACTCTGACAGAGCCGGAGGTATCCTCGAGACGGGTACTAAACATATTGGGTTTCATCACCAGCCACAGCAGTTGAGAGCTGTGATGCTCATTAAGTAACACGCAAACACACCTGACTGTCTGGTCGGCCATCCAGCCGGCGTCACACTGGTCCAGTCCGTCCTCGAAGGCGGCAGTCAGCTGTTCGGCCGTAGCGATGGTTGCCCCGGCCGCGCGACACGCGTCAACGGCCCCGGGAAAGGAAAAGGTATAGCGGCTAGAAGCAGACCTGTAGTGGAACACCACACCTGGAGAGAGACAGAGACAGGAGGTCAGTGTGTGTGTTTGTGTGGTGAATGCCTGTGTTTAGTATCGAGACGGTTACCGAAAGGACGCAACCAGCGAGCCCACTTTCACAAGCAATTTAGAAAAAAAACTGTCGCCCAGATCCGCTTACTGCACAATAAGTGCATTCAAATAAGGAAACGGAGACGACCAAGTAACACGAGCATCAGACTGCAGATAGGACAGGGAAGAAGACTGCTCTAGCCCCTCTGACATCCTGGAACTGCCCAAGGATGTTCGCCTGGTGCAATCAGAACCCTGTTTTCCGAGTTCATAAGAGAGTTCGTTGTTTCTCCCTCTAGGAAACTGGCTCCAGTTGTAGAGTTCGCTGAATAGACTGACAAGCAGTCAAAAGAGTTGTTAGTCGGAGAGAGCTGCCTCTGGTTGTATCTACACACAGAGACTGTACCAACAGACTGTGGTACCGACAGACCGTTGTACCAACAGACCGTTGTTCATCTCTAATGCACACTATGTGACAATCTGGGCTATTCAGGGGGTTTCTCCTTATGAAAGATACCCAGCTTGAATGCCACACAGTAGTATACTGGGGGGGGTATACCCCCCCCCCACCATGAGCTACATAAGACAATGTACTGTAAAAGTTTTGATAGGGCGGAACATAATTGCTAATCATTTGTAGAAGCCCAAACAGATCATATTTGACTAAAACACACGTAGGCATTTCAAACCTTGCTGACATTTGTGTACGAACACGCGTCATCCTATTACGCGTGGGAATAGTTGGAAGCAGATTTCAATAACTCTGTTCTGATTTCTTAGTGGTTTGTATAGTCTTTCATGTCCAACATTGAATTTGCACAGGACATTCGGGGGTGTCAGTTGGGGAATCGTGACCTAAAGGCTCCATATGGAATAGCATGTCTGAGAGGGAAAGACACAAAGCAGGTCGAGACATTAGAGACTTTTACACGATTTATATTTATATTACCCAACAAGTCCCGTAGCTGATGACAATACCACATGGACCGATGGACCCTTCCCAATAGGCGAAATGTGTGCGCAGTGTGTGTGTGTCTACTACCATGTGTGTGTCCACTCACCGCTGACATTGAGATGAACAGTATCCTGGGTGTCCTCCATCTCATGCATGACCTCGCAGCGGTACAGCCCAGCATCGCTAGCCCTCAGGCTGGCAACGATCAGCGAGGCGTCGCCTAATGCCTGGGGGTGGTTGGGCACTGACACCCTGCCCTTGTACTCCTGCTCCACCTTGATCACTCCTCCCTGGGCCACCAGCACCACACGCTCCCCATCTTCCTCCAGCTTTGTCCACTTGATCCTCAGCTGGTCCTCTGGGCCCTGTGTGCTAGGGTTGTGGGTGGTGGGGGTGATGGAGAAGTGGCATGGTAGCACCACCCTGCCAGCCAGAGAGCCACTAGCGGGGGCAGCCTTCTCTACCTTCATCCTCCATGATGGATCTAGAGAGAGACAGAGGGTGTTACTATCTAGCCATGCTAGTAAGGCCAAAAATGGCTATATTATCAAAAAGCAAGTACATGAGCTTTGGGGTCAGGGCTAGGGGTAAGGTTGAGTGAGGGTCAAGGTGAGGGGTTAATATATTCAACTATGGAGTGAACGTGTAAAGTGAAATCAGGACAGAAGGCACAGAGGGTGGATGGGTTTAATTCAGGACACCAAATGACAGAACAAACAGATAGACAGGGCATGGGGTTCGTTTGTGGATGGGTTCAGTGGAGGGCTGTACTGTATGTGATCCGGATAGCTTACAGTGTGATTAACTTGACCCCAGATCTGGGTAAGTGGAAGTGTGTGTGTGTGTGCGCATGTCAAGAGCACGGCTTTATCAAACTCGGTCCCGGGGCCTCCCAGGGGTGCACGTTTAGTTTTTAGCCCTAGCACCACGCAGCTGATTCAAATAATTAAAACTTGACGATGAGTTGATTATTTGAATAAGCTGTGTAGTGCTGGGGGGGGGGGGACAAAAGGTGCACCTATTGGAGGCCCCAGGACCGAGTTTGAGAAACCCTTTTCCAGAGGACTGAGGGAAAATGGATGGAGCTGAGTGAATGCCTCGCTCCGTTTTCTGTGTGAAACCAATGACCTGTTCCCAGTTTGTTAGACTCTGATCCAGAGTGAAACACACGCACACACACACACACACACACACACACACACACACACACACACACACACACACACACACACACACAGAGCAAGACTCACCTTGTTCAGCGAACGCACGACAGAGAAACACAAGACAGAGCAGGTGCCTGAGATGCAACATCTCTACAAAACCTGTGGAACAAAAAACACACACTGAGTTCGTCACATCCAAATGGTCATGAATTCTATACCGGTATATACAGTATATATTACTTTAGCATGAACCACAAACACACACACACACGAATAAACCCCTAGTATGACTCCAGGAGCCTATTGCATGACCCTGTTGGGAAAACTACGCAGTCAGTTTTTGCAAGTATTGACCAAGTCTGAGGAAGTAACATATTGTAGGCCTATGTAGTGTTGTGGAAAACTCGATCCAAAGATTAAGGCAGAGACTAATTGAATTGTAGAACAGTGAATATTTCAATCAAGCAGCTGCAAGGTAGTTCCCTCTCTGATCGCAGTCCGGGAAGCAGCTCCAAAAGTAAATGGTTCCATGTCCCTTATAGAGTGGGAGGTGATAATACAATCGTATTGCCACACAACAGCTATTTTATACAAGCAACTGTTCCAGAACACAATGGCCTTGTGTTAGGATGCAGACATAACAGGAGTCTATGAAAGGCATTGACATCACAGATGAACGGAGCATAATGCTTAAGAAGTTACAACAGCTCACCCCAATTCTGCCACAACAGTAGACATGATTCTTGTTGTTTAGTCTTTCAGTGTTGAAAACCCTAGATACTAAACTTGCTTCAACCTTCAACCTTGCTTCAACACAAACGCAGAGCTAGGGAGCCATAGTTGGGGCAGGTTCCAGACATAAGCGACATAATTTGAAGTCGGAAGTTTACATACACCTTGGCCAAATACATTTACTCAGTTTTTCCACAATTCCTGACATTTAATCCAAGTAAGACTTCCCTGTCTTACGTCAGTGAGGATCACCACTTTATTTTAAGAATGTGAAATGTCAGAATAATAGTAGAGAGAATGATTTACTTCATCTGTTATTTCTTTCATCAAATTCCCAGTGGGTCAGAAGTTTACATACACTCAATTAGTATTTGGTAGCATTGCTTTTAAATTGTTTAAATGGATCAAACGTTTCAGGTAGCCTTGAACAAGCTTCCCAAAATAAGCTGGGTGAATTTTGCCCCATTCCTTCTGACAGAGCTGGTGTAACTGAGTCAAGGTTTGTTAGCCTCCTTGCTCGCACACGCTTTTTCAGTTCTGACTTCAAATTTGCGATAGGATTGAGGTCAGGGCTTTGTGATGGCCACTCCAATACCTTGACTTTGTTGTCCTTAATTATGCCATTTTGCCACAACTTTGGAAGTCTGCTTGGGGTCATTGTCCATTTGGAAGACCCATTTGCAACCAAGCTTCAACTTCCTGACTGATGTCTTGCGGTGTCGCTTCAACATATCCACATAATTTTCCTCCCACATGATGCCAACTATTTTGTGAAGTGCACCAGTCCCTCCTGCAGCAAAGCACCCCCACAACATGATGCTGCCACCCCCATGCTTCACTGTTGGGATGGTGTTCTTCAGCTTACAAGCTTCCCCCTTTTTCTTCTAAACACGACATTATGGCCAAACAGTTTTATTTTTGTTTCATCAAACCAGAGGACATTTCTCCAAATAGTACAATCTTTGTCCCAATGTGCAGTTGAAAACCGTAGTCTGACTTTTTTATGACGGTTTTAGAGCAGTGGCTTCTTCCTTGCTGGGCGGTCTTTCAGGTTATGTCGATATAGGACTCGTTTTACTGTGGATATAGATACTTTTGTACCTGTTTCCTCCGGCATCTTCACAAGGTCCTTTGCTGTTGTTCTGGGATTGATTTGCACTTTTCGCACCAAAGTACGTGCATCTCTAGGAGACAGAACGCATCTCCTTCCTGAGCGGCATGATGGCTGCGTGGTCCCATGGTGTTTATACTTGCGTACTATTGTCTCTTCAGATGTTCATGGTACCTTCAGGCATTTGGAAATTTCTCCCAAGGACGAACCAGACATGTGGAGGTCTACAATTTTTTTCTGAGGTCTTGGCAGATTTCTTTTGATTTTGCCATGATATCAAGCAAAGAGGCACTGAGTTTGAAGGTAGGCCTTGAAATACATCCGCAGGTACACCTCCAATTGACTCAAAGTATGTCAATTAGCCTATCAGAAGCTTCTAAAGCCATGACATCATTTTCTGGAACTTTCCAAGCTGTTGAAAGGCGCATTCAACTTAGGATATGTAAACTTCTGACCCACTGGAATCGTGATACAGTGAATTATAAGTGAAACAATCAGTCTGTAAACAATTGTTGGAAAAAGTACTTGTGTCATGCACAAAGTAGATGTCCTAACCGACTTTCCAAAACGATTGTTTGTTAACAATACATTTGTGAAGTGGTTGAAAAACTAGTTTTAATGACTTCAACCTAAGTGTATGTAAACTTCTGACTTCAACTGTATATTATTTTTTTAAGGAACTCAGTCGGAATCTCAACTTACTGTTTAGTTCGAATAGTAGAATACACAAGGTGTAAGTTAAACATTTGGTTGTGCATCAGCAGTTTTTCTCTTGTATTGTCGGTCACTGAGTTACTCAATTAGCCAAGTCAGCTAACAATTTTTTGCTTGGTAAGTTAGTCTAAGCAGCTACTTAAACTTGTAGTAATCATGGCCAAATATTGACCACGCAGGGCACGTGCCCAGGGGCCCTGACCTCCAGGGGGCCCCCATTGATTTTGTTAGTCACTCTCGCTCAAATATCATTAACATGGCATAAGTCATGTGTAGAAATGCAGGTAATTAACTTTAAAACTGCAAAAAAGTGTATCTCCACCCCATGGCAAAATTGGTATAATTGCAGGAAATTTGCTTTAAAAACAGCATCTGTGCCCTATGGCAAAACGAGTAGAATTCCATGAAATATGTTATAAATAAAAAATGGTGGGGCGCTGCTTTGATTAAGGTGAGTAGTATTGTAACAATCAAATGTCATGACACACTGTGACAACCGCGTCGACATGCAGGGACAACATCAGTCCAGCAGCTCCGTGGACACGGGATTAAGACACTGGGGACGACTTCACTACAGACGTTCCCGCGCGCAATTGGACAGCTGCCTGTGACGCGCGCGCCACTCGAAGGCATCCCCGAAGTCGAACAGATAAACTCGCTCGCCTCGCGCTCAGCCTCAACAGCTGTGCTGACAGAGGACAGCTGATCACAGATAAGGTTATCTATGTGAGAACATAAATCAACCTGGCCACCATAACACTGACATCTCTCTGGTGATAAATCACAGCAAGCCAAGCGTCAAACATGTCAATGAACAGATATCGATGTGAAACGGCAATTCGATTCGTATCCCTCTCTGATTGCAGTCCGGGAAGGAACTCCAAAAGTAAATGGTTCCATGTCCCTTATATAGTGGGAGGTGATAATACAATCATATTGTCACACAATAGTCATTTTATACAAGCAACTGTTCCAGAACACAATGGCCTTGTGTTAGGATGCAGACATAACAGGAGTCTATGAAAGGCCTTGACATCACAGATGAACGGAGCATAATGCTTAAGAAGTTACAACAGCTCACCTCAATTCTGTCACAACAGTAGACATGGTTCTTGTTGTTTAGGCTTTCGGTGTTGAAAACCCTACATGCTAAACTTGCTTCAACCTACTTCACTTCAATACAACAATGAAATGATTCAGTAAAACACAAACGCAGAGCTAGGGAGCCATAGTCAGGGCAGGTTCCAGACATAAGCGACATAAGCGTTTGCTTCGACCTCTGGCCACTAGGGGGCCCCGACCCAAAGCAAAATATATATTTTTTAAATTAATAAGGAACTCAGTCGAGAGCTCAACTCACTGTTTAGTTTGAATAGTAGAATAAACAAGGTGTAAGTTAAACATTTGGTTGTGCATCAGCAGTTTTTCTCTTGTGCTGTTAGTCACTGAGTTACTAAATTAGCCAAGTCAGCTAACAATTTTTTGCTTGGTAAGTTAGTCTATGCAGTTACTTAAACTTGTAGAAATCAGGGCCAAATATGGACCCGCAAGGCACGTGCCCAGGGGCCCTGACCTCCAGAGGGCCCCCATTGATTTTGTTAGTCACTCTCACTCAAATAAGTCATGTGTAGAATTGCAGGTAATTAACTTTAAAACTGTAAAAATGTATCTCCACCTCAAGGCAAAATGGGTATAATTGCAGGGAATGTGCTTTAAAACCGCATCTGTGCCCTATGGCGAAATGAGAAGAATTCCATGAAATATGTTATAAAGAAACAATGGTGGGGCGCTAGAGAGTAGCGTTGGAACGATCAATGAAATGACACACTGTGACAACCGCTTCGACAAGCAGGGACAACATCAGTCCAGCAGATCAGTGGACACGGGATTAAGACACACACACCTGGCTGAAACTGGGGACGACTTTACTACGGACGTTACCGTGCGCAACTGGACAGCTGCCTGTGACGCGCGCCACTCGGAGGCGTCCCCGAAGTTGAATTGATAAACTCGCTCGCCTCGCGCTCAGCCTCAGCAGCTGTGCTGACAAGGTTATTTGTGACCAGCTCATCGGTGATCAGCTGTCCTCTATCAGTGTGAGAACATAAATCAACCTGGCCACCATAACGCTGACATCTCTCTGGTGATAAATCACAGCAAGCCAAGCGTCAGACATGTCAATGAACAGATATCGATGTG
Source organism: Oncorhynchus nerka (assembly GCF_034236695.1). Taxonomy (NCBI): domain Eukaryota; kingdom Metazoa; phylum Chordata; class Actinopteri; order Salmoniformes; family Salmonidae; genus Oncorhynchus; species Oncorhynchus nerka. The sequence continues at coordinate 11,257,230 of NC_088414.1, read as the reverse complement.
AAACTGCAAATGGACTCGTAGGCTAAGCGACGGGAGTAAACCGCAGTTTGTTTGAAAGGCATAATAAGACAAACCTTAGTATATGATAAAATACAATATGCCTACATAAAGAAAAATCAATTAAATTAACATTTATAATATCATACCCTGGGTCCTGATATCCATCAAGTAAGTATTCGATCTAGTTTCCAAAGAGCCCGGGTTCCAGTCCCAGAACAAGGTCCAGAAGAGTAGATTAGCGCACAGATGTTTTGGTCCCAGCTGTTATAGCGCTCTCTTTTCCTCTCTCTTCGGAGCGCAGTCTGCTCGGTCATCAACTAGGAGTCTCCTCCACTCTGCCTCGGTTGCAAGTTCAAATCCTTCTCACACCCGCTACTATTATCTGTCACCAGCAAGAGGAGGGGCACACGTCCTACACCCCAATGTTGATACCGCCCCGTATCAGAAAACAGAGAGAGAGAGAGAGAAAGGTGGAAACTGAGCTGCACTTCCTAACCTCCTGCCAAACGTATGACCATAATAGAGAGAGAGACATTTCCCTCAGATTACACAGACCCACAAAGAATTCGAAAACAAACCCAATATCGATAAACTCCCATATCTATTCGGTGAAATCCCAGTGTTCCATCACAGAAGCAAGATGTATGATCTGTTGCCACAAGAAAAGAACAACCAGTTAAGAACAAACACTATTGTAAATACAACCCATATTTCTGTTTATTTATCTTCCCTTTTGTACTTTTAACTATTTGCACATATGGCATTTGAAATGTCTTTATTCTTTTGGAACCTTTGTGAGTGTAATGTTTACAATACATTTTTATTGTTTATTTCTCTTCTGTTTATTATCTACTTCACTTGCTTTGGCAATGTAAACATATGTTTCCCATGACAATAAAGCCCTTCAATTGAATTGAGAGAGGAGAGAGAGAGACGCCCCAATTTATGCTCTATAACTTTCAATGACTCAGTAGGTCGCTGGCGGAATCCCAAACTCCGGGAATAATTTCACAATGTTTTCAATGTCTTCCGGGATGCGATATAAGACATGTGTAGCTTTAACATACACATTATGTGCGTAGAGTAGCCAGAACCGATCATTACCGTACCACAGTTAACATACTAAAGACCACAACAACGTTTGTTATACTTCATGTTGTTAACCTACGTTTTTATTACACTTTACTCGTGTTTCATACACATAAAGAACCAACACTTCTCTTCATCATACTAAAAACAGCACAAAGACTGATCTTTACACAGTTAATGTTTTGTCCATATCGAGTATAAAAAGATTCCCTTTGTTACAGCATTATAAATTATTATAAATGGTGCAACTACAAAAAAATATATATGTCTAATTCCCTTCTCTCTATATAACGGTCTCCTTGACTTCCTCTGTGTAGTAGTGGGCTGGGCTAAGTAGTGACAGTGATAGAGAAGGACACGGGAGGGAGTGGTGGAGGATTAACAGCGAGATGGAGGCTAGAGAAGAGCGGGAAGTAATACTGGTAGAGGAAGGGTGGCTGCGCAGAGGTGTTGAGCTAGGTATTCAGGCGTTTGTTCCAGCCTTGCTAGAACCCGATGCGACATGTCAAGGTCCTGATTGTCCTTAGGTTAGGTAGAGGAAGGGGTAGGACACGAGCCAGGACCAAGCATTTCGCTACACTCGCATTAACATCTGCTAACCATGTGTATGTGACAAATAAAATTTGATTTGATTTGACATGCTCAGTCAGGTTCTAGCAAGGCTGATTAGTAGAACCAGGTGTTGGCCACCCCTGTGTAGAGGGATAGAGAGACTGAAGCAACCAACTGGGAACACAGTGGTTGAACCAATGTTTCAACGTCATTTGTCAACCTATTGCAGACGTGGAATCCACGTGGAAAGTACAGTTCCCGCGCAGCCCAGTCAAAACTGTTCGCTGCTCTGGCCCCCCAATGGTGGAACAAACTCCCTCACGACGCCAGGACAGCGGAGTCAATCACCACCTTCCGGAGACACCTGAAACCCCACCTCTTTCAGGAATACCTAGGATAGGATAAAGTAATCCTTCTCACCCCCCCCCCCCCTTAAAAGATTTAGATGCACTATTGTAAAGTGGCTGTTCCACTGGATGTCTTAAGGTGAACGCACCAATTTGTAAGTCGCTCTGGATAAGAGCGTCTGCTAAATGACTTAAATGTAAATGTAATGAAAGCACATTTGGATTTTCAAAAAGTAAACTAATGCGGTTTTCATCACATTTCAACAAGCATTGCAAACATTGAAATTAGGATAAAGATTCAACTTAAATACTAACCTGACTTACAATCTAATTTCAACATAATCACCAGAACTTTGTAAATGTTGAAATTGTGTTGAAAACTCCACATAGAAACGGTAAAAATCTTTTTCATCCTATATTTGTTGTTTCAACGTTGAGAGTAAAATGGAATGTTTGAATCAAAGTCAACGTTTCAACACCATGCCATCAACCTAAATAAAGAGGTACACTACATTACCAAAAGTATGTGGACACCTGCTCGTCGAACATCTCATTCCAAAATCATGAGCATTAATATGGAGTTGGTCCCCCTTTGCTGCTATATGTTGGAACATTGCTGTTGGGGACTTGCTTCCATTCAGCCACAGGAGCATTCGTGAAGTCGGGCACTGATGTTGGGCGATTAGGCCAATTGGACTCTACGACTGTTTCCACTGCTCCTAGAGTCCAATGGCAGCGAGCTTTACACCATTCCAGCATACGCTTGGCATTGCGCATGGTGATCTTAGGCTTGTGTGTTGCTGCTCGGCCATGGAAACCCAGACGATTTTTACGCGCTACACGGTTCAGCACTCGCCAGTCCTGTTCTGCGAGCTTGTGTGGCCTACCACTTCTCAGCTGAGCCGTTGTTGCTCCTAGACGTTTCCACTTCACAATAACAGCACCTACAGTTGACCGGGGCAGCTCTAGCAGGGCCAAAACTTGACGAACTGGCTTGTTGGAAAGGTGGCACCCAATGATTGAGCTCTTCAGTAAGGCAATTCTACTGACAATGTTTGTCTATGGAGATTACATGGCTGTGTGCTCATTTTATTCACCTGTCATCAACAGGTGTGGCTGAAACAGCCAAATCCACTAGTTTGAAGGGGTGTCCACATTATTTTGTATATATATAGTGTATATTGAAATAAAATGTGAAGCCACTCCAACAATTCCTGCCTGAACAGCGACTCCTACAGGTATATGAGGGGTAATGCACTTCAGTGAGAACGAGTCTATCATCTAGTTGCCTACCTCCATGTATCCTACTTAGCTTTGGAAACAAGCTTGTATATGCTGAGCCATCATGTCAACACAGTTAGACATCGATCAACTTTCATACTCATCTGCGTAGACTACCATTGAATCGTTGAAAGTAACTCCTCTGACAATAGCTGTACACTTAAATAAATAATTTAAAAATTATATGTTGATTAAATTGTACAATTGTAAGGCAACCAGCTGCAATAGGATTGCGAGCTTGCCAAAACATTTTTCCAAAACACATTTTTCTGTCTGTTTGCAAAAATTTTTTTTTTAAATGATTTGTGCTTTCAACGACATACTCTCGCAGAGTTGTCTCCATCGTTTCCTTGGAGCTGGCGTGCTCGGTGCCCTCCTGGCAAAGCTTTTCCAATTCAGCGTCACATTGCGGTTTATCAACGCACCTATACATACTGCGGACAAGTTTGACACCGGTGTGCACATCAATAGCTTCAGACTAAGGTAACTTGTTCGGAGGGTCGAAGAGCCCCCCCCCCCATGAATATAAAATGTTCCCTCGGTCATGTCCTCCTCGAGCCGGGCCTGGATGGTTACCTTACAATTGTACGCTGAATATATTTATTTATTTATTTATTTGACAGTGTATGTGAAAGTACATTCCGACTCACGTTAGATTTATGTATGCAGAGTGAAACTAGGTATTACTATCCATAGTTGATTGGATCTTTCTCATTTTAAAATGATTTACCATCATCACCTTAAATAGGATGCCAAATTCATGATATTAATAATACACTTTTACATTTGGATCTGTAAGGTGGAAGGAATAGGATGGAAGCTCCTTCACCGCACTGTTTACACCTATCCAGATCTTTCAGATCTCCAAACATCAAAGGGGTTAATCAGGGGAAGGGGTTCTAAGAGAGTTGGGACTGGCTGATAGAGTGACAGACGAAAGTGATGGAGGGAGAGAGAGATGAAAGGAGTGAGGGAGGGAAAGAATTTGATTGAGGAGTGAGTGGTTAGAACTCAGATGTCCTCAAACAGGTCCTCAGCATCAGGAATGACATCACTAGAATGCTGGGGAGCCTGGTCCTTATTGGCTGCTGCTCTGGATGATGGCAGGGGGTCCCTCCTGGCCAATGAAACAAACAAAAATGTCAGACTAATCCAAGCAGGAAAGCAATGACTGTTGCTGACTGTACTGATTATTACATGTATTGCGTCGGGGTGTGTGCAAGGTTTTCTTTTCTAACCAATGGCTGTCTACCTGTATGGAAAACCACATTGAATGCATACCCCTGACATTCAAAGCTAGGGCTGTCTGCACTTTTCGACACATAAGTGCACACACAAGCACACACACACCATAAAGACAGAGGAGAGAAGAGCCCTATACTATGAATCAGGTTTGAAGAGTTAGCGAGGTAACTTTGGTCAAGTCTGAGTTCAACTCGGGATAACTGGTACCATGAAAGTGGCTGACTTTTTAGCCAGTTAAAAGTATTTGGCAACAAATGTTTCAGAACTTACCTTCTCCGGGGGTACCTAACTCCATTTATATCGAATGAAGTGTCTGAGCTGCGGGTTGAGGACCAATGAAATCAGATACCCTCCCTCTTGCAAAGATTGCTTTTAGGAGACCGATTAATCGAATATTTAATCAAATGTTTTTGTGTGTATCACTATTTTTAATGTCTATAACAATACACATTTAGTAATGACAGCATTTGCTTTCCAAACTATGTTTTTCGTGCGTATTTAGAAATTTGCTAAAGGCAAATTAACAGCCGCACCCAACCATAGACATACAGTGCATTCGGAAAGTGTTCAGACCCATGAACTTTTTCCCATATTGTTACATTACAACCTTACTCTAAAATGGATAGAATAGTTTTTTCCCCTCATCAATCTACACACAATACTCCATAATGACAGAGCAAAAACACTAGTAGGGTTGCAGAGGGAGGGTATATTACTGGTAACTTTTTCAAAAGTTTACCAGTAAACTTTAAGCATTTTGGTCACTTTTAAGTCATTTTGTGGCCTTTTGGAGAATTTCAGATTATCACAGCTGTCTAATCATCTCCGGCCATATCACATATAAAATATATAAAATAATCATATAAGACGATATTAGAATTAAAAAATAGATTGGCAAAGCTGTCAAACATGATGCTAAATATAAACCATCAATTTAGTGAATAACATTGGTGTTTAATATGAGGGTAACATAAAAAATAAAAAAAACATGTACACACTTATTTGACTATGTCAATATGTTTTTTTATTGTAAATGTTTCGGTGTCAAACTGGTGGCAGTTGTGAAAATAATCTATAGTTGGAAGAGTTGCAGAGATGAATAAAAAATAATCCATTGTTGATTAGATACATTTGTCAATCACTTGGCCATTTCCTCTTGAACCTTATGGCCTTTCTACTAGAAACTCATGGACAGATATAAAACATTTATACGGTATATTAATACGTTATTCTAAAGTTAAGTATACATTACCATAGTTACCATAGATTGCCTGCTACTACCAAAAGTTTCAGTGACTTTAGCAAATGATCAGTAGTTTTGCAAGTTGCCTGGAGGCAACACACACAGGGAGATATTGATTCCATTATAGAGTGCATGGAGGCAGGCGCACACCACACCAACACAACCCATTACCATTCTTACCCCGAATGTTCAAACAGCACCTGTAAGCCATTTACACACACCGAGCTCTCTCCTTTGTGGAAACAGTTTGTCAATAGTTGGGAGCAGGTTTTGCAGTGCTGTGTGTGCGCCGGCGCATCTTTGAGCTGAGTCACTTCACTGTAACACACTACAGTAACTGCTAATGAGTAAACAGGTTTGATACACACCGCTTTAACAGAGCTATTGGTCATATGCCGAACTGACAGCAGACACTTGTAACACATTAAAGGGACACATCGGGATTTATCTACTTCCCCAGATTCAGATGAACTTGTGCGTACCATTTTTATGTCTCTGTGTCCAGTATGAAGATGGGAGGTAGTTTTGCGAGCCAATGATAACTAGCGTTAGCGCAACGACTGGAAGTCTATGGGAATCTGCTAGCAGATAAGCATATAGATAAGCATAGACTTAACGCTTGTTAGCAATTTGCCCTGGCACTAGTTAGAAACTTCCTTCAAAACTGCACATGCAGACATAAAAATGATATCTACGAGTTCATCGGACTCTGGATAAGTAGATAAAGGGCCTCATTGCCAAAATCCTGAGGTATCCCTTTAACACGATTAACTCACGTCCTTCCACCCTCCAGCAGTCCACTCGTTAAACACAGCCGCAATATTAATGAGGGCTAACAGTGCAGACAGAACTGGCACTGTCACAATTGTGTGTGTGTGTAGATGAAATCAGCAGTCTTGATTTCTTCCCTGCTGAAAGTACAGAAGGAGGGAGCGAAATATAACCATGGCTACAGCGCAGTCAGCGCTTCACTATGCAGACGGAAAAGGTAAAACAGAGGGAGAGAAAGAATAAAGTAGGTGGCTGGTGAGTTCTCTTTCCTCAGGTGCATTCCCTTTGAGGAGCTCCATTTGACCTCACCCAATTGCTCCTAGTAAATAATCTCATTAACAAAAGGCTCACCTCTGACCTTTAGCCTCTGACTGACAGGCCACCTGTGTGAGTGTGGTGTATGCAGAGAGCAAAGCCATCCAACTTGTTTTCAATCATTATCACCAATATGAGAAAATAGTTACACCCATGGAAACACACACACACACACACACACACACACACACACACACACACACACACAGGTGGTCCTGTGACATACCAGGAACCTTACCCCCATCCCCAAGGTTAATGTTTCTGTATGAAACAGAAGGTAGAGCTGACTGATGTAAACACAGATTCCTGTCTCTGAACCTCAGATGGAGAAGGTTAGTGTGTGTGTGCGTCAGTCTTTAATAGTTTGTGCCAAGTATTGTTTACAAACCCACGCAAACCAGCACCATGCAGCCACACACACACACACAAACACGAGTACACACGAGCAAACACATAGCGCTGTGTCAATACCTTGTCTTGTAGTGATTATCGGTGCTGATGGTTTACAGGGCTTGTACGTGTGTGTGTGTGTTTGGGAACTGCAGTATAATCTAGACCAGAGAGGGTTAGTTTGACATGGGGAAATCAGCCGAGGAACAGCAGAACAGTAAACGGACAGACCCACATTCTCTACAACTCAAGCCCCACTGAGTATGACACCTTTTACACCAAGAAATGACACAACATGCAACAATTTCAAAAGACTGTACTGAGTTACAGTTCATATAAGGAAATCAGTCAATTGAAATAAATTCATTAGGCCCTAATCTATGGATTTCACATGACTGGGAATACAGAAATGCATCTGTTGGTCACAGATACCTTAAAAAAAGGTTGGGGTGTGGATCAGAAAACCAGTCAGTATCTGGTGTGACCACCATTTGCCTCATGCAGCGCAACACATCTCCTTCACATAGAGTTGATCAGGCTGTTGACTGTAGCCTGTGGAATGTTGTCCCACTCCTCTCGCGCGAAGTTGCTGGATATTGGTGGGAACTGGAACACACTGTCATACACGTCGATCCAGAACATCCCAAACATGTTCAATAGGTGACATGTCTGGTGAGTACTCAGGCTGGGATATTTTCAGCTTCCAGGATTTGTGTACAGATCCTTGCGACATGGGGCCGTGCATTATCATGCTGAAACAGGAGGTGATGGGCGGTGGCTGAATGGCACAACAATGGACCTCAGGATCTCGCCACGGTATCTCTGTGCATTCAAATTGCCATCGATAAAATGCAATTGTGTTTCGTTGTCCGTAGCTTATTCCTGCCCATACCATAATGCCACCGACACCATGGGTCACTACTTCCACAATGTTGACCTCAGCAAACCGCTCACCCACACTCGTCTCAGACCATCCCGCAGGTGAAGAAGCTGACGCTGTTTGATTAGATTATTGATATACAACACCTGTCAGGTGGATGGGTTGTCATGGCAAAGGAGAAAAGCTCAGTAACAGGGATGTAAACCAATTTGCGCAAAACATTTGAGAGAAATACACTTTTTGTGCGGATGGAACATTTCTGGGATCTTTTATTTTTGCTCATATTGCGTTTAAATTTTTGCCCAGTATAAGACTTTCTCGAATCAAAGCCCCTACTGGACTGTCAGTCTGTGTCTCCTTAGCTTTACCCAGAATCTTCTCTTAAATATCCAATGCCCCCACAATACTTTATTAAAATCAACAGACATGTGATCTGATATTTAGACCACACTGTGCTTGTATATCAACAACCAACAAGAACACGGAGAAATAAACAACCGCTTTCAGAACAAAGAGCAGCAGTTAAAACATGGCTTCGGGTCTTATTGTGCCAAGAGTTAGTTCTCCTGCAGCTGACGTATAGTACAGTACTAATCTTCCCCTGACCAGCTGGACCGCCTGAAGCTACCTGGTGTGATTGATATTGACATTGTACTGCATAGTAGAGAAGAGTTTGCAAGTAAGCATTTCACTTTACCGAGCGCACGTGATCAATACACTGATTTGATGTGTGTGTGTGTGTGTGTATGCATGTGTGCCGCCTGAAGCTACCTGTTGTGTGTGTGTGTGTGTGTGTGTGTGTGTGCCAGCATGTGTGTGCGTTTTAGTCTAAAACACAATTAGCAGTACCATAAAGCCAGAGAGCCTGCAGGAGAGCAGTGGCATTTTAACACTAATAAAGTGAGTTGCAGTGTAGATGTGATAGGGCCGGAGGGTGGCCAGCTGTGGTGTTTTCCACAGGTTGTCCTCAAGCACACTGCAGGAGTGGAAAGTGTGAGGTCAGCTGGTTGGGTAAGTTCAGGAACGGCCGAGTGGGCAGCTACAACATGGAGAGACTATGGGCCAACAAATATATTGTTTCGTTCTGTTGAATCTCCTCTCTTTCTCCTCTACTCCCTTCTCTTGTCCTCTCCGGGTCGTTCCATAACATTTCAGCAAACCATGACACCCATGTGTTTTTCCCCCTGTTCACGGACATTTGTAATTTAAGCTGTTGGGTTTATATCCCATCCTGCATCCTGATATTACCAGGTTGACCACTAGATGGTGCTGTTCCTGCTATTTGGTGATCATTGTTAATGGGATAGTTCACCCAAATTACAAAAGTAAATACTGTTTTTCTTACCCTGTAAGCAGGCTATGGACCAGGTATGACAGCAACCCATGCTTTGGTTTTGTTTAGCTGGCCACTGTTTCAAATGCAAACTTTGACAATTTCTTTGGATTCCTCATGTCTAACTCAATAGCTAGGTTTTCATCCAATTGGCTACAGATTTTCATGTGAATATTCTCAAATCTGCATCAAAAAAAGTGCATTTTCCCACCAGAGATGCGTTTCCATCACATGTACTTGTTACAGTTAAAAGGCTGTGAGTGATGACAGTGTACATAAAACACATTTTGGCGGTTAAACTCCCACGTAACGAATAAAAAAATCCAAGTTAAATGGTTTTCCATCGCATTTAAAAAAATAAACTCTAGTGATGGTTCTCACAAAAATATATAGCGTGTGCAAACTCTAGTTTTGGCATGTGCAGTGTTGCTTAGAGCACACATATAGCCTACATGATGAGATTATTGTTATGGACAAAAGAGAGAGATTATAGAAAAAAAACTATACTCACATCAAAAGGTTGGACGGAAACCCTGGTTACTGTTAGAAAAAAGTATGGTACAAAACAAACATCAGGTACTATAACCCTAACCCTATAAATTAAAAATGGCTCATTTCAGTGCACTCAATTAGCATACTTGCTCAGAGATCAAATTACACTACCGTTCAACAGTTTGGGCTCACTAAGAAATGTTTTTTGAAAGAAAGGCACATTTTTTTGTCCATTAAAATAACATAAAATTGATAAGAAATAGTGTACACATTGATAATGTTGTAAATGACTATTGTAGCTGGAAATGGCAGATTTCTTTATGGAAGATCTACATAGACGTACAGAGGCCCATTTACCAGCAACCATCACTTCTGTGTTCCAATGGCTCGTGCGAAGCTGTGTACTACTCCTTTCACAGAACAGCACAAACTGTCTCTAACCAGAATAGAAAGAGGAGTGGGAGGCCCCAGTGCACAACTGAGCAAGAGGACAAGTACACCAGAGTGTCTAGTTTGAGAAACAGACACCTCACAAGTCCTCTACTGGCAGCTTCATTAAATAGTACTCGCAAAACACCAGTCTCAACGTCAACAGTGAAGAGGCGACTCTGGGATGCTGGCCTTCTTGGCAGAGTCACAAAGAATAAGCCATATCTCAGACTGGCCAATAAAAAGAAAAGATTAAGATGGGCAAAAGAACACAGACACTGGACAGAGGAACTCTGCCTAGAAGGCCAGCCTCCCGGAGTCACCTCTTCGCTGTTGACGTTGAGATTGGTGTTTATTGCGGGTACTATAAAATTAATTGAGGATTGGTGAGGAATCCATTTCTCAAACTAGACACTAATGTACTTGTCCTCTTGCTCAGTTGGGCTCCGGGACCTCCCACTCTTTCTATTCTGGTTAGAGCCAGTTTGTGCTGTTCTGTGAAGGGAGTAGTACACAGCGTTGTACGAGATCTTCAGTTTCTTGGCAATTTCTCGCATGGAATAGCCGTCATTTCTCAGAACAAGAATAGACCAACAAGTTCCAGAAGAAAGTTCTTTGTTTCTGGCAATTTTGAGCCTGTAATTGAACCCACAAATGCTGATGCTCCAGATACCAAATCAAATCACATTTTATTTGTCACATACACGTGGTTAGCAGATGTTAATGCGAGTGTAGCGAAATGCTTGTGCTTCTAGTTCCGACAATACAGTAATAACCAACGAGTAATCTAACCTAACAATTCCACAACAACTACCTTATACACAGAGTGTAAAGGAATGAAAGAATATGTACATACAAATATATTAATGAGTGATGGTACAGAACGGCATAGGCAAGATGCAGTAGATGGTATCGAGTACAGTATATACATATGAGATGAGTAATGTAGGGTATGTAAACATATAAAAGTGGCATTGTTTAAAGTGGATAGTGATACATGTATTACATCAAGATGGCAAGATGCAGTAGATGGTATAGAGTACAGTATATACATATAAAATGAGTAATGTAGGGTATGTAAACATTATATGAAGTGGCATTGTTTAAAGTGGATAGTGAAACATTTTTTACATCCATTTTTACATTATTAAAGTGGCTGGAGTTGAGTCAGTATGTTGGCAGCAGCCACTCAATGTTAGTGGTGGCTGTTTAACAGTCTGATGGCCTTGAGATAGAAGCTGTTTTTCAGTCTCTCGGTCCCTGCTTTGATGCACCTGTACTGACCTCGCCGTCTGGATGATAGCGGGGTGAACATGCAGTGACTCGGGTGGTTGTTGTCGTTGATGATCTTTATGGCCTTCCTGTGACATCGGGTGGTGTAGGTGTCCTGGAGGGCAGTTAGTTTGCCCCCGGTGATGCGTTGTGCAGACCTCACTACCCTCTGGAGAGCCTTACGGTTGTGGGCGGAGCAGTTGCCGTACCAGGGGGTGATACAGCCCGACAGGATGCTCTCGATTGTGCATCTGTGAAAGTTTGTGAGTGCTTTTGGTGACAAGACACATGTCTTCAGCCTCCTGAGGGTGAAGAGGCGCTGCTGCGCCTTCTTCACAAAGCTGTCTGTGTGGGTGGACCAATCCAGTTTGTCCGTGATGTGTACGCCGAGAAATTAAAACTTTCCACCTTCTCCACTACTGTCCCATCGATGTGGATAGGGGGGTGCCCCCTCTGCTGTTTCCTGAAGTCCACGCTCATCTCCTTTGTTTTGTTGACATTGAGTGTGAGGTTATTTTCCTGACACCACACTCGGAGGGTCCTCACCTCCTCCCTGTAGGCCGTCTCGTCGTTGTTGGTAATCAAGCCTACCACTGTAGTGTCGTCTGCAAACTTGATGATTGAGTTGGAGGCATGCATGGCCACGCAGTCATGGGTGAACAGGGAGTACAGTAGAGGGCTCAGAACGCACCCTTGTGGGGTCCCAGTGTTGAGGATCAGAGGGGTGGAGATTCTGTTACCTACCCTCACCACCTTTGGGCGGCCCGTCAGGAAGTCCAGTACCTAGTTGCACAGGGCGGGGTCGAGACCCAGGGTCTCGAGCTTGATGACGAGTTTGGAGGGTACTATGGTGTTAAATGCTGAGCTGTAGTTTTTTTAGTTTTTTTTATTTCACCTTTATTTAACCAGGTAGGCTATTTGAGAACAAGTTCTCATTTGCAACTGCGACCTGGCCAAGATAAAGCATAGCAGTGTGAACAGACAACACAGAGTTACACATGGAGTAAACAATTAACAAGTCAATAACACAGTAGAAAAAAAATGGGCAGTCTATATACAATGTGTGCAAAAGGCATGAGGAGGTAGGCGAATAATACAATTTTGCAGATTAACACTGGGGTGATAAATGATCAGATTGTCATGTACAGGTAGAGATATTGGTGTGCAAAAGAGCAGAAAAGTAAATAAATAAATAAAAAAAACAGTATAAAAACAGTATGGGAATGAGGTAGGTGAAAATGGGTGGGCTATTTACCAATAGACTATGTACAGCTGCAGCGATCGGTTAGCTGCTCGGATAGCTGATGTTTGAAGTTGGTGAGGAGATAAAAGTCTCCAACTTCAGCGATTTTTGCAGTTCGTTCCAGTCACAGGCAGCAGAGTACTGGAACGAAAGGCGGCCAAATGAGGTGTTGGCTTTAGGGATGATCAGTGAGATACACCTGCTGGAGCGTGTGCTACGGATGGGTGTTGCCATCGTGACCAGTGAACTGAGATAAGGCGGAGCTTTACCTAGCATGGACTTGTAGATGACCTGGAGCCAGTGGGTCTGGCGACGAATATGTAGCGAGGGCCAGCCGACTAGAGCATACAAGTCGCAGTGGTGGGTGGTATAAGGTGCTTTGGTGAGAAAACGGATGGCGCTATGATAGACTGCATCCAGTTTGCTGAGTAGAGTGTTGGAAGCCATTTTGTAGATGACATCGCCGAAATCGAGGATCGGTAGGATAGTCAGTTTTACTAGGGTAAGCTTGGCGGCGTGAGTGAAGGAGGCTTTGTTGCGGAATAGAAAGCCGACTCTTGATTTGATTTTCGATTGGAGATGTTTGATGTGAGTCTGGAAGGAGAGTTTGCAGTCTAGCCAGACACCTAGGTACTTATAGATGTCCACATATTCAAGGTCGGAACCATCCAGGGTGGTGATGCTAGTCGGGCATGCGGGTGCAGGCAGCGATCGGTTGAAAAGCATGCATTTGGTTTTACTCGCGTTTAAGAGCAGTTGGAGGCCACGGAAGGAGTGCTGTATGGCATTGAAGCTCGTTTGGAGGTTAGATAGCACAGTGTCCAATGACGGGCCGAAAGTATATAGAATGGTGTCGTCTGCGTAGAGGTGGATCAGGGAATCGCCCGCAGAATCGCCCGCAGCAAGAGCAACATCATTGATATATACAGAGAGTCGGCCCGAGAATTGAACCCTGTGGCACCCCCATAGAGACTGCCAGAGGACCGGACAGCATGCCCTCCGATTTGACACACTGAACTCTGTCTGCAAAGTAATTGGTGAACCAGGCAAGGCAGTCATCCGAGAAACCGAGGCTATTGAGTCTGCCGATAAGAATATGGTGATTGACAGAGTCGAAAGCCTTGGCGAGGTCGATGAAGACGGCTGCACAGTACTGTCTTTTATCGATGGCGGTTATGATATCGTTTAGTACCTTGAGCGTGGCTGAGGTGCACCCGTGACCGGCTCGGAAACCAGATTGCACAGCGGAGAAGGTACGGTGGGATTCGAGATGGTCAGTGACCTGTTTGTTGACTTGGCTTTCGAAGACCTTAGATAGGCAGGGCAGGATGGATATAGGTCTATAGCAGTTTGGGTCCAGGGTGTCTCCGCCTTTGAAGAGGGGGATGACTGCGGCAGCTTTCAATCCTTGGGGATCTCAGACGATATGAAAGAGAGGTTGAACAGGCTGGTAATAGGGGTTGCGACAATGGCGGCAGATAGTTTCAGAAATAGAGGGTCCAGATTGTCAAGCCCAGCTGATTTGTACGGGTCTAGGTTTTGCAGCTCTTTCAGAACATCTGCTATCTGGATTTGGGTAAAGGAGAACCTGGAGAGGCTTGGGCGAGGAGCTGCGGGGGCGGAGCTGTTGGCCGAGGTTGGAGTAGCCAGGCGGAAGGCATGGCCAGCCGTTGAGAAGTGCTTATTGAAGCTTTCGATAATCGTGGATTCATCGGTGGAGACCGTGTTACCTAGCCTCAGTGCAGTGGGCAGCTGGGAGGAGGTGCTCTTGTTCTCCATGGACTTCACAGTGTCCCAGAACTTTTTGGAGTTGGAGCTACAGGATGCAAACTTCTGCCTGAAGAAGCTGGCCTTAGCTTTCCTGACTGACTGCGTGTATTGGTTCCTGACTTCCCTGAACAGTTGCATATCACGGGGGCTATTCGATGCTATTGCAGTCCGCCACAGGGTGTTTTTGTGCTGGTCGAGGGCAGTCAAGTCTGGAGTGAACCAAGGGCTGTATCTGTTCTTGGTTCTGCATTTTTTGAACGGAGCATGCTTATCTAAAATGGTGAGGAAGTTACTTTTAAAGAATGACCAGGCATCCTCAACTGACGGGATGAGGTCAATGTCCTTCCAGGATACCCGGGCCAGGTCGATTAGAAAGGCCTGCTCACAGAAGTGTTTTAGGGAGCGTTTGACAGTGATGAGGGGTGGTCGTTTGACTGCGGCTCCGTGGCGGATACAGGCAATGAGGCAGTGATCGCTGAGATCCTGGTTGAAGACAGCGGAGGTGTATTTGGAGGGCCAGTTGGTCAGGATGACGTCTATGAGGGTGCCCTTGTTTACAGAGTTAGGGTTGTACCTGGTGGGTTCCTTGATGATTTGAGTGAGATTGAGGGCATCTAGCTTACATTGTAGGACTGCCGGGGTGTTAAGCATATCCCAGTTTAGGTCACCTAACAGAACAAACTCTGAAGCTAGATGGGGGGCGATCAATTCACAAATGGTGTCCAGGGCACAGCTGGGAGCTGAGGGTGGCCGGTAGCAGGCGGCAACAGTGAGAGACTTATTTCTGGAGAGGGTCATTTTCAAAATTAGTAGTTCGAACTGTTTGGGTATGGACCTGGAAAGTATGACATTACTTTGCAGGCTATCTCTGCAGTAGACTGCAACTCCGCCCCCTTTGGTAGTTCTATCTTGACGGAAGATGTTATAGTTGGGTATGGAAATCTCTGAATTTTTGGTGGCCTTCCTGAGCCAGGATTCAGACATGGCAAGGACATCAGGGTTAGCAGAGTGTGCTAAAGCAGTGAGTAAAACAAACTTAGGGAGGAGGCTTCTGATGTTGACATGCATAAAACCAAGGCTTTTTCGATCACAGAAGTCAACAAATGAGGGTACCTGGGGACATGCAGGGCCTGGGTTTACCTCCACATCACCCGCGGAACAGAGAAGGAGTAGTATGAGGGTGCGGCTAAAGGCTATCAAAACTGGTCGCCTAGAGCGTTGGGGGCAGAGGATAAGAGGAGCAGGTTTCTGGGCATGGTAGAATATATTCAGGGCATAATGCGCAGACAGGGGTATGGTGGGGTGCGGGTACAGCGGAGGTAAGCCCAGGCACTGGGTGATGATGAGACAGGTTGTATCTCTGGACATGCTGGTTGTAATGGGTGAGGTCACCGCATGTGTGGGAGGTGGGACAAAGGAGGTAACAGGGGTATGCAGAGTGGGTCTAGGGGCTCCATTGTGAACTAAAACAATTATAACTAACCTGAACAACAGTATACAAGGCATATTGACATATGAGAGAGACATACAGCGAGGCATACAGTAATCACAGGTGTTGAATTTGGAAAGCTAGCTAAAAACAGTAGGCGAGGCTAATCCGCTAGCACAACAAACAGCAGGTAAAATGGCGTTGACTAGGCAACGGGGCCGACAGGTAAGACAAACAAGCAGAAAGGAGTACCGTGATTAATGGACAGTCCAGCGTGCGTCAGCTATGTAGCCAAGAGATCAGTGTCCAGGAGGCAGCGGTGGATGGGCAGGGGGGCTGGGCTGGCGAGTGTTATCCAGGTTTTTTTAAAAACTAACAATGACTAACTAGCTTGTAGCTAGTTAGCTGGTTAGCGTCTGGAGGTTCTTGAGTGTGTCATAAAAAATAAAAATAAGAGTAAAAGTAACAGCGATTCCGTATCACATTGGGTGAGGCAGGTTTCCGGAAGGTATAAACAAATTAAAAATCAAAAAGAGATAGAAAGTAAATGGGGTCAGAGAGTGATTGGGACGCGGTGGTTCAGACGGTTAGCAGGCCTGTGCTAACAAGCTAACAGTTCGTAGGCCCGAGCTAGACAAGGTAGCAGTTAGCGGACCGGAGCTTGACAAGCTAGCCGTTAGCAGGCCGAATTAGCAAGCAGGGAGATAGCGAGGGCTAGAGAGTTAACCTTTGGGGGACGTCGCGATGGGGTGAGTCTGTTTATTCCTCTTCATGCGGTGAGCTGGAGATACAGCGATTCAGAAAGCTCGCGGGCCTTGGCCAGCAGATGGATCTTTGGCGATGTCGCAGCGGAAAAGCCTGTTGAAACCCCCTCAGACGATTATGTCGGCGGACCAGTCGTGATGGATCGGCGGGGCTCCGTGTCGGCAGTAGAGGGTCAGTAGAGGGTCCAGGCCAATTGGCAAATTAGGTATTTTTGGACCTCTTCGGCAAGTCGGGAGATGGGCTTAGCTCCAGGCTAGCTCCAGGCTAACTGGTGCTTGCTCTGGGACAGAGACGTTAGCCAGGAGTAGCCACTCGGATTGCAGCTAGCTATTTACGATGATCCGGTATAAAGGTTCAGAGCTTGCGGTAGGAATCCGGAGATGTGGTAGAGAAAAAGCAGTCTGATATGCTTTGGGTAGATGTCGCGCTGGTGTCCTAGTTAGCGTTGAAGACCGCTAGCAGTGGCTAGCTAGTAGCTAGTTAGCGGCTAGCTTCTGATGAGGGTTCCGATTCTAAAGTATAGAAAAAGCAGATCCGTACCACATTGGGTGATGCGGGTTGCAGGAGAGTATATTCAGCCTGTAGTTGGAAAGTGAGATTAAAATATGTACGAAATATATACAGAAAAAAAAACGAGGAAAAACTATATTTACACTATACAGGACGGGACAAGACAAAACACACGTCCGACTGCTACGCCATCTTGGAAAGCAAAAACCTCGATGAACAGCATTCTCACATAGGTATTCCTCTTATCGAGATGGGTTAGGGCAGTGTGCAGTGTGGTTGCGATTGCGTCGTCTGTGGACCTGTTGTGGCGGTAAGCAACTTGGAGTGGGTCTAGGGTGTCAGGTAGGGTGGGGGTGATGGTCCCTGACTAGTCTCTCAAAGCACTTCATGATGACGGAAGTGAGTGCTACGGGGCGGTAGTCGTTTAGCTCAGTTACCTTAGCTTTCTTGGGAACAGGAACAATGGTGGCCCCCTTGAAGCATGTGGGAACAGCAGACTGGGATAAGGATTGATTGAATATGTCCGTAAACACACCAGCCAGCTGGTCTGCGCATGCTCTGATGACGCGGCTGGGGATGCCGTCTGGGCCTGCAGCCTTGCGAGGGTTAACACGTTTAAATGGTTTACTGACGTCGGCTGCAGTGAAGGAGAGTCCTCAGGTTTTGGTAGCGGGCCGTGTCAGTTGCACTATATTGTCCTCAAAGCGATCAAAGAAGTTGTTAAGTCTGTCTGGGAGCAAGAGATCCTGGTCTGGAACGGGGCTGATTTTCTTTTTGTAATCCTTGATTGACTGTAGACCCTGCCACATACCTCGTGTCTGAGCCGTTGAATTGCGACTGTACTTTGTCTCTATACTGACGCTTAGCTTGCTTGATTGCCTTGCGGAGGGAATAGCTACACTGTTTGCATTTGGTCATGTTTCCGGTCTCCTTGCCCTGATTAAAAGCAGTGGTTCGCACTTTCAGTTTCACGCGAATGCTGCCATCAATCCACGGTTTCTGGTTGAGGAATGTTTTAATAAACGCTGTGGGTACAACATCACCAATGCACTTGCTAATAAACTCGCTCACCGAATCGGCGTATTCGTCAATGTTGTTGTTTGACGCAATGCAGAACATATCCCAGTCCACGTGATCGAAGCAATCTTGAAGCGTATAATCAGATTGGTCGGACCAGCGTTGAACAGACCTGAGTGCGGGAGCTTCCTGTTTTAGTTTCTGTCTTTAGGCAGGGAGCAACTAAATTCAGTCGTGGTCAGCTTTTCCAAAAGGAGGGCGGGGGAGGGCCTTATATGCGTCGCGGAAGTTAGAATAGCAATGATCAAGGGTTTTACCAGCCCTGGTTGCACAATCGATATGCTGATACAATTTAGGGAGTCTTGTTTTCAGATTAGCCTTGTTAAAATTCCCAGATACAATGAATGCAGCCTCGGGATATGTGGTTCCCAGTTTACATAGAGTCAAATGAAGTTTGTTCAGGGCCATCGATGTGTCTGCTTGGGGGGAATATATGCGGCTGTGATTATAATCGAAGAGAATTCTCTTGGTAGATAATGCGGTCGGCATTTGATTGTGAGGAATTCTAAGTCAGGTGAAAAGAAGGACTTGAGTTCCTGTATGTTGTTATGATCACACATCTCATTAATCATAAGGCATACGCCCCCGCCCCTCTTCTTACCAGAAAGATACTTGTTTCTGTCAGCTGGCTGTACCGACTCCGATAGCGTGTCTCGAGTGAGCCATGTTTCCGTGAAGCAATGAACATTACAGTCTCTTATGTCTCTCTGGAATGCTACCCTTGCTCGGATTTCATCTACCTTGTTGTCAAGAGACTGGACATTGGTGAGTAGTATACTCGGGAGCGGCACGCAATGTGCCCGTCTCCGGAGCCTGACCAGAAGACCGCTTCGCCAGCCCCTTTTATGGTGTCGTTGTTTTGGTTCGCCGGCTGGGATCCGATCCATTGTCCTGGGTGGTGGGCCAAACAGAGGATCCACATCGGGAAAATCATAATCTTTGAGTTGACGTTGCTCTTATATCCCATAGTTCCTCCCGACTGTATGTAATGAAACCTAAGATGACCTGGGGTAACAATGTAAGAAATAACACGTAACAAAAAAATTATACTGCGTAGTTTCTTAGGAACGCGAAGCATCTCTGTCGGCGCCGGAAGTTACTCAACTAGTCTAAAGAAGGACAGTTTTATTGCTTCTTTAATCAGTACAACAGTTTTCAGCTGTGCTAACAAAATTGCAAAAGGGTTTTCTATTGATCAATTAGCCTTTTAAAATGATAAACTAGGATTAGCTAACACAACGTGCCATTGGAAACACAGGAGTGATGGTTGCTGATAATGGGCCTCTATAGATATTCCATTAAAAAAAATAAGCCGTTTCCAGCTACAATAGTCATTTACAACATTAACAATGTCTACACTGTATTTCGGATCAATTTGATGCTATTTTGTGATTTTCTTTAAAAAACAAGGACATTTCTAAGTGACGCCAAACTTTTGAACGGTAGTGTATATTTCAACAAAATGATGTTGCCGGAATGCTAATCGTATCTGTCTCTAACAGAAATTATTTCAGAACAGTCGGAGATGGTGGATGTCGAAATCCTCTTCTGCTTTTTGAGGTGGAACGACCCCTCCTCCTCGAGGTGGAACGACCAGTTTCCTCTCTTTTCCTCTCCTCCACTCCTTTCCTCTCTTCGGGACTAGGAGGTAGTATTATTATGTCTTTATCATCTGTCACTGCATGGCAGCCACAAGCAGATCCATGACACCAGGAAGCAATGTCACACAGTTAAGTGTGTGGTGACAGAATGATGAGTAGGAGATCCTTGTCCCCTTCTCCTGCTCTCCTGTCTCCTGCTTTCCTCTCTCCCCTCCACTCATTTCCTTTCTCCTCCTCACATCTCCTCCTTTCCTCCCCTCTTGAAACGAACAGTGATGTGTTAATAGCCGACAGACAACCAGTAGCATTGTGTATTCATCTATCGTTGCATCATACACCATGTTTGTTTAACTATGCCAAGCTACTGTCTGTAGATTGAATGGTCTTTTTATTCATCATTTTTTTCTCCTAAGGTAATTCTTGTGCTTTTAAAAGCTCTCTTCCAACTCTCTCTGGTGGGTCCATGAGTGACTTAACTCCAGTCAGTCAGCCAACAGCCTGCAGGAGAGCAGTGGCATTTTAACACCAAAAGTGAGCTGCAGTATAGATGTGATAGGGCCGTAGAGTGGCCAGCCGTGGTAAGGGTTGTCCACTAGCACACTGCAGGGGTGGAAAATGTGAGGCCAGCTGATGGGGTAAGTTCAGGGACGTCCTAGCAGCCGCAACTAGAACATGGAGAGCCTATAGGTCAACAAATACACTTTTCCTTTTAATCTCCTCTCCTCTTGTTTCCTCTTTTTCTTCTCCTCTCTTCAGGACTAGGAGGTGGTGGCATTATGTCTTCATCATCTGTCACCGCATGGCAGCCACAAGCAGATCCATGACACTGGGAACGATGTCACACAGTTAAGTGTGTGGTGACAGAATGATGAATAGATCCTTACGAACTAACCTCGTGATCCTCTTTTTGTCCCCATCTCCTCCTCTCAACTCCACTCATGTCATCTCCTCTCCTTCTTCCCGCTGACCAACAGTGATGAGTTAATAACGAAAGACAACCCGTAGCATTGTGGATTCATCTAATGTCGCACTATACACCATGTTTAACCACGCTAAGCTACAGTCTGTATTATAGGGTGACTATTTTATTCATAGGGATTATTTAAGGGAATTTAAAAGCCCCGGTCTTCCAACCCTCTCTGGCCGGTCCACTGTTGGCCTGGTGATTAAATGTTTTTCTGCCTGTCATGTGTGAGAAGAGCAGGTTTATACATGCAGTCGCACATACGCGCACGCAAGCACACATACACACATAAACAGAGATGGGTGTCACGTGTTAACAGACATGGTGTCACCGTTGTGAGGTGGCAAGAGTGGACCCAGTTTACGACAGCTACCATGTAAATCACACAATCACATATGGAATTTGGCTAAGACAGTTTGGTTTTCAAAGCTACGGTAGTTCCCTATGTTGTGATCTAGTCTTGTTTGAGAGCTCGCCTGCTGCTAGGTGTGTAAAGCTGTAACATTAAGTTATTTTCCCATTCATGAACACAGACAGAGACAATAATATCAGTGGAAAAGCAAGTGCCTTTTACATATCTATGAAAAAGTCTCAGATGCTGAGAGAGAGAGAGAGAGAGAGAGAGAGAGAGAGAGAGAGAGAGAAGAGAGAGAGAGAGAAAAGAGAGAGAGGGAGAAAAGAGAGAGAGAGAGAAGAAGTAGAAGAGAGAGAGAGAGAGAGAGAGAGAGAGAGAGAGAGAGAGAGAGAGAGAAAAGTAGAGAGAGAGAGAGAGAGAAAAAGTAGAGAGAGAGAGAGAGAGAAAAGTAGAGAGAGAGAGAGAGAGAGAGAAAAGTAGAGAGGAGAGAGAGAGAGAGAGAGAGAGAGAGAGAGAGAGAGAGAGAGAAAAGTAGAGAGAGAGAGAGGGAGAAAAGTAGGGAGAGAGAGAAAAGTAGAGAGAGAGAGAGAGAGAGAGAAAAGTAGAGAGAGAGAGAGAGAGAAGAGAGAGAGAGAGAGAGAAAAGTAGAGAGAGAGAGAGAGAGAGAGAGAGAAAAGTAGAGAGAGAGAGAGAGAGAGAGAGAGAGAGAGAAAAGTAGAGAGAGAGGGGTGGGGAGGAAGAGAGAGTGAAAGGGGGGGACAAAGTGACATTCCCATTTCAGAGACGAGAAATACCAAAGCCCAGCGGGGGTGTGTTTGGCAGACAGAAACCAGCACTCAGGATTCAGAACAGATCTACCACACAGATCTACCCAGGCGACCATGTTGGGAAACTCATCGTCATGTCATAGCCCTATGTGTTTCTCAGCCACCCTTGCCACTATTTGTGTGTGTGTGTGTGTGTGTTGTGTCCGTACCTCGGTTTCTGCGCTGGCTCCGAGGTCGGTCTCTTAGCAACGGTGTCAGGAGGTTGCAGGTGGCGGAAGCGTCGTTTACGGGAGGGTGCCACGTCTGGGATGTCATTCAGACTGTCGTCCAATGGGCTGCGGCTACGCGAAGTCCCTGAGGAGAGAACACACACACACACACGAGTCAAAATACAATGCCTTCAGAAAGTAAACAGCCCGAAGCAACACTGGAATGGCTTCGGAACAATAATGTGAAAGTCCAGACTTGAATCCCATTGAAAATCTGTGGAAAGACTTGAAGATTGCTGTTCACCGCCGCTCCCCATCTAAAGTAACAGAGCTTGAGAAAATCTGCAAGGAACAATGGGAGAAAAATCACAAAATCCAGATGTGCAAAGCTGATAGAGACGTCTCAAAGTGTGAATACTGTATTTCCTTTTCAATACATTTGCAAACATTTCTAAAATCAAGTTTTCACTTTGTCATTATCGGTTATTGTGTGAAAATATATATTTAATCCATTTTGAATTTAGGCTGTTATATAACAAAATGTGGATTAAGTCTGTTCAGGAAGGAAGGAGTTTGTGTGCTCCTCCCTCCCTCCCTCCCTCTCAGGTGTCCCCTTCCTTCCACAGATCAGCACGTTTGACTGATGAGAGGATAGGGAAACGTGCCCAAAGTAGACAAGTGGAGGGAGGAGGAGAGGGGGAAATAGACACATGGACAGGGGGGGGTAGGAGGAGAAGAAATCCATCAGCATCAAAACGGCTGCTTGCTTATTAGTCCATTTAGCCAAGTACAGGGGAGGTCATATTCCGGCTTTAGAATTATTACTCATAGTCTAATAAGAGTTCTATTCAGTGTTTAACAGTAACATGAGTCTCTGGTCACTCAGGCTGGCAGTCTGTAAAAACACTGTGTTAAACTGAATAGCCTCATTCATCACATTCGGCAGGCAGGCAGGCAAGCAGGCAGGCAACATACAAGTAAAAGCTAACAACTGGAGTGGGTGAGACATTGGGTAAATGGGAGGTCAATCCATGGTGTCTGTAGCCATAATGTGACACCTGGGTCGTTATAAACCGGAGTCACACACAGTTAACGACCCACAGCCACGCACACGCGTGCGGGAGGAGACACACACACACACACGAGCGCGCAGAATGTGACACCTGGGTTCTGATAAACCGGTCACACACACACACACACACACACACACACACACACACACACACACACACACACACACACAGCTTGGTATGGGGCTAGCCAAGAAAAAAACAGACTGGAAGAAAGATAATAAACTGGTAAAGTGTGTTATACCACACACACACACACACACATACACACACACACACATACATACACAGTTTATCTCAATCTCATTAGTGAAAACATAACCACTTTGCCCCTTCCCCATTTTCTATGCCCTTCCTGGCAACACACTAATAAACTGACTCATTGTCACGGCAACCAAAGCAACACAGGAACCCGTGTCTATTTCCCCATCAGTCATAGAACACAGCTGTTAGAGGGAGGGACACAACCAATACCTACCTACCCAATACCCCTGCTATAACCCTAATCCACCATCTCCATCACATTGCACAGCTGGGAGAGACAAAGAGACTTCTAGGGATATTACCTCCCTCCCATATAAGTAAGGTAAATAAAACTCGGTCTGAGCCAGAACGGACCATTTTACACCTACCACTCAGCCCAACAATAACCCTTACTTACCACCTCAATCACAACACACAGCTGGGAGAAACAGGGGGGCTTGGGGCCCTATACCCACCACCCCAAAGGGCCCCCTACCCACTATACCATGTCAGTCTACTCTAGAAGTGGTGCCTGACCCCGGTAAGTGCTCCAGCAGTAGAAGTAGTGGTGTGGTTAGCGGTGTTCCAGGCGGCAGGTCAGAGAGGCCCGCTACACTTCTCACTCACAGAGGGTTACGCAATGATCACTCACTGATGTCATCGCTGGTGCCATCGCTGGTGCAAGATTAACACCAGTCATATAGACAGAATCGGACAGATTCAGTACACACACACACAGGCACGAGTGCACACTCACCACACAGCTATACCATGACTGCCCGTCGTGCCATGTGTAATGTAGATTTACAAGATTATTGGAGTACCGCTGGCTGGTGTGTTTACGGACATATTCAATCAATCCTTATCCCAGTCTGCTGTCCCCTCATGCTTCAAGAGGGCCACCATTGTTCCTGTTCCCAAGAAAGTTAAGGTAACTGAGCTAAACGACTACCGCCCTGTAGCACTCACTTCCGTCATCATGAAGTGCTTTGAGAGACTAGTCAGGGACCATCACCCCCACCCTACCTGACACCCTAGACCCACTCCAATTTGCTTACCGCCCCAATAGGTCCACAGACGACACAATCGCAACCACACTGCACACTGCCCTAACCCATCTGGACAAGAGGAATATCTACGTGAGAATGCTGTTCATCGACTACAGCTCAGCATTCAACACCGTAGTACCCTCCAAACTCATCATCAAGCTCGAGACCCTGTGTCTCGACCCTGCCCTGTGCAACTGGGTACTGGACTTCCTGACGGGCCGCCGCCAAGTGGTGAGAGTAGGTAACAACATCTCCACCCCGCTGATCCTCAACACTGGGGCTCCACAAGGGTGCGTTCTGGGCCCTCTCCTGTACTCCCTGTTCACCCACGACTGCGTGGCCATGCACGCCTCCAACTCAATCATCAAGTTTGCGGACGACACTACAGTGGTAGGCTTGATTACCAACAATGACGAGACGGCCTACAGGGAGGAGGTGAGGGCCCTCCGAGTGTGGTGTCAGGAAAATAACCTCACAATCAATGTCAAGAAAACAAAGGAGATGATTGTGGTCTTCAGGAAACAGCAGAGGGGGAACCCCCCTATCCACATCGACGGGACAGTAGTGGAGAGGGTAGTAAGTTTTAAGTTTTCTCGGTGTACACATCACGGACAAACTGGATTGGTCCACCCACACAGAAAGAGTTGTGAAGAAGGTGCAGCAGCGCCTCTTCAACCTCAGGAGGCTGAAGACATGTGTCTTGTCACCAAAAGCACTCACAAACTTTTACAGATGCACAATCGAGAGCATCCTGTCGGGCTGTATCACCGCCTAGTACGGCAACTGCTCCGCCCACAACCGTAAGGCTCTCCAGAGGGTAGTGAGGTCTGCACAACACATCACCGGGGGCAAACTACCTGCCCTCCAGGACACCTACACCACCCGATGTCACAGGAAGGACATAAAGATCATCAAGGACAACAACCACCCGAGCCACTGCCTGTTCACCCCGCTATCATCCAGAAGGCGAGGTCAGTACAGGTGCATCAAAGCTGGGACCGAGAGACTGAAAAACAGCTTCTATTCCAAGGCCATCAGACTGTTAAACAGCCATCACTAACATTGAGTGGCTGCTGCCAACATACTGACTCAAATCTCTAGCCACTTTAATAATGGGGATTGATGTAAAAAAAAAATGCCACTTAATATAATGTTTACATACCCTACATTACTCATCTCATATGTATATACTGTACTCTATACCATCTACTGCATCTTGCCATCTTTATGTAATACATGTATCACTAGCCACTTTAAACTATGCCACTTTTATGTTTACATACCCTACATTACTCATCTCATATGTATATACTGTACTCGAGACCATCTACTGCATCTTGCCTATGCCGTTCTGTACCATCACTCATTCATATATCTTTATGTACATATTCTTTATCCCTTTACACTTGTGTGTACAAGGTAGCAGTTGTGGAATTGTTAGGTTAGATTACTCGTTGGTTTCGCTACAATCGCATTAACATCTGCTAACCATGTGTATGTGACAAATCAAATTTGATTTGATTTTTTATTTGATTTTTTCCATCTGAGCACACACTTCAAATCAAATCAAATGTTATTTGTCACATGCACTAAATACAACAGGTGTACTGTAGCGCTTACTGTAAAATGCTTACAAGCCCTTAACCAACAATGGTTCAGAAAATATTGTTGAACAATAAAAATAATGAGGCTATATACAGGGGGTACCGGTACCAAGTCAATGTGCGGTGGTACAGGGTAGTCGAGGTCATATGTACATATAGGCAGTGGTGTAAAGTACAATCTATACTTTACTATTTATATTTTTGGCAACTTTAACTTCACTATATTCCTAAAGAAAATAATGTACTTTCTACTCCATACATTTTCCCTGACACCCAAAAGTACTCTTTTAGGTGTTGACAGGAAAATGGTCCAATTCCCACACAAGAGAACATCCCTGGTCATCCCTACTGACTCTGATCTGGAGGACTCACTAAACAGAGAACATCCCTGGTCATCCCTACTGACTCTGATCTGGAGGACTCACTAAACAGAGAACATCCCTGGTCATCCCTACTGACTCACTGAGAACATCCCTGGTCATCCCTACTGACTCACTAAACAGAGAACATCCCTGGTCATCCCTACTGACTCTGATCTGGAGGACTCACTAAACAGAGAACATCCCTGGTCATCCCTACTGACTCTGATCTGGAGGACTCACTAAACAGAGAACATCCCTGGTCATCCCTACTGACTCTGATCTGGAGGACTCACTAAACAGAGAACATCCCTGGTCATCCCTACTGACTCTGATCTGACCGACTCACTAAACAGAGAACATCCCTGGTCATCCCTACTGACTCTGATCTGGTAGACTCACTAAACAGAGAACATCCCTGGTCATCCCTACTGACTCTGATCTCCCTACTGACTCTGATCTGGACTCACTAAACAGAGAACATCCCTGGTCATCCCTACTGACTCTGATCTGGTAGACTCACTAAACAGAGAACATCCCTGGTCATCCCTACTGACTCTGATCTGACCGACTCACTAAACAGAGAACATCCCTGGTCATCCCTACTGACTCTGATCTGGAGGACTCACTAAACAGAGAACATCCCTGGTCATCCCTACTGACTCTGATCTGGCCGACTCACTAAACAGAGAACATCCCTGGTCATCCCTACTGACTCTGATCTGGTAGACTCACTAAACAGAGAACATCCCTGGTCATCCCTACTGACTCTGATCTGGAGGACTCACTAAACAGAGAACATCCCTGGTCATCCCTACTGACTCTGATCTGGCCGACTCACTGAACATCCCTGGTCATCCCTACTGACTCTGATCTAGCAGACTCACTGAACATCCCTGGTCATCCCTACTGACTCTGATCTAGCAGACTCACTGAACACACATGCTTCGTTTGTAAATGATGAGTGTTGGAGTGTGCCCCTGGCTATCAGTAAATAAAGAAAAAAAGAAGAAAAAAAATGCTTAATATAAGGAAGTAGAAATTGTATTTACTTCTACTTTTTATATTGAAGTACATTTTAGAAATTCCATTTACTTTCATACTCAATAAGTATATTTAAAACCAAATACTTTTAGACTTTTACTCAAGTAGTATTTTACTGGGTGACTTTCACTTGCGTCATTTTCTATTAAGGTATCTTCACTTTTACTCAAGTATGACAATTGAGTACTTTTTCCACCACTGCATGTAGGTGGGGTAAATTGACTATGCATAGATAATAATCAGATTAGCCATAAGGTAAGATAAGGTCAACTTTTAGACAGAGACATTGTGTAGTGGGTTAATTTAGGGTATATAATGAGTCATACCAGTGGTATACGATCTGATATACCACGGCTGTCAGACAATCAGCATTCAGGGCTCAAACCACCCAGTTTATAATTTAGGGTTAATGATGAGTCTGTACAGGATAAACACTTTCATACACTGGGCTGGGCACAAACATGGGGGGTGGGGGGTTCTTCTGAGCTCCATGATGGCAGTGTTGTGAGGTCTATTATCATTCCTAGTCAACCACCCCTTTCACCCTCCAACTCTTCCCTCAGGGCCACCTCCTCTGAGATAGTGGTTAGAGACTACAATCTGGGGACCACACACAACTATCGCTTACACACACACACACACACACACACACACACACACACACACACACACACACACACACACACACACACACACACACACACA
Organism: Oncorhynchus nerka; assembly: GCF_034236695.1. Classification (NCBI taxonomy): domain Eukaryota; kingdom Metazoa; phylum Chordata; class Actinopteri; order Salmoniformes; family Salmonidae; genus Oncorhynchus; species Oncorhynchus nerka. Next base: position 11,228,827 of record NC_088414.1, on the reverse strand, counting down.
CACACACACACACACACAGCTCTAATGTAACTCAGAGTAACATCTGACTGTAAATCTGCTCTAAACACTCTCCAGGAGGGAGATCACACATGCTCTGGTGTCATCACTACGAGACCACTAAGCAAACACACTGCCGGTGACAAGTTTACTTTCAACAAGCTCTTAGGACACTTGAACGTTTGTTTCTTCTTTACACGAGTTAATATTTGTAGAATTTCCTTTGGGTTAACTTGAGGGGGCACCTGAGGGGTCGACCCCAACTCATTCACACACACTCCATCTCCTTCAGATCCTTCTCAATGTTTTCCCTTCCATCCATTACCTACAGATAAAACCCACTCAGCTGCTCCATATCACTGCAAGTAAGTGTGTGTGTGTGTGGAGGGGGTTATACCCTACCCTGGGTGGGTTCTATAGAGGCAGGCTGTAACTGCTCATCATCAGTGCTCGCTTCATATTCATCCTCCTCTCTGGTCTGTCCTGTCGTCTTTTTCGTTCCCTTCCCTGGACTGCTGCTCTCTCCCTCTTCCCTGTTAGAGAGACGAGAGATATACAGAAGCACATGCACGTGTTAAAGATCACAACTTGGGAAGGTTGTGCATCCTGGGAGTACAGGTAACTGGCAAAATAATGGAAACCCTTGAGTAAATGAGGGATACAGAGTATTTTGAAAGCAGGTGCTTCCACACAGGTGTGGTTCCTGAGTTAATTAAGCAATTAACACCCCATTATGCTAATGTTCATGTATGAATAAAAATGCTGGGCATGGAAATTATTCTGGCTACCATGGTTATGCCCCCTATCCACAGCGCACGAGTGGTCACTGAATGGTTTGATGAGCATAAACGACATAAACCATAATGCCATGGCTGTCTCAGTCACCAGATCTCAACCCAATTGAACACTTATGGAATATTCTAGAGCGGCGCCCGAGTTTGCGTTTCCCACCACCATCAACAAAACACCCAATCATAGAATTTCCCATTGGAAGAATGGTGTCGTATCCCTCCAATAGAGATCCAGACACTTGCAGAACCTATGCCAAGGAGCACTGAGGCTGTTGTGGTGGCCCAACACCCTATTACAGACACTTTATGTCGGCAGCTATCCTGTATATTTGCCTGGTATTCAGTTTATATTGAACAGTATGGGATTAAATGTGGTACCAATAGGTTGTATATTTTCTCATCACCTAAATAACACCTTTCATCACTTACATACTGGCATGTGCCACCAGATGGCCAAATCACCAAGACCAAACCATCGGGACATATCAGAAGGAGTTATCACATAGATGATGAATATATCAAAGGAAGCTACGTTGATAAATCAAACCCTCTTGGTCATTCCCCTTTATTACAGAGGAGGGTGGAAATGTTATGAGTGATATCCTGTGACCTTGAGGGGTTCCTCACGGTCAGACCCCCCCCCGTGGGGTAACGTTAGGTTGGGTCATAGATGGGGGACGTTTGTGTACTATGTACCTGGTCTCCTGCAGGTGTGTGAGGTTCTTCTGCAGACTGCGTATCTTGGCCTTCTTCTCATTCAGCACCAGGGTGAAGCGTGAGTACAGCTCTGACTCGAGTGTCTCCTTCCCACTGACAAACCGCTGCAACCTACACACACGCACGCACACACAGGTCGTGTTAGAGCTTACAGAAGGCAGGGTTAGAGTGAGTTACAAGGGAATGGAATAAAATGCATTTACAGCAACAATCCCTGGCTTGGTATGGATAGAAATATGACTGTGCCATTTATAGGACATTTACAGTGGGGCAAAAAAAGTATTTAGTCAGCCACCAATTGTGCAAGTTCTCCCACTTAAAAAATGAGAGAGGCCTGTAATTTTCATCATAGGTACACTTCAACTATGACAGACAAAATGAGAAAAAAAAAATCAAAAAACAAATCCACCATAATTTGCAAATAAATTCATTAAAAATCCTACAATGTGATTTTCTGGATTTTTTTTCTCATTTTGTCTGTCATAGTTGAAGTGTACCTATGATGAAAATTACAGGCCTCTCTCATCTTTTTAAGTGGGAGAACATGCACAATTGGTGGCTGACTAAATACTTTTTTGCCCCACTGTATGTCATAACATAACCTAAGGGGACATAATCGAAATCTCCAGCCCTGATGCAGCCAACAGCCACTCTTTCCCTCTGAATCCAGTCAAGGTTAAGGTTAGTTGCGTCTGGTGTTGGTTGCCAGGGAACCTCGACAGATTTTTCCTCCCCCTCCGCAACCAAATACCGCTATATTCTATTTCAGAATCAGAGAAACTACAGCAGTGAGATGATTAGAAACACATGGATTCAGTCTAGGTGAGGGGAACTGCCCTCAACACTCACTTGCGAGGGGTTCCCTCATCCTTTGTGTGTGTGTTCGATCTTGACCTCTGTGTTGAGCTCTCAGGTCTGTGCGTCATTAAGGCCCACTTTCAGAGCTATTTTCCATCCTCAGCAGCCACACACACACACTCATAAAATCAGTTCCTAGACAATGCAACATACAGTGGCGGTCCTACCCTGTAGAGAGTTTTGGGGATTGGGCAATGACTCTTAAAGAGGAGGGAAGTGAACTCTTCGTGTGTGTGTGTGTGTGTGTGTGTGTGTGTGTGTGTGTGTGTGTGGTCTTACTCTGCATTGATGTGTTGTAGCTCCTGTTTGAGTCTGTGGTTCTCCTCCTTTAGTAAGTGGTTGTGGTTCTGCAGTGCGGTTCCACGTTCTAGACCGTGAGTCAGTAACGCTCTAACCTCCTCCACTGGCTCTGGAATCTTACCCAGCAACACAGAACCCAGGCAGAACTGGAAGGGGGGGGTTGAGGAAGGGAGAGAGTTAATATATGCACCTGTAAACACACACATATACTCGTGCCCACCTTAACGAGATGGACAGTTACTTGGTTGGCTGGTAAAGACATGGGCAGTAAAACGATTGGTCAATAATGATTTGGCCCCAAACACTATTGGCCGGTATTATGATGGACCAAGTTGGCTCTGGAATGTTGTACTCGAGCAGAGCTTCCATTAGATGTCGTAGAAAAACGACCGTTTCATAATCTCTCTGTATTGGCCTCTCTCTCTAACTCAGACTCAGTGACTAACTACTGCAGAGAATAAGAACCTATTCGGGTAGAGACTGTCGCTACTACATCACTGTGGTGTCTGGGTGGCGCCTAAAGTGACCACAAACGCTGCTGCTTCTGCTGTGAGGGATTCAGCGGTAGTGTATTGGTGGTGAGCTCACTGGCCAGCAGATAATGGTGTTGTGGTGAACCTTGGTTTGTGCCCGAGGCTGTCATTACAGGGACTCTCTTTACACTGGTCCATCTACTGGTGATGAAAACCATTCACCTCCACACATAGACACACATAGACCAGCCACACACACACACACACACATTCAGACACAGTCCTGGTGTAAATCAAATCAAATTTCATTTGTCACATGCGGCGAATACAACAGGTGTAGTAGACCTTACAGTGAAATGCCCTTAACCAACAATGTCTTTATTATATTATAATTAAGTCTATGATTTGATAGTGCAGTCTGACTGAGCTGTGGTAGGCGGCAGCAGGCTCGTAAGCATTCATTCTAACTTTACTGCATTTGCAGAAGCTCTTAGCAATGCTTGCTTCACAGCGCTGTTTATGACTTAAAGCCTATCAACTCCCGAGATTAGGCTGGCAATACTAAAGTGCCTATTAGAATATCCAATAGTCAAAGGTATATGAAATACAAATGGTATAGAGATAAATAGTCGATGCGTCATAATTCCTATAATAACTACAACCTAAAACTTCTTAATTGGGAATATTGAAGAACTGGGAATATTGAACCACTAGCTTTCATATATTCTCATGTTCTGAGCAAGGAACTTAAACACTAGCTTTTTTACATGGTACATATTGCACATTTACTTTTTTTTTAAATAAAAGTGTTCAATTGTTCATTCAGTATTGTTGTAATTGTCCTTATTACATATATATATATATTTTTTTTTTTTAATCGGCCGATTTTAATCGGTATCTACTTATTTTTTTGGTCCTCCAATAATCGGTATCGGTGTTGAAAAATCATAATCTGTCGACCTCTAGTTTAGTCCCAGGGTCCTTCATGTCCCCCTCAGGAGACTGAAAATATTTGGCATGGGTCCTCAGATCCTCAAAGGTTTTACAGCTGCACCATTGAGAGCACCCTGACGGGTTGCATCACTGCCTGGTATGGCAACTGCTCGGCCTCCGACCGCAAGGCACTACAGAGGGTAGTGCGTACGGCCCAGTACACCCCTGGGGCCAACCTTCCTGCCATCCAGGACCTCTATACCAGGTGGTGTCAGAGGAAAGCCCTAAAAATTGCCAAAATCTCCAGCCACCCTAGTCATAGACTGTTCTCTCTGCTACTCCACAGCAAGCAGTACCGGAGTGCCAAGAGGCTTCTAAACAGCTTCTACCCCCAAGCCATAAGACTCCTGAACAGCTAATCAAATGGCTACCAAGACTATTTGCATTGCCCCCCCTTCTACACTGCTGCTACTCTTTGTTATTATCTATGCATAGTCACTTTAATAACTATACCACATGTACATATTACCTCAACTAACCTGTGCCCCTGCACATTGACTCTGTACTGATACCCCCTGTATATGGCCCCACTATTGTTATTTACTGCTGCTCTTTAATTATTTGTTATTCTTATCGCTTACTTTTTTTGTTGGTATTTTCTTAAAACTGCATTGTTGGTTAAGGGCCTGTAGGTAAGCATTTCACTGTAAGGTCTACACGTGTTGTATTCGGCACATGTGACAAATACAATTTGATTTGTATAGACTTTGTTGTGCCCTCTTCACGACTGTCTTAGTGTATTTGGACCATGATAGGTCCACTACAGCCCCGTCGATGAGAATGGGGGCATGCTCAGTCCTCCTTTTCCTGTAGTCCACAATCATCTCCTTTGTCTTAATCACGTTGAGGGAGAGGTTGTTGTCCTGTCACCACACAACCAGGTCTCTGACCTCCTCCCTATAGGCTGTCTTGTCGTTGATCAGGCCTACCATTGTTGTGTCGTCTGCAAACTTGATAGTGTTGGAGCCGTGCCTGGCCATGCAGTCATGAGTAAACAGGGAGTACAGGAGGGGACTGAGCACTCACCCCTGAGGGGCCCCCATGTTGAGGATCAGCGTGGCGGATGTGTTGTTCCCTACCCTTGCCACCTAGGGGCGGCCCGTCAGGAAGTCCAGGAATCCAGAAGCACAGGGAGGTGTTTAGTCCCAGGGTCCTTACCTTAGTGATGAGCTTTGAGGGCACTATGGTTTTGAAAGCTGAGCTGTAGTCAATGAATAGCATTTTCAACAGATCCACAGATGTCCAGGTGGGAAAGGGCAGTGTGGAGTGCAATAGAGATTGCATCATCTGGGGATCTGTTGAGGCGGTATGTGAATTGGAGTGGCTCTAGGGTTTCTGGGATAATGGTGTTGATGTGAGCCATGACCAGCCTTTCAAAGCACTTCATGGCTACAAACGTACAGTGCCTTGCGAAAGTATTCGGCCCCCTTGAACTTTGCGACCTTTTGCCACATTTCAGGCTTCAAACATAAATATATAAAACTGTATTTTTTTTGTGAAGAATCAACAACAAGTGGGACACAATCATGAAGTGGAACGACATTCATTGGATATTTCAAACTTTTTTAACAAATCAAAAACTGAAAAATTGGGCGTGCAAAATTATTCAGCCCCCTTAAGTTAATACTTTGTAGCGCCACCTTTTGCTGCGATTACAGCTGTAAGTCGCTTGGGGTATGTCTCTATCAGTTTTGCACATCGAGAGAATGAAAAATGTTCCCATTCCTCCTTGCAAAACAGCTCGAGCTCAGTGAGGTTGGATGGAGAGCATTTGTGAATAGCAGTTTTCAGTTCTTTCCACAGATTCTCGATTGGATTCAGGTCTGGACTTTGACTTGGCCATTCTAACACCTGGATATGTTTATTTTTGAACCATTTCATTGTAGATTTTGCTTTATGTTTTGGATCATTGTCTTGTTGGAAGACAAATCTCCATCCCAGTCTCAGGTCTTTTGCAGACTCCATCAGGTTTTCTTCCAGAATGGTCCTGTATTTGGCTCCATCCATCTTCCCATCAATTTTAACCATCTTCCCTGTCCCTGCTGAAGAAAAGCAGGCCCAAACCATGATGCTGCCATCACCATGTTTGACAGTGGGGATGGTGTGTTCAGGGTGATGAGCTGTGTTGCTTTTACGCCAAACATAACGTTTTGCATTGTTGCCAAAAAGTTCCATTTTGGTTTCATCTGACCAGAGCACCTTCTTTCACATGTTTGGTGTGTCTCCCAGGTGGCTTGTGGCAAACTTTAAACAACACTTTTTATGGATATCTTTAAGAAATGGCTTTTTTCTTGCCACTCTTCAATAAAGGCCAACTGATTGTTGTCCTATGGACAGAGTCTCCCACCTCAGCTGTAGATCTCTGCAGTTCATCCAGAGTGATCATGGGCCTCTTGGCTGCATCTCTGATCAGTCTTCTCCTTGTATGAGCTGAAAGTTTAGAGGGACGGCCAGGTCTTGGTATATTTGCAGTGGTCTGATACTCCTTCCATTTCAATATTATTGCTTGCACAGTGCTCCTTGGGATGTTTAAAGCTTGGGAAATCTTTTTGTATCCAAATCCGCCTTTAAACTTCTTCACAACAGTATCTCGGACCTGCCTGGTGTGTTCCTTGTTCTTCATGATGCTCTCTGCGCTTTTAACGGACCTCTGAGACTATCACAGTGCAGGTGCATTTATACAGAGACTTGATTACACACAGGTAGATTGTATTTATCATCAGTAGTCATTTAGGTCAACATTGGATCATTCAGAGATCCTCACTGAACTTCTGGAGAGAGTTTGCTGCACTGAAAGTAAAGGGGCTGAATAAATTTGCACGCCCAATTTTTCCGTTTTTGATTTGTTAAAAAAGTTTGAAATATCCAATAAATGTCGTTCCACTTCATGATTGTGTCCCACTTGTTGTTGATTCTTCACAAAAAAATACAGTTTTATATCTTTATGTTTGAAGCCTGAAATGTGGCAAAAGGTCGCAAAGTTCAAGGGGGCCGAATACTTTCGCAAGGCACTGTAAGTGCTACGGGTTGGTAGTCATTTAGGCAGGTTACCTAAGTGTTCTTGGGCACAGGGACTATGGTGGTCGGCTTGATACATGTTGGTATTACAGACTCGGTCAGGGACAGGTTGAAAATGTCAGTGAAGACACTTGCCAGTTAGTCAGCGCATGCTCGGAGTACACGTCATGGTAATCCGTCTGGCCCTGCGGCCTTGTGAAATGGATCCACATGCTGGTTCTGGAGTTGGTTTTCAAAGCAGGTCTCAGAGGGAATGACCAGCGGGTTCAGGGGGTCGTTTAGACCTGAGATTCCACATCCTCACACACACAAAGCTACTCTCAACAAGATCTGAGAGACAGACTGCATCAAAATCAACAAGAGGATAAAGAAGAGACGACAGAGGAAAACGGAAAGGATGAGAAGTCAACAACATGCAGTTGTTCACATTCTATAAAAATGCTTGAATGGTTCTCCCAAATGAAAATCAAATGTAAAGTTGCACAATATCATTGATCCGAGGAAACCCACTGACTAGTGGAAAATGGCTGCCCTGTGGGCCATAATATGACTGTTTATTGTCAAGTACATGTTGCTGTTTGAGGTTACACATCACTGCTGGTATGGTAATAATACCCTCGCAAGGATGTGGGAGCCTTCCTGGGGCTGTTGCTATGGGCCAGTGAGGTGCAGTAAAAAGAGGAGGATCATATTCACATCTTTACATCTACCAAACAACAACCACCCCGATGTTCCTAATTCTCCTTATCCAGGACTGTTTTACAGGGTTCTATATGGTTCTACAGTATATGGTTCTACAAGGGTATTGTAAGGTTTGCCCTTTTCTTACAGCTGGTGTCAATCAACGCTCACTCTCTGCAGAAATTACACAACAGGCACGCACACATGCACACACACACACACTGCTGTTGCAAGGCCAGCCATTAGACTTGGATCATTTGATAATGAGTCATATCTCTATGATGAATGAATTCATCTTTTTATAAACTGTTGAGCAACAGAAAACAGTTTGGACTTTTTCATCTGGGATGATGCATCACAGAAACTTCTGTAAACGTCCTGGCCCAAAACTCTCGTTTCTGAAGCAGTCAATCCTATTCATTTCCCTTTTCTACTGAAACACATGCACGAGGAGTTACATTCTGTCATTACCCTGTTACTATGGCAACAAAGCACAAAGTGTATATATGTGTGTGTGTGTGTGTGTGTGTGTGTGTGTGTGTGTGTGTGTGTGTGTGTGTGTGTGGGGTTGACCTCTGAGCACACGGACTGTCACTAAGTTGGCTACATGTGTGTTTTACCTCCATAGTGATCGTATTCTACAGTACAATTTTCCCGTCGAAGCAGGGAGTCGGAGGAAGACAATATCTTAGGATGACGTCATCACTGGTCAACAACAACACACTCCTGAAGGATCCAATACAACCCCGCTGTTGATATGACTGCCTGACTGGCTTGTGTGTTCTAATATACTGTGAAGATGAGAGATAAATATGCCACTGTTGGAATAATAATAACTCCCTGTATTTCATCATACCACTGGCCTCCATTTTGTTTGTTTTTACAGTTATATGACACTAATCCTATCGGAGGGCTTAACACCCCTAGCCTATGGGAAGGGAAGACTACAGCTACTAACAATAAAAACAACACTTCTACGGCATGGTAACCTCCTACAGGGGCGCTTCACTACATGCATGTCTTCCTGGGTTCATTAGCTCAATTAGTGGTAGTTAGAGGGTCCTGAGAGGAAATGGGAACATGAGATATGATACGAGATACGACATGAGGTTATGGGAGACACAGTTCACTCTCACTTCCATGAACAACTCTTAAGGATGAGATCATATACAAACATCATCAGTGTTAATTCTAGTGACGACATCACATGAACCTCAAAGTGCATGCGACACTGTACACAGATCAGATATCACATGATGGATGGCTAACTTGCTCAAATAAATACTAAAAGTAAAACATTTTGATAGGGTTAAGGGCTATGGTAAAGGTTAAGGTTCAGGATAGTCGTTAAAACTTGTTGGGGCCAAAAAACACACCGTTATGATTCGTCACGCCACTCACCGAGATGTCCCTCTGCACCTTCTCGTAGGACAGGGTCGTGTTGGCCATTGGGCCGGGGTTATGGGTCAAGGTGAAGCTGTAGTCAGTAGAGGGTCCAGTCCCAGTCAGGGCCTGCTGGAGGTCCTGGATGTAACGATCTGTCTGCATCTCCAACTCCTCTGCCTCCTCCCGCACTGCATCCTCTGATACTACAGACAGGGAGGGAGGGAGGGAAAGGAAGGAAGATTCAGGTGAGTGTTTAGACAGGTGTGTGGTCATGTTTGTGCGTGCGTGTTCGTCAGGTGTGTGTGTTTACCCTCTCCTCTCCATGCATTCTGTCCATCAGTGAGCAGTAACAGGAAGCCAGAGCCTAAGTCCCGCCCCCTCCACTCCACTCGCAGGAAGTAGGAAGTCTCTGACTCCGAGGAGATACAGACCTCACGCACCGTCACATGCATCTCACACCTGCAGAAAAACAGCACAGGCACGTGAGGTCATTCCGTCTGTAATTCTGTTTGGCTCTAAACAAAGTATTGGAAATAAAACAAAGTTGGGATATTTGTGACAATTGTGATCATTGTTTACCTCTACGTTTAGCAGACGCTCTTATCCAGAGCGACATACAGGAGCAATTAGGGTCAAGTGCCTTGCTCAAGGGCACATCGACATATATTTTTTAATTCACCTAGTCAGGTTGGGATTTTGACCTTTCGGTTAATGGCCCAATGCTCTTAACCACTAGGCTACCTGCCGCCAGTGGGTGGATGTGAAAATGACAGTGCAGTCCTGCTAATTAGCTCATGGACATTATTTCATCATTCTCTTGGCAGGCAGGCAGCACAGGCTGTGTTAGATGCCAGCCAAACAGTAACACGCTCTGCCTCCCCTCCCCTCGGACCAGTCACTATACTCATCCACAGTGACAGTCAGTAACACCAAGTTGCACACATTTAGAGCTCAGTGACCGCGATGAGAGGTCAGATGTGCAGCATTGTAAATGAGGAGAACCGTGGAGTTTAACCCACCCATCTGACATCCTGTTCGACAGTCATTCATTAATCCCTAGTAACACCTGTACCTACACCCCAGCCAGCCAGCAATGACACATATTTCTGTCACTCACCTTTCCTGTTCAGACCTGTGCTGAAACCTCGGTCTCAGAATTTCCTCAATTCCTATCTTCTTACCTCTGGATTCAGTCACTAAAACAACACCATGAAAGTAGAGATGGAGAATGTAGATGCACCGATCTTTGGCTTTGGGAATTATCTTCCCTATTAGGTTCTATTTTGTTTTGACAGACAGGCAATTGGCACCAGCATGTAGCCTACAGTAAGTGTCTGGGGTGGGGTAAGGGTAGACTACACTAGAATGGGGTCTAAGGGTTGATTTGGGACTGGGCCATGTTACATGGTGCGAGCAGAATGCATGACAAAGCTCCACTAACATGAGATTATCATAGTAACCTACTTCATTGGCCATCATTACTGAGTGCCATGGTTGTATTTATTCATTATTCCGATTATGTTGCTAAATGAGTTTGTTCAATAGAAACTCTCGTTTAAATTGCAAAACGTTGTTTAGACTAATGGTTACACCCAATTTTATACCCAAGCCACCCTCTGTACTCTGACTTTGAACTATTCCCCTCTGGGCGCAGGTGTAGGGCACCCCTCGGCAAGAAAAACAGAACTAGACAATCATTTGTTCCAGGTGTGATATCCCTCCTAAATAGCTCGGGCTAATGTTCCTATCGACCCAGTAAGGCCAGCAGGCTAGTCTCTTTTTATTGGTATGTAACTGTTATGAAAGTTGTATTGTCAATGTGTTTTGTATTTAAACGCCACTTTAAACGTGTACATGACGCCGCAACAAAATGTCCCAATGGGGACAATAAAGTCAGTAAAGTTGATTGTTAGAGTTGTGTGTTTACATACATCAGACTTGTTTGTAAACAAAGCTCGAGCAACGTAGCACACGTGTGGCCATTTGAACATGTATCAAGTACGTCAGTGTCCCACCTACCTCAAACTGCACTAGTCTTTAGATAGTTGGTTGTGTCTTTTAATATCCGATGGTCGACTTCTGATATTTAAACCTACAACCGGTGTTAAATCTAGTTTAAATCGCCAGACGCCGCAGTTTCAGTTCGTCTCTTCCTTGTTCCGTACAACGTCATCTGTCTACGACGCTACGGAAGTGTGAGGTGGCGCCGTAGCAGCTAGCTAGCTAGCGTACCTAGCTCCGACATGGTAAGTTGTCAATTCTTAAATATAACATTTGATTAAATAACTTTGTGGCGGTGATGTAACATGTATTGGATGCCAACCGCTATTAAACCGTATCGAAGAAGTAGATTAACTAACGTCACCCTCCAAATAAATACATGTTTTATGTCTAATATGGAAGTGGTAACGTTATCCCTGTTTTACAAGACGTACCTATTGCAAGCTACTGTAGATAGCTAGTAGTAGCCAGCTAGCTTGATTAATCCAGAATAGTGCGTTCTGTTGTCTTTTACAGTTATAAGTCTAGATTTCCCTCGGTGTCCAACTGAAAGAGAGCAGGAGCCCAACGTTTAACACAATACACCTGGAAACTTGTGTTGACAACCTAAAAAGCCTTCAACTAACAGCCCTGAAGTAGCCTTTTTTGTATTTAGCTGTGATTGAAACTTATTTGATGACTTTGCAATAGGTAGTACATAGATTATGATTTAGCTACCCAGGTTATGTGGAGTCATAGATGCATCCTAGAGTGACGATGGATGTTGACCCAGTAATAACCTCCCATTCCCTCTCCAGTCTGCCATATTTAACTTCCAGAGCCTGTTAACAGTGATCCTACTGCTCATCTGTACCTGTGCCTACCTCAGAGCCATGACCCCTAGTCTCCTGGACAAGAACAAGACCGGGTACGTACAGACAGTGTTATTGCGCTGAACTAAAGCTCTAGGTCACACCTCCGAACCATAGCTGGCCCCTAGCCTGCCAGAGAAGAATAAGACCGTATTATCCTGCTGAGTTAATGTCCTCGTTGGTAGCTACCCTTTCACAGCCCAGAGGGGTATGCTGCTAAGGAAGCTAGATCTACTCCGGGTGTTCCAAAGCTTCAGTTCACTTCACATTGCAGCTCAGGCTTCGTCCGTACTACGGCGGTGCATGTTGCTCATCCGCCTGCCGCTAACTCTAGCAGGCTTGTAACTGCACGTGCATGTTGCTCATCCGCCTGCCGCTAACTCTAAGCAGGCTTGTAACTGCACGTGCATGTTGCTCATCCGCCTGCCGCTAACTCTAGCAGGCATGTAACTGCACGTGCATGTTGCTCATCCGCCTGCTGCTAACTCTAGCAGGCTTGTAACTGCACGTGCATGTTGCTCATCCACCTGCCGCTAACTCTAGCAGGCTTGTAACTGCACGTGCATGTTGCTCATCCGCCTGCTGCTAACTCTAGCAGGCTTGTAACTGCACGTGCATGTTGCTCATCCACCTGCCGCTAACTCTAGCAGGCTTGTAACTGCACGTGCATGTTGCTCATCCGCCTGCCGCTAACTCTAGCAGGCTTGTAACTGCACGTGCATGTTGCTCATCCGCCTGCCGCTAACTCTAGCAGGCTTGTAACTGCACGTGCATGTTGCTCATCCGCCTGCCGCTAACTCTAGCAGGCTTGTAACTGCACGTGCATGTTGCTCATCCGCCTGCCGCTAACTCTAGCAGGCTTGTAACTGCACGTGCATGTTGCTCATCCACCTGCCACTAACTCTAGCAGGCTTGTAACTGCACGTGCATGTTGCTCATCCGCCTGCCGCTAACTCTAGCAGGCTTGTAACTGCACGTGCATGTTGCTCATCCGCCTGCTGCTAACTCTAGCAGGCTTGTAACTGCACGTGCATGTTGCTCATCCACCTGCCGCTAACTCTAGCAGGCTTGTAACTGCACGTGCATGTTGCTCATCCGCCTGCTGCTAACTCTAGCAGGCTTGTAACTGCACGTGCATGTTGCTCATCCACCTGCCGCTAACTCTAGCAGGCTTGTAACTGCACGTGCATGTTGCTCATCCGCCTGCCGCTAACTCTAGCAGGCTTGTAACTGCACGTGCATGTTGCTCATCCGCCTGCCGCTAACTCTAGCAGGCTTGTAACTGCACGTGCATGTTGCTCATCCGCCTGCCGCTAACTCTAGCAGGCTTGTAACTGCACGTGCATGTTGCTCATCCACCTGCCGCTAACTCTAGCAGGCTTGTAACTGCACGTGCATGTTGCTCATCCACCTGCCGCTAACTCTAGCAGGCTTGTAACTGCACGTGCATGTCGCACACGGCTAATCGAAGGCTTTGTCTTCATTCAGACAGTGCTGAAACATCAATCCATGAGCGAGTCAGTGCCACATTTCCATGTGCCGAGATCAACACACAAGCACCCCCCCCCCCCCCCACTCCTATCCATAAAATAAATAATTGTATTAAGTCATACAAACGTTCTACTGTGCATGAAGTTTCAAATGCATTGTCATTGCTACATTTGTAAAGTGACGGGTATTTAAAAATGACTTTTTATCACACACAAAAACGTTGATTATTAAAAATATCTAATCAGTCGTCTTCCTCAAATTAATGGGGCGATGAGCAATCTGCAAGAGGGAGGGAATCTGATTTCATTGGTCCTCAACTCGCAGCTCAGACACTTCATTCAGGATAAATGGGAGTTGGCCCCAAGTTAGCCTGCCCCGGAGCAGGTTTGTTCTGAAGGATTCGTTGCAATAGAAATGTACCTGGCTAAAAGGTGAGCCACTTTCGCGGTTCCGGTTATCCCGAGTTGACCAAAGTTTCCTCGGTAACTCGTCAAACCCTGATTTGCAGTATAGGGTTCTGGACTCTTAGTCTGCTAGAGAGGAAGAATAGTGAGTACACAGGCTCTATCACCCACTAAAACCCCCTACACAGACAGTGTTGTTCAACCACTGAGCTAATGCCTAGATTTGTTAACTCTGAAAGATGACATTCAAGGAAAGCGATGTTACCCCAACCGACAACTTCAACCCCAGCAGCAATCCAACTCTGATACACTATCATTGTTCAACCCATCATGCCTGTCCAAGCACTTTTATCTCTATTCTCTGAACCCATAACCAAATCTCACACTGGGTAGCCAGCTAACTACCTCAAAAGACTCCTCTTCAGATCTGTAGCGCTCTACTCTGATCCTCTGGCTTTGTCGACTGTATTCCTTTTCATCTATGTAATGCTCTGGGAAGGAGAATGGAACTTTGTGTTTGTTTTCCATTGAAGATGATAGGAATTGTTTGTGGCTACCAGCTGTAATGAACACGACTGTCACCAACTAGATAAGTGACTGTTTCTAAATCCTCTCAGCAGTGAGTGAATAAGAGCTGTGTGGTGTTTGGGACCACAGTGTATACATATCACATCGGTTCAATGCTGTTCTTGGGGGGGGGCTGATTAAAAACAACAGTTCAGTTTTTCTTCCTCAATTTTCCTCAACTCTTTCTCTCTTTTCCCAACTCTGAGTGGGTAAGGGAGGCTAATGCAACAAGCTGTGTGCCACATGTTGGGTTAGGGGGAAATTAGGGAATTATTGTGAGCCAGTCATCTGAGGTCGGCACACACACTCTCCAAGACAAATTAGACTGACAAACTGCCTGGGCATTACAGTGCTGGTGTTAACATGCCACTCACTCACTCACTCACTCACTGCCCAATGCCCAGAAAAATGTAGGCCTGTGTTGTTGTTGGGGTGTATGTGTGTGTGTGTGTGTGTGTGTGTGTGTGTGTGTGTCAGGAGGGACCCAGAATGGGGCCTTGAGGGAAATTGGAGCCCTAACCCTCCAATCTCTGACTGATGACTGACTGCTTAGTGTTTATAAACCAATGGCAGATTGGCTCAGCTGGATGACAGATATATGGTGGTCTAACAGGCCACAGACTATTTACGCTAGTACTTAGGAGTCCCATTTCCCATTGGTCTCATTTCTCGTGTTGGGAAATTGGATGTTATACATTTGTGGTGGATGGAATGCCCCCACGGAATGTAAGTACTTTGAAACCTAGGGAAAAGCACCATGATATGCTATCTGTCATTATGTGAAAGACAAAAGGCCAAACTGTCCCGCTTTCTAAATGTGTTCTACTAACCCAAACATTGGATATGCATTTTATTATTTTTATTAATCTCTATTTCTACGGGGACGGGTATCAGAAGTGATCTGCTGCTGAGTGTGTGTTTAGACAAGCCACTGATCCTCTGTTGGCTAAAGAAAGAGAAGAGAAGGAAGGATTTTGGGGGGGTGTAGGAGTGCTGGCTGAACCATTGTGACGCTCTGTCTGCGGTAGCTGTTCTGGGGGGGCTAAACCCCTTCGACAGACAGATAGACAACGATGAGGAATGGAGAGCTGGATAGTGTGCTCTGCTGTGGGTTTAAGCCTCTCCAGTGGAGACAGACTCCACGAGGAGCACTTACATGCCGTCTACACTCTGACCTCTAACACAGGGTTTCCCAAACTCGGTCCTGGGAAGCCCCCAGGTGCACGTTTTTTTTTTTTTACCCTAACACTGCACAGCTGATTCAAATGATCAAAGCTTGATGATTAGTTGGTGATTTGAATCAGCTGTGTAGTGCTAGGCCCCCCCCAAAAAAATGTGCACAGTATATGGACCTATCCACTGTACAGTGCCCTCAGAACAGCCTCAATTCGTCTGGACATGGACTCTACAAGGTGTGGAAAGCGTTCCACAGGGATGCTGGCCCATGTTGACTCCAATGCTTCCCACAGTTGGCAAGTTTGCTGGATGTCCTTTGGATGGGGGACCATTCTTGATACACACGGGACACTGTTGAGTGTAAAAAAACACAAGCAGCGTTGCAGCTCTTGACACAAACCGGTGTGCCTGGCACATAATACCATACCCTGTTCAATGACACTTAAAATCTTTTGACTTGCCCATTCACTCTATGAATGGCACACATACACAATCTATGTATCAATTGTAAAAAGGCTTAAAAATCCTTCTTTAACCTGTCTCCTCTTCATCTTCACTGACTAAAGTGGAATTAAAGGAAAAGGAAAAACTCACCCAAAACCACTTATTCCTTTAATTTACAGTGTTAAATAACACCAATATGTGACAACAATATTTTTTGTGAGGGAAACAAAAATTGTCATTCAAATGTTTAAATTTGGTGTTATTATAAGGTTGGTAGCATCATGGAAAATCCGCAATGCTCTCTCTATGGGCTGGCTGGCTAGCAGGCTAGCTAGCAAACGTAGCTACACACAGTTAGGGCATTGAGATGTGGCCTAAAAATAGTTTTTCAAACTTGTGTGATTCACGATATACAGTGCATTTGGAACTAGCCGCTTGACTTTCTCACATTTTGTTACGTTACAGCCTTATTCAAAAATCGGTTAAATAATTTGTTCCCACTCATCAATCTACACACAATACCCCGTAATGATAAAGTGAAAACAGGTTTTTAGAAATTTTGGCAAATGTATTACAAATAAAATAAAAACATACATTTACACACAGTACCTGTCAAAAGTTTGGACACACCTACTCATTCAAGGGTTTTTCTTTATTTTTACTATTTTCTACATGTAGAATAACATTCAGACCCTTTCCATTGATCATCCTGGAATATCACGCAAAAACATATATTCAAATTAATAAAATTAATTTGATATATCGCCCAGCCCTAATGGGAGTCTATTGGGCACTTGCTCAAAAACCCAATATTAGCACGAATTTCGTCAACAAGAAGTACAACATTACAAATCCTGTGAGTGTGAGAGAATTCACTTGCTATCTGTAGCATCGTATAACTTTAGAATTTTGACATTACTTACTTTAGAAGAAAATAAGCTTGTTTCTCGACATATACACGGACTTTGAGAAGGGATTGCGTGACAATTAGTTTAGCAACCGCGTGACGATTAGCTTAGCAACTGTGCGACACAGCATAACGCGATTGGTCGACAGTCTGCTGCTGGGTGGGGCTTTATACGTTCCTTCATTCATTGGATTCCTATCTCATTTCTATAGTAGCTTTGGCGACTGCACCATGATATCCACATTATACATTTCTCGCGGTAGAAGTATCGCAAAAATATGATCAATGGCTTATTCGAGAGAAGACGCCCTCCTGAGTTATGACATCGGCCAATATTGAAATCTGACATGTATGATGGACGTTTTCGTAAACTAAATGCTGTATTTCTATTGACTTCCAGTGTAGTGAGAGCGACTTTATCACGGTGCTACGTAATACCGGCCGGATTTCTGCTGGCTTGAACACCAATAACTCAGATACACATAAAAACATTAAATGACCCAGGGAATCGGTAGAACATCACTCAGAGATGCACAAAAACCAATATGACTTTCAAAATGGGTGAACCTGTCCTTTAGCAAGTGACATAAGTAAGAGATGATAGCACTCCCCTGGTCAGTCTATATCATAGAAGGAGATGTTCTTAATGTTTTGTGCACTCTGTGTAGATCTGTGTCTCTCAATCTCTCTCTCTCTTGGGCTACTCTTTGCAAGTTTGCTCCTTCGAGGGGCAATCTGTAGTTGCTACATACATTTTTGGACATATAAATTCATGTCATGTACCCATTGGTTCTTGAAGAAGATGCCTTATAAATGTCTCATCAGCTTAGTTCAACTGTCGCACCCCATCAGAACCCCAAATATCTCTGTCTCTCTCTCTCTCATATATATATATATATATATATATAAGCTTGTTTTATTCCAAAAAAGCAAATCTAAACAAAAATTGTATAGACTCAAAACATGGTTAATTATATTTGTGAAAAATATGGATGGTCAGTCCTAGAAATTGTCAGCCGGGGATTGTCAAGCAGATAACTTCCGGTTTCATGGTAATTGACCCTTAACACATTTTAGCATCTTCTGACTTCCACACAGCCTACAAGCCACTGATACAGACCTTCGGAATATCTACCATGTAATATAGTCCACCTTCACAATGAATCCATTATTTATTTTAGACAGGTCTAAAAAAAACATGATATGAAGAAAATGTAGTCTATTTCAGAAGAACATAATAGAATACTCTGCTTGTCCTTATGTTAGGTACTGATCTGACTATGCCATATGGGGGCGGCAGTGTAGCCTAGTGAGTGAGAGAGTGTTAGTGTTGGACTAGTAACCGAAAGGTTGCAAGTTCAAGTCCCCGAGCTGACAAGGTACAAATCTGTCGTTCTGCCCCTGAACAGGCAGTTAACCCACTGTTCCTAGGCCGTCATTGAAAATAAGAATTTGTTCTTAACTGACTTGCCTAGTTAAATAAAGGTAAAAAAATATATATATTTTTAAATGGCTGTGGGCAACACTAGTTCATTTAGCAGACAAGATTTTCTTAGACTTCCGTGGCATTATTTTATAGTATGAATAATACAATTGAATAAAATATAAATAATATTTTCTCCAAACGATGTGAGGGAGTTGGCAAATGCGGCTATTCTGTGTTGAGTGGTTAACAAAAACAGGTGCTCCTATATGCTTAATTTAGAGTTATTAATTTAACTTTAGTTGTGATACAAACGTCGGGCTATATGTTTAGATTTCTAATACATTCTAAGGCTGCATGACGTGACTCTAAAGATTTGAAAAAAGTAGCATGAAAGGTGTGAGTTCTGCTTAGTTTTTTTTACAGGCTGTACACACTTCATCAGTCTCTCATTCACAATTTGACAAGCACTTGAAAAGGCCTCGAATTTCCATGCGGCATTCCCTTTGTGTGGCCGTGATGCACCTAACAAAAATAAATGTTGAGGTGGCTGTTGTGCCTTTTGCGGTGGCTGTCCCCTTGGGCTGAATATAATAATTATAATTTCCTTCTCTGCTTGCTCCAAAGCACCTCTCACTCACATGGCTCTCCGTCATGTGATCGGGTCTTTCTCATAGGCTACAAGTGAAGACAGAAACATCAGGGACGCAACTGCGAGTGTCCTTTTTCAATTCCGAGGCACATGTTGAAGATATTGGAAGAACTGTCCACATTTACTTTTCGGCAGCCAACAAGATGAGTATGCCTAATGAACAGCAAAAGCACTAGCCTTGGTCAATCTACTATCCCCCATAGTACAAAAGTTGACCTATTCTGTGCAAGAAATAAATACTGGGACAGTTGTGGGATGAGATGGATCCCAAATGAATACAACCACACGCAGCAGATCAGAATGTTTAGCTTAATGTTGATAAACTATTAGGCTATTTCTTCACATTTTGAGCACAGCAATGTGCACATGGCATATGCTATAAGCGTGAATGTTCCATTAGCGAGCGGGAAAACACCATTATCAAAAGTGACTTCTAATACGATTATGCATTTAATGCTTTTTATTATAAAGGTTTGTTTTCTTCAAACTCATGTGCTGCTTATGTATGCCAGTTACACTCTACACCCGTTGTGTTAATGTGCTTAATTTTAAGAAGTTATTTGGCCACTTTAGTTGTGATACAAACATTATCAAAACATACAGTGCCTTAATTATTCAGACCCCTTGAATTTTTCCACATTTTGTTATGTTAAAGCCTTATTCTAAAGCTGATTAAATTGTTTTTCCCCCTCATCAATTACACACAATACCCCATAATGACAAAGCAAAAAAGTTTTTTTGAATTTTTGCAAATGTATAAATACATAAAAAGATTTACATAGGTATTCAGACCCTTTTAAGTACGTTGAAGCACCTTTGGCAGCGATTACATCCTCGAGTCTTATTGGGTATGACGCTACAAGCTTGGCACCTGTATTTGGGGAGTTTCTCCCATGCTTCTTTGCAGATCCTCTCAAGTTCTGTCAGGTTATATGGGGAGCATCTCTGCACATCCATTGTACGGTCTCTCCAGAGATGTTAAATCAGGTTCAAGTCTGGGCTCTGGCCGGGCCACTCAAGGACATTCGGAGACTTGTCCCAAAGCCACTCCTGTGTTGTCTTGGCTGTGTGTTTTAGGGTCGTCGTCCTGTTGTAAGATGAACCTTCGCCCCAGTCTGAGGTCCTGAGCACTCTGGACCAGGTTTTTAATAAGGATCTCTCTGTACTTTGCTCCGTTCATCTTTCCCTCGTTCCTGACTAGTCTCCCAGTCCCTGCTGCTGAAAAACATCCCCACATCATGATGCTGCCACCACCATGCTTAAAAAAAGTATATATATATTTACTTCATTTTAAAATACGGCTAATTTAACAATGTATATAAAGTCAATGAGTCTGAATACTTTTCGAATGCACTGTATATGCCTATGGGCTAGGCTACATGAGGTGTGCAGCTATGATTTGAAAAAGTCGCAAAAAATAGGGTATGCATTGTTTCTTGCCTTACGCTGGGCATCATTCACAAGTGATAGGCTAATATTCTCACCCATCAGACTATTCTTGATTTAATCTAGTCTTTACATATATTATTTAGTATATGTGTGTGTTTTGATTTAGAATGGACCATTATCATGCACCTGTCTCGAAACGGGCGGGGGGGGGGGGGTGCATGTCTTCTATGCACTTAAATAGCAAATGGAGAACGCTTTTCCTGTGGTTCATTTTCATACCAGCCAGGTAGGCTATACTCCGGTTGTAAAGGGAATCAATGTGCTTAATATTAGGAAAGTTAAGAAATGAATAGTAGGCAAAGCCTATAGAAAGCTGATGAGATCCTCCTCTTTTAAGAGGCCATCATTCTGTTTTCTCACGTAATTGTATAGCCTATAGAAATGTTGTGCAACTTGAGCTCATTGGCTCTCAGGAAGTGTTTGACTCAATTTTTGAAACATTTGCATGTATGTCAGTGATTAGAGGGACACTAGAGTGCTGAGTACCAGGCAGTTAGCAAGTTTGGTGGACTACTAAATGAGCATCCGAGCTTGAAGAAACCTAAATACTGTGACTAAACGGTCACGTGGAATTTGACTGCCTTCATGACTCGTGACCACCGGTGTGGCGGCAATATGGTCACCATAACAGCCTTAGTCAGTCCTTGCATCCATACCTCTGTCTATGAATTTGAGTGGTTACATTTCTCCAGGCCCATTCCTCAGCTTTTTACCGAAACGAGCGGGTAGAATGCTTTATTGTTTAAACTGCTGATTGCCAGTTTAAAACATTGCTGGTTATGTAAAAACAGTACTTAATACAGTATGTAGCTAATTATCATATCTCTCCCCTCTTTTCAGGTTCTTGGGTATCTTTTGGAAATGTTCCAGAATAGGTACGCTGTTTGTTACATAATCAATAGTTTTATCTAGAACACAGCTCTAGAAGACTTGTGATGGCCATGTATACGTTGCTTACACTTTTATTAGTCAGTCTTGGTTTAGTGTTGTCGTAGGGTTATTCACAACACCTTGAAAGTATTGAGTATTTCCATGTTAACTTCTGAAGTCTCCCATCATCCCCTCTGAACCCCCTCTCCCCCCACCAGGTGAGAGGAAGAGTCCGTACGTGGCGGTTTGTTGTGTCATCATGGCCCTCTCCATCCTCTTCTCCGATTAACAGCCCGCCCTTCCCCGCACGCTAAGCACTGTGGGGTTCCTAGTGGAAGACTGAAGGAGATGGCAGCAGTATGAGACCACAATCGCAGAGGAGGCCTGCATGGGACAGTTGTTTTCCCCCTCCCCCCAGTTTCTTTTGAGTGGGGTGCGGATAACGGACTGCAGTAACACACAAGGACCCTCTCTGGAGAACAACCCAAGCCTCCTCTTCCATCCCTCCTTCCTTCTCTTCTCCTGGTGGCCATTTCACAATTCAGTTGTTAAAATGGCCTCCTGGACCTCTCTGTAAACAGACAGTTGTTGTTTGTTGTTGTTTTCGTTGTCCTCTGTGTTATTATCCCGTAGGGGTCGCCCCATGTCTTTCCCTCCCCTCTGATCTGTAATGAGGGCCATGTGGTAGATGGCCAGAGGTTGGAGAGCAGTGTTTGATAGTTGACAGTGTTCTTTGTGTGTGTGTTTTTCTGTACATTAAAGACCCGGTGGATGAGACTACTCGACCACTGTTGACGGTCCAACTCGTGCCTTTCTATAACCCGGCCGTCTGTTTTCCTTTTTCTCATTGATCACGGGGTGTGTGTATGTTACCAAGCAGGATCAATGAGTTTAGCCAGTTCACTTTCCAAAATATTCTTGACGTATTAACTCGGTATTTCAACTTGTGTTCTCTTTCCCATTCAGAAAATAAGTATTTGATTAGTGTTACCTGGTTAGCTGATCGATCCTGCCTGGTGAAACACAACCCTGTGGTTGAGGTTCCAGGTTGTCTTTATTGCAGTCGTGATCAAATCAAATGGTATTTTGTGACATGCGCCGAATACAACCTTAGTGAAATGAAGACAACCGGTGTAGACCTTACAGTGAAATGATGAATACAACACATGTAGACCTTACAGTGAAATGATGAATACAACACATGTAGACCTTACAGTGAAATAATGAATACAACACATGTAGACCTTACAGTGAAATAATGAATACAACACATGTAGACCTTACAGTGAAATAATGAATACAACACATGTAGACCTTACAGTGAAATAATGAATACAACACATGTAGACCTTACAGTGAAATGATGAATACAACACATGTAGACCTTACAGTGAAATAATGAATACAACACGTGTAGACCTTACAGTGAAATGAAGACAACCGGTGTAGACCTTACAGTGAAATAATGAATACAACACATGTAGACCTTACAGTGAAATAATGAATACAACACATGTAGACCTTACAGTGAAATAATGAATACAACACATGTAGACCTTACAGTGAAATGATGATTACAACTCCTTACGGTGTGTAGACCTTACAGTGAAATGATGAAGACACCAGGTGTAGACCTTACAGTGAAATGATGAAGACACCAGGTGTAGACCTTACAGTGAAATGATGAAGACACCAGGTGTAGACCTTACAGTGAAATGCTACTTACAAGCCCTTAACCAACGATGCTGTTTTAAGAAAAAAAACGTTAAGTTACAAATAATTAAATAGCAGCAGTAAAATAACAATAGTGAGGCTATATACAGTGGGTACCGGTACAGACTCAATGTGCGAGGGCACCAGTTAATTGAGGTAATATGTACAGTGGGGCAAAAAAGTATTTAGTCAGCCACCAATTGTGCAAGTTCTCCCACTTAAAAAGATGAGACCTGTAATTTTCATCATAGGTACACTTCAACTATGACAGACAAAATGAGGAGAAAAAATCCAGAAAATCACATTGTAGGATTTTTAATGAATTTATTTGCAAATTATGTTGGAAAATAAGTATTTGGTCACCTACAAACAAGCAAGATTTCTGGCTCTCACAGACCTGTAACTTCTTTAAGAGGCTCCTCTGTCCTCCACTCGTTACCTGTATTAATGGCACCTGTTTGAACTTGTTATCAGTATAAAAGACACCTGTCCACAAACTCAAACAGTCACACTCCAAACTCCACTATGGCCAAGACCAAAGAGCTGTCAAAGGACACCAGAAACAAAATTGTAGACCTGCACCAGGCTGGGAAGACTGAATCTGCAATAGGTAAGCAGCTTGGTTTTAAGAAATCAACTGTGGGAGCAATTATTAGGAAATGGAAGACATACAAGACCACTGATGATCTGGGGCTCCACGCAAGATCTTACCCCGTGGGGTCAAAATGATCACAAGAACAGTGAGCAAAAATCCCAGAACCACACGGGGGGACCTAGTGAATGACCTGCAGAGAGATGGGACCAAAGTAACAAAGCCTACCATCAGCAAGGGCATTGAAGATGAAACGTGGCTGGGTCTTTCAGCAGGACAATGATCACAAACACACCGTCCGGGCAACGAAGGAGTGGCTTCGTAAGAACCAATTCAAGGTCCTGGAGTGGCCTAGCCAGTCTCCAGATCTCAAAACCATAGAAAATCTTTGGAGTGAGTTGAAAGTCCGTGTTGCCCAGCAACAGCCCCAAAACATCACTGCTCTAGAGGAGATCTGCATGGAGAAATGGGCCAAAATACCATACCAGCAACAGTGTGTGAAAACCTTGAAGACTTACAGAAAACATTTGACCTCTGTCATTGCCAACAAAGGGTATATAACGAAGTATTGAGAAACTTTTGTTATTGACCAAATACTTATTTTCCACCATCATTTGCAAATAAATTCATTACAAAATTTTGGATTTTTGTCTCATTTTGTATAGTTGAAGTGTACCTATGATGAAAATTACAGGCCTCTCTCATCTTTTTAGTGGGAGAACTTGCACAATTGGTGGCTGACTAAATACTTGTTTGCCCTACTGTACATGTAGGTAGTTATTAAAGTTACTATGCATAGATAATAACAAAGAGTAGCAGCAGCGTAAAGGGGGGGGGCAATGCAAATAGTCTGGGGTAGCCATTTGATTAGATGTTATGGCTTGGGGGTAGAAGCTGTTTAGAAGCCTCTTGGACCTAGACTTGCCGCTCCGGTACCGCTTACCGTGCGGTAGCAGAGAGAACAGTCTATGACTAGGGTGGCTGGAGTCTTTGACCATTTTTAGGGCCTTCCTCTGACACCGCCTGGTATAGAGGTCCTGGATGGCAGTAAGCTTGGACCCGGTGATCTACTGGGCCGTACGCACTAACCTCTGTAGTGCCTTGTGGTTGGAGGCCGAGCAGTTGCTATACCAGGCAGTGATGCAACCCGTCAGGATGCTCTCGGTGGTGCAGCTGTGATATAAGAGATCTGATGACTGATTGCAGTCACACTGCAATCAGTACGACCTGGAACATGCCCATTGTCTCTGTAATGACACCACTACAGCCAAAATGTCATTAAATCTGAAGTAAAGACAACTGTTCTCATCTGAGGGATTCTCTTTTTGACTTGTTGGCTGTGCGTACAGCAGTAAAGAAATCTCCTAACACACATTAAAAGTTTGAACAACAGGCCAAATCCCCATTTACTACTTAATGGCTACACACTCTGGAGCCCCACCCTTATCCAAAGCCCAGTAGCCTAGAATTATGGTTGTATTTACAGATCTTGTTTTCTACCTGGGAAAGGCTAAAGGGTGATTGGCATTTGGGGGACTGGTGTACAAGGAATTGTTGTCAAGGGGACAGGCTTGGAGGGATTGACACTAGACTGTGTTGGAGTAGGTCAACAAATGATCAGCCAAGCCAAGGTCTGGATCATTTATTTAAATTGGCAGGTTAGAGATTGGACTCCCATTGATGCCTGGTCCAACAGCAGAGAGGGCGGGAGAGACGGGGAGATAAAGAGGTCAAAAATCTTCAAGGAGGACATTTCCTCCTTGCCCTTCCTCTCTCCCCCATTTTAAGTTGGTCGTTTGACTTATGGTAAATGTCAGTGTCACTGCTAACACAACCTACTGCTGATTTTGTTGAGGTCATAAGTTCTGCAAATGTCGTGGTTGCTTGTGCAGAGAATTGGTTGCAGTTAGTTGACACAAATGGAACCCTTTGAATCCTGGGTCGAATGTGTGTCAGTGTACTGTAGGGGTCCTGCTGTATCCTGTAATGTTAGTGTGCCAGTGTTGAATATTATAATGCTGACCAAGCACATCAACTAAAGCAGTGTTTCCCAACTCCAGTCCTTGGGTCCCCAAAAGTACACAATTTTGTTGTAGCCCCGGAAAAACACCTGATTCATCTCACCGAAGGCTTGGCGATTAGTTGACAGGTTGAATCAGGTGTGTTTGTCCAGGACTTTAATAAGAAATGAACTAAAGCATGCTTACCACTGTCCTACAGCAACACCTGAAGGAAAAGATAGGCTCGTTAACAGATACATACATACACACACACACACACTCGTTGTGTCTGATCTCTCACATCTCCTCGACTCTGAGCTCCCCACTTTCACCTGCCCTCCTCCTCCTCTCTTCCCCCTCTCCTCATCCACCCGTCCTCTCCTTGGTTGCAAACGGGAACACTTCACTTTCATGTCTCCTCTCCTTCCGTCTCTTTACCATCACTCCACTCACAGGCCCTAAACTCCCCTTCTGCACCGGATGGCTTCACACACACACACACACACACACACACACCCCTAAACTCCAATAGCCTCAGTAGTTTCAGATGCAGATCCACCGCACTAAGTCACCCAGGACCTGAACCTGACTGATCCTAATGGCTTCCAGGTCGAGCTGGAGGTAATGAGGACTCCCCGACGTCTGCCCCAGGCAACTGGTCCCTCCTGTAGTTTTCACTATGACCATCTGGAATGGACAGTCACTATCTCGCCATTCTAGAAAGGGTAAACATGGCCAAACAGGCCATATCATCAGAGCTGATAAACACGTGTGGTAAGAGCTATCTGTTCTCAATTGAATTGGTAAGATGCTTTTGGTGCATTGCCGACCCTGTTACTAGAACTGACTCTCTGGTTCTGGTCCACCTGGTAGCACACTGGTCCTTTTATTCCTTTGACTCAGAGGAAGCCTGCACTTCCATGGCTATTTACATTGATGGTGATAAGGACTGACTGACTAATGTACTTTTCCACACTGTTAATTCCAGGGGCCAGGGATAATGTTTCTTGTTTTGGCTATACTGGTTGAAGTGGAAGAGTTCCCTGTGGTGAAACGGGACCGTGGCGGAGCTGGAGAGTTAGAACAACAGCTACTCGTTACTGTGATCAGAACCAACAGGGCAGAGCTAGTGGGCCAGAACACAACACGCCAGCAGCTTCTGCTGCCATTTAACGGCCTCGTTTGTCCAGTGTCATTAGCCCTACTGTGCTGTGTGGGGGGTAGAGTGATGGACACAGACAGCACTAGAGTCAGCTCTGTGTGTGTGTTCCTACTGTTAAGGGTAAGAGTGATGGTCTCTTATGGTGACAGAACTGGAGTCCGACTGAGCCCCTCAGACACCGCAGAGAGGGATCTGTAAAAAGAGAGGGGGGTTCTGTCCCAAATAGAATCCTATTCCCTATGTAGTGCACTACTTTTGACCAGGCCCATAGGACTCTTGTCAAAATTATACAACGGGTGAGTCTTGAATGCTGATTGGTTAAAACCGCATTCCAGCTGGTGTCTATTCCACAGGTTACCAACGGCTAAATCTATGTTAAAATGCCTATTTACTCTGTTCCATCTGACTGTGCCCTTGGTGACACAGTCATGGAGTGTGGAATCTTGTGTAAGCTCTGTAACCCAGATAGAAACTCTATAGGGTCTGACAGTATCTCTTTCCAGGGTCTGTTGTGTGTTTGCCTGTGTTTATTAATATGTGACCTAAAAGGGAGGGTAATGCAGAGGGAGCCAGGCCAGGCAGGGTTTTAGGCAGCTGGGAGTAATGAAGCTGACCTAGCACCTCTGGCTATCCCCCCCTCTAGTCTCTTGCAGACTCTGCAACTAAAAGTTTTCACAGAGACTCTATGGGACTTCATAAAAACCTTCCTTCAGGAGAAGCCAGTCACTGTGTTTTATCTGCCCAGTTCGTTTCTCTAAGCAGCTCTGTGTCCACGTCCTTATTAAACCTGCTTTAACACAGAGACAGGCCTGGGACAGAGCCCCAGATGCCTTCTCTATCCCAGTGGCCTCTGCTGGCTAACGCACACGCGGTAGAGGATGGCAGTGCTGAGGAGGGTGCGCGTCTTGCCTGTTCCTGCTCGACATGGCTTTTTCATGGCTAATTTTGCGTTAATTGTTACTTTGTTTGCTAAGAATGTTGGTGCAATAATTTCCTACGCATGACAAATAAGTTGCTCTGGATAAGAGCGTCTGCTAAGTGACAAATGTAAAACACTTATCGGTCATGAATCGGAAGCTACTGTATCTCTCAGCCTCCCAGATCTAGAATACTACATCTACACCTTTGTTCCCCTTTGTTCCCCGCACAGCAGGTGTACCTATTGCTGCTGACCAAGATAACCAAAGGTAACGCCGGCTATGAAGAACCGGAACCAAAGGGTAACTCCAAACTAGGCGGAAAAGACGGGCCACACAGCCTTCTCTTCCTAGTATCCATGTCCAATCCCTGAGTAAGGCTTTTATCGCAGAGGAACCCCGGGAATGCGGTCTCTTTTGGCTTTTACAGAGACGTGGTTCAGTGGTTCACGGACGTTGCACTCAACTCTAGTGTTTCACCAGACTGTTTTTCCATTTTCCGTATGGATTATGGTCCACGTGATTGTCATAAGTATAACCCATTTTCCACATAGACAAACCTTGTACAAAATATGTTGCATTTGTAACTTGAAAACAACGTTAAACCTTCAACCTTACATCCACTATCATTAAAACAAATGGCTGGGCAGCACCTACTGGACAGTTTACAACTATTGATTTGGTGTCCCATCCAGGGTTTTAACCAAGCCCTGCTTGGCTTTTATATTTGTCACTGACTACTACCAATGTGCTATCGTGAGAATGATAATTGAAAGAACTCTTAATAACCAAATACTGTATATTCACTGTTGCAATCCAAGTCATTCCAAAGGATAGATCTACTACAGCAAATGAAATGTAACCATACTTAAGTCATATCATCAATGATACTATTTAGGGCTATATAGCAGTTGCCAAGTAATCAATGGCTATTGTTCAACCAGGATTCAACTAACTATTGTATCTTCACCTTAATCATTAATACTGTATGTTGGATCACGTCTAAATCTCAACCAAGAATCAAAGTTAAAGAATATGTCTAAATGAAATAAATGTATTTAAAGTTGGATTACATTGGATTTAGGCCTATTCTTTAACTTAGATTTTTGGTTGAGATGGAGACGTGAATGCAATATATAAATAATTCATTTTGTAGACCAACTGAATTGTGTTTGGTTGTCAACGCAACAAAATATCAACATTTGAAGGAGAACTTCTGCTTGGATCGTTCCATATCTGCCACTGACTTAGTCTGGCTTCATTGTGTTGAAGATGATGTACCCGCAATAACAATCCGGACATACCCCAACCAAAAACCATGGATCAACAGAGATATCCGTACCATGCCGAAAGCCCGTACTGCATCATTCAATGTCCGCAGAACGAACCCCGATGGCTCGGCGGCGTGTGACACGTACAAGGCAAGCCGGTTCGACAACTCAGACACGCGGCAAGGACTACAGACTAGCACGGGACTACAAAGGCAAATCCAGCTGTGTGGTGCCCACTGAAGCCTCCCTCCCAGACGAGCCTAACACATTCTATGCTTTCTTCGAGGCAGACAATACCGAGCCATCCATGGAGACTGTCTGTGTTCCGGACGGCCAGGTGCTTTCGCTTTCCTAGGCTGACGTGAGGAAAACTCTCAAAGAGTGAATACTCACAAACCCGCTGGCCTAGATGGCATCCCTGGCCGCGTCCCCCGAGTGTGTGCTGACCAGCTGATGGGCAACGTCTCTGACATCTTCAACATGTCCCTGTCCCAGGCTGAAGTCTCTCTCTGCTTTAAGGAGACCACCATCCTCACAGTGCCCTAGAACAACAAGGTGGCCCTAAGGGCAATTGCCCAGGCACACTGGACCCACTCCAATTTGTCTGCTGCTCCACAGATCCATGGAAGATGCCATTTCCATCGCTATTCAGACGGCCGTAACACATCTGGACAAGAGGAACATCTATGTGAGAATGCTGTTAATTGACTACAGTTCAGCATTCAACATTATTCTTCCCTCTAAGCTCGACACCAAGGTCAGAGCCCTGGGTCTGGACACCACCCTCTGCAACTGGATCCTGAACTTCCTGACGGGCAGATTACAGGCTGTGAGTATTGGCAACAACACCTTCTGTATGCTGACCTTTAAAACAGGGACCCCCCAGGGGTGTGTACTCAGCCCTCTGCTGTACTCCTCTATTCACCCGCGACTGCGCAGCTTTACATGACACCAACCTCTCCATTGTCAAGATTGCTGACACCACAGTTGTAGGCCTGATAACCAACAATAACGAGTCAGCCTATAGGAATGAGGTAGGTTAACTGGCATTGTGGTGACAGGACAACAACCTCTCCCTCAACGTCAGTAAAATAAAGGAGTTGATTGTTGACTTCAGGAAGCAGAGGGGGGAACATGCCCCTATCCACATCAACAAGACTGCTTTAGAGCAAGTCGGCAGTTTTAAGTTCCTCGGCGTCCACATCACCGAGGACTCGACATGGACCAACAACACCACCACTCTGTCAAGAGGGCGCAACAGTGTCTCTACTTCCTAAGGCGGCTGAAGAAATTTGGCATGCCACCCCGGGTCCTCTCCAAATACTACTGCTGCACCATCGAGAGCGTCCTGACCGGTTTCATCATGGCCTGGTACATGAATTGCTCTGTCCACGAACCCAAGGCCCTCCAGCGGGTGGTGAAGGCGGCCTAGTACATCACTGGGACCGTGCTCTCACCCAACCAGGACATCTGCTAGAAACGGTGCCTGAAGAAGGTCCGTATCATCACCCAAGACCCCACACACCACAGCCACGAGTTCTTCACACCCGTACCGTCGGGCTCAGAGACACACACACACATCACAACTGTGCCGTCCTACATTATACTAATGCTTCAAATTGTATTCTATTCTATTGAGCCATTTACTTTATGGTCGTATTCTTAACATTATTTTCTTATTGTTGTTGCATTGTCGAGAAGGAACCTGCAAGTAAGCATTTCGTTGGATGGTGTATACCACTCAAACTCAACTCTGGACCCCGAAGCCAGTTCCACTGCATTTAAAAAAAATTGTTCCCCTCTAATCAGGGGGCTGATTTAGACCTGGGACACCAGGTGGGTATAATTAATTATCAGGTAGAAACGAAAACCAGCAGGCTCCGACTCTCGTAGGTTAAGAGTTGAGTACCCCTGTTGTATCCCATACATACCACGGATAAAACTCGAAACACACAAACACTTACACAATGCTAGCTAATGCTCCCCTAACGCTTCCCCAACGTCCGCTAATGTTATAGCAGTCTGGGTCAACATCCTGCATGTTCTTCACAAAGAGGGTAACTGATGCCACTGAGCCAGATGTCTTTGTGTCAGGTGAGAAGCTTCAGGTGGTATCCCATTTTATGTACCTTGGCATCGTACTTAGTTCCAACCTCTCGTTTAAAAAGCGGATGAAAAAAGGTAACTCAAATAACCAAATTCAACCGAGCTAATTTCCGATTCGTACGAAATTGTTTTGACTACGGAGGTAGCAAAACTGTACTTCAAATCTATGATACTCCCCCTCTTAGCATACTGCTTGACTAGTTGGGCCTAAGCTTGCTGTTCAACATTAAAACCCATTCAGTCTGTCCACAAACAGGCTCTCAAAGTGCTTGATAGAAAGCCCAATAGCCACCATCACGGTTACATCCTCAGAAACACGAGCTACAGAGTTGGGAAAATCTTGTGCAATACACCGACGCATGTCTTGTATTCAAGATCCTAAATGGCCTGGCTCCCTCTCCACTTAGTACTTTGGTTTAAACAGAAAACCCAAACCATGACAGCAGATCCACAAGGTCTGCCATGAGAGGTAACTGTATAGTTCCCTTAAGGAAAAGCACCTTTAGTCAATCTGCTTTCTCTGTGAGAGCTTCCCATGTCTGGAACACACTGCCATCAGACACACACAACTGCACGATCTATCACACCTTTACAAAACACATAAAGACATGGCTTAAAGGCCAATCAGACTTGTGAACATAATCCCTAGCTGTGTATGCCCCAGTACATCACTGGGGCCAAGCTTCCTGACAACCAGGACCAATATACTAGGCAGTGTCAGAGGAAGTCATAGACTGTTCTCTCTGCTTCCGCACGACAAGCGGTACCGGAGCTCCAAGTCGAGGTCCAAAAGGCTCCTTAACAGCTTCTAACCCCAAGCCTGCTGAACAACTAATCAAATGGCCACCCAGACTATTTACATTGACACTGCTGCTACTCGCTGTTTATTATCTATTCATAGTCACTTAACAAATGATCTCGACTAACCTGTAACCCCGCACATTGACTTGGTAGCGGTACCCCCTGTATATAGCCTCATTATTGTTATGTACATTTTCTTGTTTTTGTTGTTCATTGATTCAAAAAGGTTTTTACTTTAGTTTATTTAGTAAATATTTTCATAATTCTATTTCTTGAACTGCATTGTTGGTTAGGGGCTTGTAAGTAAGCATTTTGCGGTAAGGTCTACAACTGTTGTATTCGACACATCCGACAAATGCGCTTTGATTTGTGTTGCCGCTTTCCATGTCTGTAGCTTGTGAGGTGTGGAAACACTTGCTTTTATATATTTTGTTTTGTTACTTTTTGTGTTATGTTGCTCTGCCTGCGTGCTACATTCTGCTTGCTCTATGTTGCTCTGCATGTGCTCACTGTTTGACTGTTTTGTTATTGTAATTGTTTTTAATGACCTGCCCAGGGCCTGCGGTTGAAAATTAGCCGGCTTGCTAAGATGGCACTTTCACTGAAACGTTGATTAATGTGCACTGTCCCTGTAAAAATCAACTCAAACTCAAGGTGACTAAGCGGTGGAGTTTGGCCTACCTAGAAAGATGTTTGGCCTACCTAGAAAGATGTTTGGCCTACCTAGAAAGATGTTTGGCCTACCTAGGAAGATGTTTGGCCTACCTAGAAAGATGTTTGGCCTACCTAGAAAGATGTTTGGCCTACCTAGGAGATGATCATCTCCATCATGAGCTCGCCAGTCTTCTCTCTCTCTCCTCTTCCTCTTCCTCTCAGGGGGAAACTAGTTCAACCAGAGTCTATAAACCGAAGCGGTGGAGTTTGAGACGGCCTCGTTTCTAGACTAAAAAAAGCATGTGGTACGTTTTCACCATGATAAAGAAATATCAGAGAGATGGATGGATGGAGGGAAAGAAAGAGAGATGGAGGGAAAGACGATGACATCTGGGGGCACTGCAGCGTCTCTGAAATTGGAACCAGGAGACCTGACATGGCCTCTTCCTCAGTGAATGGACCCTCTGTGCTTTTGTTATGAGCCCCCCCCCCCCCCCCCACACAAACTCCTCACCCCCTCTGGACCCTCCCCATCACCCCCTGGATAAAACATTTGGGTGAGTTGCGAAATCAACATCAGAGATTTGAGCTGGCAGGGACCTCTGGCTTGGCTCCAGGCCTAATGAAACTCAACAGTGTGGTACGTATTGAGAGGGCACTCCAGGACTCCGTCTTGACTGTGAACCAATAGTTTGTTTGATGATGGGGACAATGGCACAGAGAGAGAGAGAGAGAGAGATGGAAAAGAGCTTTAAACTGTCACTTGTATTCTAACAAAGAAACACACAATTGAAACCGAAGGGTCTGAAGAATTCTCAGGTCACCTGGCCTTTGAGGTCACCAGTCGCTTTTCCCTACAAAGGGTGATTCTGCCAGCTGCTGGGGGAGGTAAGATGTATAATTTGGTCAAAACTGAACAGCTCACACCTCTACTGCTTGTTGAAGTCACCTGAAGCCATTATAACAGAGTTGAGGGTCAATTCAGTTTTCAATTGTAATACCCACTAGGTCACTCACACACTGACTGAATCCTACATTGGACCTTGTGAAATGTTGCCTGGAAGCAGAAGTGCATGAATGGCTACATCAGGTAAATCATTCTGCCTTGACATTCACATACACTGAGGTAACATCCGTCTCTGACATCCAGCCTGCTCACAGGGCATAAACCAGTACAGTCTGGCCTGATGTCTGTTTGTGTTGTTTGCAGTCAATCGGTCTTCTAGTACAAAGCCATTGGTGTTTCTGAGAGACTCCGGGAAAGAGAGAGACAAAGGGAGAGATGATATGGCCATGAGGAAGGAAGTGAAGGAGCAAAATGAAGAAGTGTCACAAACTTGTGAAAGTACCATCCGTGGATAAGGTCGTCAGTGCCAGCCAGCAGTGTGTGTGTGTGTCAGTAACGTTCCCCAGATGGCTCTCTTCCGTGTGTTAGGATCTAGATCAGAGGGAGGCATGTTAACATGACCAGCGTGACTCCCAACCTCCTGTAAAACCACTGTGTGCGCGTGTGTATATGTTGTGACCAAGAGAGAAAGACAAAGAAATAAGGGGAAATCGAGAGAAAAATGGGGACCGAAATGAGGGAGAGAAAGAGAGGGCGAGTGTTCCACTGGCAGTGTGCCCTGTATAAAAGCTCTGACATAACCAGTTACGTGGGACTATTTTATGGCTCTCCAGGGGAGTAACGCACACTGATCTCACTGTGTAGTCTGCGCCTGGGTGTGCGATCAGCAGAAGCAGTGCTATCATCCCCGGTAGTTTGTTTCCCGGGGGGCGACCTCTCGCTACGTTCATACTTGTTTGTGTGTGTGTGTCATAAACAGCCATGTGTTTCCAATGGTTGTTTATCCAGGGTTGGCATTGAGGAACGTCAGCGAACACAATGCTTTCTTTTAAAAACAGGGTTAACTGATTACACATTCACACTTTAATCTGACATCGTCAGAGCTCTCCCTTGGGACTTTTATTTCAGCATCTGGTAGGGTTGCTCGTGCGAACAGATTGTACATATGGTCCCCATAGTCATTACCATAAGAGTGGCTGATGTATACAGTTTGTATTGAACTGTCCCCCCCCCCCCCCTTCTTAAATCATACAGAAGCATTGTGTTTCTCCCCTGACTGTCTTTACATTAGGTATAATGACCAGACTGTGTGTGTTCATTGGCACGTAGGTTCAATATAGATGCGATACAGTCATATACATGTGTTGTATCAGAACTAAGGCGGAAGAGTTGCCATTATTAAAAGCCAACATTGGTGTTACAACCTGTGATACAGTCAACATGCAACCGTTTTCCAATTCAAAAGCAAAATCGACCGTGTTAAATCGTATGAGGATGAAACTCTCCCCACGCTCTCGGTCAACGGAGACAGGATGTTAGACAAAGTATGGTGAAAAGGTCATCTATTCTACTGCAAGAATACACACGAACAGACTTTTCTCCCAGTTGACCAATAAATTAATTCCTGAGTCTTCTGCCAACAGACAAGGGTCTGGCCAAAGTACAAACTATCATGGATCACAATACCATTCACACGGTTAGAAGAAGCCCCTTCAGATACGACCAGTCTGTCAGAGACAAACAGGAATCTTACCGAATCTGGAACTGAAATAAATATGTTTCTGTTTTAAAAAATCTTCACAATGCAGGCCAAAAACAGTGTGTTTGTCATCAACTTTATTGCAAAGAAATCAAAAAGTTCCGACATGATTGTTGGACATGTTAGGTGACAATGAGAGGTGTACTTAATTAAAAAGTTAATGTTTGAGGTCATAGGGAACATAAGTCACATCTGACGTCATCTTCAGTCCCCTATCCAGGGACAAAATAGACGTTCCTTTGTCTTGTTCCAAAACAACTTTGTCAAGGACAGAGTAGCTCCCATAGAAATCAATAGACATCTCTTTCGTTGCGCCGTGGTTGTCTAGCCTCCTAAGACCAGGTCTGCTCTGACAAAAGGAGAAGTGTCATGTTTCACCCTTTTACAGGTATCAGCACTGAAGCCCATAGTAAGACCCTGTCCCAGATCTATACGTCATCCCGCTCCCTCTTCTCAGATCCATCACCTGATCTGATTCAACCTAGCAGTTCTGACAGGCCTGTAGAGTTGCAGTAATGTTTCTCACCACTAGGTGCCAGCAGTGCTTCATGTAACGATTCTCTCTAGAGACTTGCTGTGAAAAGCAGCTGCCATGTCCTCCATCTCAAGCCCACTGGACAGACCTCATCAACACATCTCAAGCTGATGTCAAATCTGGCTCCAATGGAAATTCGCTTTGGAATTATGTGTTGATAATTCAGCCTGGCTTTGTCCCTAGGGCTGGGGGCTGTGGAGAGCTGGAGGGGGGCTGTGGAGAGCTGGAGGGGGGCTGTGGAGAGCTGGAGGGGGGCTGTGGAGAGCTGGAGGGGGTGTGCGGGGGTTCAGGTACCTGTGTACAGTAGCTCAGAGGAACGTCCAGTCCCACAACAGGACCCACCACACTGAGCCAGGTCACAATGTAGTTCACCTGTCTGCACAGCGGTCAGACGGCAAAGGTCACACAGGAGAACACACACACACAGGTGTAATACTTTCAGATAGAAGACACATGTTGAGTCTCAAACTCACCTGTGTTCTTCCAGGGCAGCTTTTAGAACAGGCATCATGAACTCTTCTGTCCTGCAGGGGTGGAGCACAAAGAACGACTGGCCTAGCAACGGGTGTTCCTAGAGAGATAGACAGAAGATTGAGTGTGGTGTCGAGTGGAAGTGGGAGATTTATGGAGGAAAAAGAGATCAAGAGAGGGATACAATCTTACCGGGAAAAGAGAGAGGAGAGTGGTACCAACCTGTTGTGTGATGGTGTCCCAGGGTCTGTGCTGTAGTCTCTGTCTGTAGTTAGGATGAACACTGTCCCATACCTCCTCGAGACAGAGACTCCTACCCTCTGACAGAGAGAGAGAGCGAGACAGGGAGGGAGACAGGGAGGGAGCGAGAGAGAGACAGCACGAGACAGGGAGAGAGAGCGCGAGACAGCGCGAGACAGGGAGAGAGAGCGCGAGACAGGGAGAGAGAGCGCGAGACAGGGAGAGAGAGCGCGAGACAGGGAGAGAGAGCGCGAGACAGGGAGAGAGAGAGCGAGAGAGACAGGGAGAGAGGGAGAGAGAGAGCGAGACAGGGAGAGAGAGACAGAGGGCGAGACAGGGAGAGAGACAGAGGGCGAGACAGGGAGAGAGACAGAGGGCGAGACAGGGAGAGAGACAGAGGGCGAGACAGGGAGAGAGACAGAGGGCGAGACAGGGAGAGAGAGAGCGAGACAGGGAGAGAGAGAGCGAGACAGGGAGAGAGAGAGCGAGACAGGGAGAGAGAGAGCGAGACAGGGAGAGAGAGAGCGAGACAGGGAGAGAGAGAGCGAGACAGGGAGAGAGAGCGCGAGACAGGGAGAGAGAGCGCGAGACAGGGAGAGAGAGCGCGAGACAGGGAGAGAGAGCGCGAGACAGGGAGAGAGAGCGCGAGACAGGGAGAGAGAGCGCGAGACAGGGAGAGAGAGCGAGACAGGGACCAGTAAGTGTATAATGAAGTGGACGGCTGAAGACAATGCAAGTCCTGTATTTGCAATGTATTACTTCAAATAACCATTCAGCCAGTACTGTCTGGCTACATACCCAGGGTTGAAGCTCTGAAGTAGAGGACAGGAGTTTGGTAGCTACAGGAGTAGAGGATGTGGTATTCATACTGAACGACACTGCTACTACTGCTCTCCTCCTGTATACAACACACTGCGCCATCATCTTCATCATCATCGTTATGGAAAGAAGGGGAGAAGGTCCTCTCCTGGTGCTGGTCTGAACTGGTTCCTTGCTGGTCCAGGTTACATCTGGTTCTGCCGGTCCCCAGGGCAGTCTTCCTCAGGTAGCCCTCCTCAGAACCCTTGAATGGAAACAATATTATTAATCAATCGCATTTTATAAAAATACTTTTCCACATTAGTAGTCACAAAGTGCTTTACAGTTTCCTGGCCTCGACCCCAAAGAGCAAAGCAGAAGTGAAAGCACAGTGGCCAGGAAAAACACAGATGGAAGAAACCTAAGAAGAAATCGAGAGAGGAAGCCGGTTTAGCGGTGGCTCCAATCTTCATTTTTTTATGCCAAGATTTTTTTTTGTGTGGGGGGGATCAAAAAATGACTACAATTACCAGAATTCAGCAAAAATCTGCTCAAGTATTCCCACAACTAATTAAAAAAATATATATATAAAAAATAAGTGCTTGTATCAATATAATAAAAAGGTATGAAATGATTGTTATGTTCAAATACCATCTATTTTTGGGCTTAGTTGTGGTCAAATTACATCCACTCTGACAAAAATCATCCCGTGGCTTAATCTAGTTGCATACCCCTGCTCTACAGATTCACACGCACCCGATTCCATTCAGACAGCCAAACATTCCTCACTCAGCTTCTTCAGGCGACTGGGATAGTCAAGCACCCTAAAAAAAAAGGACCTTTCTAACCTTTCCTTAACCCTAATTCTGTGTAACCCAAACTAGCCCAACTATACTCTTCTCAATGCTGACTAACCTTTCCTTTCCCCTAAATAGTGTAGGCCTACCGCAAATAAAACTCTACCCTTCTCTATCCTAAAAACACTCTCCCTCCTCCACCCCATACCTTCACTTGTTCCCAGCTCCAGCCGTCACAGAGGGAGTGGGAGTGTTGGAGGAGAAGCTGACAGCACTGACAGAACGTCTCCTCATCCAGAAAACAGCTACTCATCTCTGGAGGAGGAGATATGAAGGAAATGGGGGAATAGGCAGAGATGAGGAAGAGGACAAGGGAGCATCAACCAGATTCGTGGAAATAAGTGTCTCAATGCACACAGATCTACTGGCAGGTAGCTTACTGAAACTAGTTAACTAACACACGTCTGTATATTCAGGTTGCAGTTATACAGCGTTGTAGATAGTTAGATAGCTGGCTTTAAACATGTAACATTCGAATGTTTGATCAACGGTTCTGGAAGTGAGAATGCGATATTCGTACATGAAAGCTGCAACGCTTTCATAGCCTTGTTTGACGCGGTAACAACACGAGATCAAGTTTGGTTTATCACGCTGATTTTGGTTGAAAGCAGGACTAAAATACCGAAATCAGTTTTAGGGTGCGGTATGCCAATGATTGCAATTCACATCAGATGTGCGGGTGATTTTTAGTGCCTATTGATGCATTAAACGAGAGATCAGTGGCCGCTAATCTGGTGGCCATCGATGAATGCAATAGGCCCATACTGTTCAAGGTTTTCAGTCTTTAATGTTCCCGAGGAAATGTACAACACGCTAAAAGCGCACTCTGAAAACAAAACACGTTCCTTACCAGGGGCAACTTCCGGGATCTCGTTTGCGGATGGAGAATGAGGAAAGAGCCAATCAGATTTGGCGCTTATAAACCGCCCCTTGTGCTAAACTGACTGAATTCCACGATCCCTTACCATTGAGTTACTGTATGTTCCTCACAGGTGGTTTCTAGTGAATTCATTTAATTATTCATTGTAATTATTTGTCTAGATAATTTTAAGTATAAGAAATATTGATGGTTATTATGTCACACGTAGTTTGCTGTGATTCCAGTGCAACTGTTTTGTTGTTCTTCTTCTCCATCTCTTTCGGTATTATGGCGGTTCACAAACAAATGTTATAGGTGCATGTCGCCACCTACCGTATGGGTTGTGTTTCAGCCTAAATGTCCCTACCAGCTAACCCTGCTCCCAAAACCTCCCCACTATCCCACCACTTAGGTCCTATCTGATCCTACTCCAGAGACACTATCGTTCAAAACGTCCTGTAACTCTTCTGCAGTAAAACGTCACACACCCAAGTACGTCTCTGCAGCTGCCACCGCAGCATCTGTCCTCTTGTGATTTACGTTCTATTCCTGTGGTACAATTTGACAACCATGGCCATGAACGGAGAAAAAAAGAAAAAGAAAGTACTCTACCGAAGCACACGTTACTCCTATAACTCTATTGGGTCTCGGCTTACTCACAGGATCTTAGGATCCCTCACCCTGGACCCATCTTCCTCTACAACTTGTTTTCCCACTGCCTTTCTCTCACCGGACACCTCTGATCTCCAGCACCACGGGTACCGCTACAGCAGTGGAGGCTGCTGAGGGGAGGGCGACTCATAATGGCTGGAACGGAGCAAATGGAATGGCATCACACCATGTGTTTGATGTATTTGATACCATTCCACTGAATCTGCTCCAGCCATTACCACAGACATGTCCTCCCCAATTAAGGTGCCACCAACCTCATGTGCCCTACAGTTTTTACACAAACAACTTTTCCCACCGATACTACACACTCCTTTGTCTCATCTCCTCCTGCACACTTTTCACATCTAGGAATCTCCCACCTACACACTGCTGCCACATGACCATAAGCTTGGCATCTGAAACACTGAAATGGATTCGGGACAAAGTCTCGCACGGCATAACTGACACATCCCAATTTGACTTTGTCTGGTAAAGACGCCGCATCAAAACTCAGTAGTACAGACAGTGTCATCTCTGTTTCACCACGCTCTCCCGATGGCGAACGGCGGGCGTCAAAGACCCCGGGAATCTTCGACTGTAGTTGATCCTCTTCCCCACTCCAGTTATCACTCCTTTCCACGGCACCCTGCTCCGGAGAGGAAGGCAAATGACAGTTCCTGTCCCCAGTCACGTTGTGCGGAGTGCACACTCCCTCCCTCTGGATGGCAGAAATTGAAAAAAAATCGACACGATTCCACTTTGTGTCAATTTCCCCAACCTCCTCTCCACCCAACCTGACACCCCATATGGATCAGCTAGAAGGCAAGGATCCGTTCTCTCCAATAACCTCTCCCACTGAGCCAAAATCATCTTTATCACCGTCGGGATGTGGCTCAAACCCGGCTGTCTTCACCGCGCCTGCCACCGCAGTTAATTTATCCTCATTCTCGTCATGTTCAATTTCCTCCTGCAACAATCCCTATTCACTTTCAATTATGTTCCACTTTCTTCGTTTTTTTCCTGCCGCCTTCTTACCAACCTCTGTGGGTTCCTCTGACTCCATCTCCAAATCCGACAGCCATTCGGGCGTAGGCCTACCCGCCATCTTCTCCACGACCCTGACTCGGTCGCTGTTCTTTTGGCTTCATCGGGCCAGGGTTCCAGTCTGGAAGCACGCTTTTGACTGCACCTACAGTATTGCTTCGGTACTGCAGTTTAACTGATTCATGGCTTAGAAAGACAATTCTTTTTGATGGCCCCCCCATAGACAAGTCCAAATTGAAAACTCTGAATGAGACACTTTAGTCATCACCTTTGTCCACAAAACATCCATAGAATTTTTCAAATGATTGTCACAAAGGCCGTTTTGTGTTTTTTTCATCACTCACAGCCGAAGATATACAATTATTATATTCACGCACTGAGGTCATGACCCCAGCTAGATAGGGGAAGTGCCGGTTGGCTTGTTAAGCTGTCCACGTGCTCTGACAGAGTTCCCGGAGCATATTCGCAGTGCGCACTGAGCGCCAGTGTGCATCCGGAGTAAAGCCCACTAAGAAATGGCGCATGCGGACGTGAGTAGATTAAGTTAAAAACAAAGATTGGCCATCTTGGAGCCAGTCTCTAGTTAAGCAATGAGGCAGTGTGGTATATGGCAAATATACCACGGCTAAGGGCTGTTCTTATTTGATTTATTTAACCAGGTAGGCCAGTTGAGAACAAGTTCTCATTTACAACTGCGACCTGGCCAAGATAAAGCAAATCAGTGAGATACAAACAGCAACATAGAGTTACACATGGACTAATCAAATGTACAGTCAATAATACAACAGAAAAAATCTATATTCAGTGTGTGCAAATGAGGTAAGATTAGGGAAGCAAGGCAATAAATAGGCCATAGTGGCGAAGTAATTACAATTTAGCAATTAACACTGGAGTGATATACCATGGCTGTCAGCCAATCAGCATCCAGGAGCCAAACTACCCAGTTTATAATGAAGAACCGAGGAGGTGAGGTATAATCTGTAGATTTACTTGAATGAATGAATGCTTCGGTACCTGAATGAAACTTTGTCATATTGACACTCATGTTCAAGGGGCAATTCTAAACAAATAAATACCTTTTGTAGCTGAGATGGAGGAGAGATGGAGAGTCTGGTACAGCTCTCTGGCGTGTAATGCTCTTTGTCAGATGCACATGATGAGGCTATGGCTGAGTTGGTGATTAGATGTACTAGATGTGTAATTGCCTCTCTTTTTAATAACCCATGTCTGTATCTGTTCCTCTCCAGGTGGGTGTAGCAGGAGAAACCCACAGTCTGCCGTGTCCACAGCGTTCACGCATGTGGAGAGCGTCGAGCTGGTCCTGCCTCCACACGCTAATCACCACGGCAACACCTCCGGACGACAAATCATGGCTTGGATGGAGAACGCAGCCACAGTGGCAGCCAGGTACCCTCTATCTAACAGGGTTCTATGGCTGTCCCCATAGAATAGCCCTTTTTGGTTCCATGTAGAACCCATAAAAGGGTTCTCCTATGGCAGGGGAAGGCAACCTTTGTTCCTGGAGTGCTGCAGGATTTTTGTTCCAACTAGGCACCACACCAGATCGAGCTAATTGATCAGTTGAGTGATTGCCTAAATTCAACACACCCAGTCTCCCAGGTTGGTTAAATCAAAAAACACTGCGTCACTCCAGGACCAGGGTTGCCTACCCCTGTCCTGTGGGGACAGCCGAAGAACCCTTTTGGAACCCTTTTTTTCTAAGAGTGTAGGTACACACGCACACCCTACTAACCCTCTCTCTCTCTCTCTCTCCAGTCGTTTGTGTGGCCGCTTCCCTTCGGAGGTCTGTAGACATGTTCCGCTTCAGAGGGCCCTCCTCTGTAGGAGACAGACTGGTCTTTAAGGCTGTGGTCAACAACACATTTAACAACAGGCAACATGTCTCGTCATATGAATTCCCGTTCAGATAATGGGATCCTGTGGAAATGTAATTGGCACAGTATTTAAAATGTGTGTGTGTCCGTGTGTGTAGTATTGAGGTAGGTGTCCTGAGTGGAGGCCTGTAACTGTGAGGAGTGGACCGCGAACAAAGCGTGTCACATCAACAGCGCCTCCCTCATCTACCAGCTGTCTAACACACCTGGAGACGTACCTGCCTGTCCCCCAAGTCACATACACCAACAAGGACGGGGAGAGGAGATACCTGTCTGCCATCGTAAGGAAGATAATTATTGATGGCTAGAAAGCACACCCTGTCCTGTAAGGAGGAGGCTCCTATCTCTGTCCCCCGGGATAAAAGGAACCAGGTACCACAACCATGTAATGAACATGACACTACCAGCACCCATCATTCTAGCTAAGCTAGCCTTGTACCTGACTGTTTTTGCCTTCAACCACATCACTGCCTTGCCAGATGACAAGTTGACTAAAGCTGAGACACACTTTTAGTTCAGCCTCATTATTTCCCTGCTGTCTGTCTGTTAGTGATGCACGGGTCAGCTATTTGTTCACCCGTAGCTACTCGCAATTGCTAATAACCCATTTGCAACCACCGACTTGTGATAAAGTGAACGTCTGAGGCCAGCACCCGAGCCTAACCAGCAAATGT
Organism: Oncorhynchus nerka; assembly: GCF_034236695.1. Classification (NCBI taxonomy): domain Eukaryota; kingdom Metazoa; phylum Chordata; class Actinopteri; order Salmoniformes; family Salmonidae; genus Oncorhynchus; species Oncorhynchus nerka. The sequence goes on along the minus strand of NC_088414.1, from coordinate 11,185,532 downwards.
AGAAAATGCGCTGTACAGTTTCCTTTTTATGACGTGCCGGTGTTGTGGTCCGCGTCTCCTGACTTTACGAATTTGTATAGCACCTCAGTCATCATCCTCTTTTACGAGTTTGACCACATCTTTCTGAAACGTTGCTTTTCTGGCCGTCGTTTATCTTTATTTTCAAATCTCCATTTTGCAGCTCTTCTCTTACCGAATTGAACTCTGACCTTGTCCTTTTTGCCTCAGTGAATCGATGTTAACGTTCTCTGGCCAAGTTCCCAAAAGCATTTGGCGATTGGTGTGTAGGCCGATTTGGCACGCAGCAAAGTCGCCCCCTAAAGCTTAGACTTATGCGCCAAATGCCAGATAAAAAAAAGAATGAAAGAACTCAATGTAGCCTTAAAGATATGAATTACACAAGAACTACGGATTGTATTATTTGTTTGCTCTTTACTCGACCCGCCCGCCCTTCATCCAAACAATATTTCATGACCCGAAACCCATCCACTGCAGGTTAAGAGTCAACCCGCGTATGACTACTGTCTGTCTCCTATCGTCCCCTGCAGGTGTATCTGGGTTTTAACAATGTAGCAGCTCTGACTGTACTGACTGGGGAAACAAGACTGGGGAAGCCAGCAGCATCAATGACAGGGTGAGAAACACACACTAATGCATGAATGACACTATATGGCAATTTTCTAAAGGGGATTCTTTGTCCTTTTTTGCTTTTAGTTTCCTTAACATGTTGTATGTTCCCAGATCGGTGTGTTTGTCCATGAGGAGCTGCTGCTTTGTGTCCCAAGTTCAGATGGTCATGACCTCTGCCCTCCATGCCTTCACCCTATTGGCTGACCTCACACTGCGACCTCTTTGGGGGACACTATCTGTAAGTCACCTGTAAATTCGTTACCATTCCATTTATTCCATTACTGAGCCCGTCCGCCCGGTTAAGGTGCCACCAGCCACATTTTGCTGAAAGTATGAGCGACACAGAGCTTTGTGTTCATTAAACTAACTTGACCTTTAACCTATCACACCCCCTTCTCCCTGTAGCTGTGAGGAGGTAGAGGGGGCCGATGAGGAGGAGACGGTGTACCACATTAAATGCCTCCCCCCCATCAACGGAGGCAAGAGCCGAGACTTCGTGTTCCCGTTGTCAAAGAGACAGTCCTGCAACAAGTAAAGGTTTCCTTTAGAGCACGTGTCAAACTCGTTCCACGGAGGTGCAAAGTGTCTGCGGGTTTTCGCTCCACCCTTGTCCGTGATGAATTAAGGTCACTAATCAGTAAGGAACTCCCCTCACCTCTGGTGTTCTAGGTCGTACCTGAAAGGAAACACAAAAAGACCCGCAGAGATTCGGCCCTGCGTGGAATACGTTTGGCACCCCCGCTTTAGAAGAATGTGTGCGTTCCCGTCTTCTTGAGTGGAGATGGTTATGGGATCGTTCTGATTCCTGTTAGCCATATGTGTGTTTTGTCTACTACAGGGACCCCTATGTGCTAGGCCTGAGGTCTGTAACCGTGGAAACATCTCCCCCCCTGACCTCGCCTTCTGGACGATAGCGGGGTGAACAGGCAGTGGCTCGGGTGGTTGTTGTCCTTGACGATGGTTAGCCTTCACAATTCAGAGACAATGTGTTAAAACCATGTGTTCCAGGTGTTACCACAATCAGGTGACGTCAGGCGTGTTGCCGCATGTAACCTGGCAGGCTGGTCTAAGTCTATGGAGGAGACGGCTAGCACACGTACCACCTTCCTGGAGAGAGACACCACACACACTAAACCGGAGTCTGATGGTTGAATTGATACTATATGGAGACTCGTGATTCTAACGAGACAAAACACGTCTCTAGTCGAGCGGCTGCTAATACAGGTGTCCAATTTACAACGGACGGTGTTTCCGAATGACCCAAAATGTCTTGGTCACGGCAAATGTAGGTCATGTATGTAATATAAGTCTAATTTATTGAATTTTGCAAGAAATATTTCAGATGTTGATGTGAGTGAACGTGCAGTAATAATGATACTTGATGACAAAACAAATTCTGTGAAATGCAAATAAAAACCTATATTTTGAACCTTTTTGTTTCTCAGACACCTGGGGATGGATGAGAGAACACACCACCAAACATGAGACACACGGGATAGATGGCTACCGAGATATAAAAACACATCTTTAGATACAGGAGCGACCCGCTAGCTAGCATACACTACAGGCTCCAGTCTCGTCCCATCCATACAAATCACTTCCAGTCCTATACACAGAGTCCAGGGTGTGAGACCACAGAGGGCGCTTTCCAATATGGCAGTCAAGAGCAGCTCTCCATTTTCCCTAACTATGGATGTTGTTTGTCAAAGCTCAGAGAGAGAGAGAGTGAGAACGGTGACAGAACGAACGCCCTTCGTGGACTTCAGGACTTGGGATGTGTCGATGTCAGTCCTGTCCAATCTGGCGAGTCCTCTGCGTGGATTGGCAGGTCAGAAGACCACTACCTTGGCCCGTTTGGGCGGGGCTTTCTTCACAGGCACATGCACTTCCTCGTGGTCGGCACTCATGTTATTGGACAGCCAGCCCAAGGTCACTTGGTTAGCTACGGGGAGAATTGGACAAACACACGTCAGTCACACAACATCTCGGGAGCGTATAAAGAGGACTAACTGTACAGAGCGTTCAGATAGATGAAACAGAACACAAATGACGTTCAGATAGATATATATATATACAAAGGGAATGTTCAGAGAGAAATGTAGCGTATATGAGACCCATTTTTTGGTTTACAAACAGGCGTCACGTTCGAGTGATGCCCGGCCAGAAAGCGCCGTAGCAGGATCGCTAACGCTAAAGTCAGGACCGTGGCGAACTTAACAGTGACTGAATGATGACAACGGGAACAGGCAAAACAGACAGCTAATGATACGTTCATAATCCTTCTGGCTTTATCGAGCTCAATCTGTGATATTTTACCTCGCCGGCTTGCTTAACGTTAGTTAGTCAAATCCTCTGAAGACATTAGCGACGCTGCAAACGATAACCGACTCGATGACTTATTTGTCAACTTGCATGAGCTGCATTTGAAGTTGCATGCGATCGAACCCACTGTCGGGTAAAGCTTCATTCTGAATCTGTCGTGCGAGCGCAACATTCCCGTGACGCGGGCAGGGGAAAATGGGTCTGTCGAACAGACAATCCTGACGCAGGGTAGAGAGAGACGGGAGCCTGGTTACTCACACGCGGCCTGGTGCTCAGGACAATCCTTCTGGAAGTGCTCTACTGAACCACACACACGGCAACAACCTCCTGCAGACGGAGAGAAAGGGAGGAGTTAATGTTATGGATTCACGGTTTGATTTATCAGCCCAGTTTAGTACTGTGAGAGTGTTGTACCTGCAGCGTACAGTCCTTTGGGGTTATCTGGGCAGGACCTGGACAGGTGGCCAGTCTTACTACAGATGAAACACTTGGCATACGGGTATTCCCCTGAGAGAGACAGAGAGAGAGAGAGAGAGAGAAACAAACACACATTCAATCAAATCCATTGATCATCCTTGATGTTTTCACAACTTGATTAGAGTCCAGCTGTGGTAAATTCAATTGATTAGACATGATTTGGAAAGGCACACAACTGTCTATGTCGGGTCCCACAGTTGATAGTGCATGTCAGAGCAAAAAACCTAGCCATAAGGTCGAAGGAATTGTCCGTAGACCTCCAAGACAGGAGTGTGTCAAGGCACAGATCTGGGGAAGGGTAACAAAAAAATGTCTGCAGCATTGAAGGTCCCCAAGAACACAGTGGTGTCCATCATTCTTAAATGGAAGAAGTTTGGAACCACCAAGAGTGTTCCTAGAGCTGGCTGCCCGGCCAAACTGAGCAATCAGGGGAGAAGGGCTTTATTCAGGGAGGTGACAAAGAACCCAATGAGCTCCAGAGTTCCTCTGTGGAGATGGGAGAACCTTCCAGAAGGACAACAATTTCTGCAGCACTCCACCAATCAGGCCTTTATGGTAGAGTGGCCAGACAGAAGCCACTCCTCAGTAAAAGGCACATGACAGCCCGCTTGCAGTTTGCCAAAAGGCACCTAAAGACTCTCAGACCATGAGAAACAACATACTCTGGTCTGATGAAACCAAGCTTGAACCTTTGGCCTGAATGCCAAGCGTCACGTCTGGAGGAAACCTGGCACCATCCCTACGGTGAAACATGGTGGTGGCAGCATCCTGCTGTGGGGATGTTTTTCGGTGGCAGGGACGGGGAGACTTGTCAGGAGCGAAGGAAAGATGAATGGAACAAAGTACAGAGAGATCCTTGATGAAAATCTGCTCCAGAGCACTCCAAAGACCTCAGGAACAGGACTGGGGCGAAGGTTCACCTTCCAGCAGGACAACGACCCTAAGCACAGAGCCAAGACAACGCAGGAGTGCCTTCGGGCCAAGTCTCTGAATGTCTGATTGGCCCAGGCAGAGCCCACACTTGAACCCGATCAAACATCTCCGGAGACCTGAAAATAGCTGTGCAGCGATACTCCCCATCCAACCTGACAGAGCTAGAGGATTTGCAGAGTAAAATGGGAGAAACTCCCCAAATACAGGTGTGCCAAGCTTATAGCGTCATATCCAAGAAGACTCAAGGCTGTAGTCACTTTCAAAGGTGTGATTTGTCATTATGAGGTAATGTGTAGATTGATGAGAGGGTGAAAAAAAAACAATTTAATCCATTTTAGAATTAGGCTGTAAAGTAACAAAATGTGAAAGTGTTGGTCCCATGTTTTATGAGCTGAAATAAAAGATCCCAGAAATGTTCCATACACACAAAAATAGAAGGGGAAGAAGGACCTCCACATCCGGCATCTTCCCGGCGTGATCGTCTGAGACCAGCCACCCGATGAAACGGAGGAGTATTTTTGTCTGTACTAAAGCCCTTCTGTGAGGAAAAACTCATTCTGATTGCTGGGCCTGGCTCCCCAGTGGCTGGGCCTGGCTCCCCAGTGGGTGGGCGTATGCCCTCCAAGGCCCACCCATGGCCTCACCCCTGCCGAGTCATATGAAATCCATAGATTAGATTACTTAATTTCAATTGACTGGTTTCCTTATATGAACTGATACTCAGTAAAATCATTGAAGTTGTTCTATGTTGCGTTTATATTTTTGTTCAGCATAGAAAGAATAACAAACGGAACAAATCTAAATTGAATTATAGAACACAACCAGGAATCAGGACAACACACACACCTAGAGCAGGATCTATTTTAGCACGGCAGCGTTGGATCTCATGTTCTGTGGATCCACAGCGGTAGCAGATTTCCCTTCCCATCTCCTCGTCTCGGTCCGCCTCCGGACAGTCAGCCAACCCGTGGCCAGACTTCCTACAGTTAAAACACACCTGGAGAGGGGGAGACAGGGAGAGAGAGGTAAGAAAGAAGGAAGAGGTAAGAGAGTAAGACAACATCACAAGGTTGAGTGTCACTATTAGTAGCAACATTGGAAACTTAAGTCACTCTACGCTTGATCTCTGCCCATCTTACTCACCATGCCGCTCTTCTTGTCATCCTGTCTCTTAATCCTCCTGTCCTCTCTCCTCCTGTCTTTCTTCAGGGCTGTCTCTACCTCTTCCCTGAGTCCCCCCATCCCTGCCCCTCCACCTCCCCTGGACGTCCCAGCCCCGCCACTCTGAAGGTATTCCATGAAGCCGTTCACATCCTCATTGTCGTAGTCTTTCTTCTTCCGACAGGGCTTCTTAATCCCAGCATCGCCGAGCTGCGTTCGCCTCAGAGGGTCTCCCCCTCCTCCCCTACCTCTTCCCCAACCCCCAGGACCATGGCTAGAACTAGCACCTCCTGAACCTCCAAAAGGGCCTGGACGACCCTTCCCTACTCCTCCCCCTCTGGTTCTAAGCTGGCTCCAGGGTGTTGCCTCAGCAGGTTTGTGTTTGTGGACGTTGTTGGCTCTGGCCCATCGCGTCATTGCTGGAACACCTGGGGTACACATATAAAGAGAGATGAGGGAGACGGATGAGAGAGAGATGGAAAAAACCATTAGGGATTCGGGAGTATGGTGAATGTTCCCCTAGACTGATCTAGCAAAAGCAGCGGTCATTCATCTCAAAATACAAAGTGGTATATAAATATGTATTTAAAAACTAACTTCATACTAACTATATACACATTAACTGCTCAGCTATAAAAACAACGGTTAGGATAGAGGCTACAAATAAACTTGCTAGCTAGATAACGTGAAGAGTTGCTAGCATTACTCTAAGAGTCCTTTTCAGCGGAGTTGTGAACTAAATCTGGAGCGAAATATATTCGCAGAAATTCAGAAACTGATAAATTCAGTTAAATAATGTGATCAGAATATATTTATCTGTTATAAACTCACCTAAAGGGTAAAACTATCGCTGCCACATGTGTTTACTGTTTAGCCGGAAGCCACGTTCTTCTTCTTCTTCTTCCTTGGGTGAAAATGACTCGATAGACTCGTACCGCCATCTGTTGTTGAGGTTGAGAATTTATAATAACAAGTGATCACACATGCACTTTTGTTTCGTGCTTGCTGCACGCCTGCTCTTTGACTGGAAGTAAAGCGAGTGCACGAATGTGTTTGTGCAGTTGCTTTGGTTCTTTTCTCCCAAATCCTGGTGTGCAATAGTGCGTTGCACCATGCGTTGGCGTCTGATCTGGATTGTCCAAAGTAGGACCAGATTAATTTGTTATACATCCTCTCTTTTGACAGTTTTCGAGTTGATGTAAGCCAGCCCTGCAAACGCACACTGGTTCACCATGTTATTGTGCTGTCCCTGTTTATGTAACGTTTCCCTTCAGTATTTCAGTGGGCAGTGTTCCCATCTACAATTCCACCATTACTTTCCCTGTAGGTCTGCTTTGGGGACCAGTCATCTCGTAATGTGATAGCTAATCCTATTATCAGTTTTCCATTTTATGTAGCCAACCCTACTGTAAAACCATGTTATTGTACATTTCTTTGTTTCAGTGGACAGTTGTACAAACACTACTCTCTGCCACAGGTAGGTCTGTAATTAGCTACACACAATATTGCCTAGTCAGACATTACACTGTTCCAGCGGGCTGATGGGTGTTATTAGATAAGTAACGTTACTGTTTGACATACTACAGAGCATTTTTGACCAACCTGAACTTGTCAATACTTCCTCAATTCCTGACTTGGAAGACAACCAATGTCTTCTAAACTTCAATGTCTAGTTGCAGGCGGTTTGTTTGAATTGATCAAATGCGTGGTAATTAAATTACATGTGTTTTGCCCCATAAGGTTGTCCAACAATGTATGCTGCCATCTTGTCTCTTTCAAACCTTCTCTCATTGATGAGACCGGTGGTTGTCCACCCCAAAGTGGCTCATCATGATAACACATACACTCACCCGTCTGTGGCGTCACCTGAGTCCCGACACTCACCCGTCTGTGGCGTCACCTGAGCTCCGACACTCACCCGTCTGTGGCGTCACCTGAGTCCCGACACTCACCCGTCTGTGGCGTCACCTGAGCTCCGACACTCACCCGTCTGTGGCGTCACCTGAGTCCCGACACTCACCCGTCTGTGGCGTCAGCTGAGTCCCGACACTCACCCGTCTGTGGCGTCACCTGAGTCCCGACACTCACCCGTCTGTGGCGTCAGCTGAGTCCCGACACTCACCTGTCTGTGGCGTCACCTGAGTCCCGACATCCATAGGCGGGGGTGTGAGTCATGTTTGGGTCAGCAATTTTTGGGGGGGGGACCCTCAATTTCACCTTTATAATAAATGATTGCATGCATAGGTTTAGCTGAACTGACCCTACTGAATATAAGACTTTATTTTTTAATCAAGGTACCTTTATTAATGTAATTTACGCAAATCTGTTTTTCTGACCGTACAGAAGTATTACCACAATTTGTCCATTAGCTGCAAGGTGGAGGCCTGTTCAATACACTGAAACTGGATTATGTGATCTTGATATTGTGGTATCTGGATCAGAATGATCCTACCTGATTATTTTCTGGGAAAAAACGCTCAAAAACAGCAAGATAGATCTGATCCTGGATTACAGAATCCGGCTCATTCAGATTCAGATAGCAAGTTTTGAAAAACCCGGTGGTTTTATTCGCTAAACAAAATGTAACATAACTCGCCCAGTAGATGGCAATATAGAGACCTACCCAAAGCACAAAATCTGGATTCTGTGATCTTGACATTGTGTGTCTGATTTATTTTCTGAAAAGCCATCTCAATCAGCCAGATCGATCTGGTCCTGGATAGCAAAAGAGGATGACAGAATCTGGATCATAGAAAAAAGAGCCCCTGCACATTTTGACCATGCTGTCCAGAAGGTTACCTAATAAATCAGACTGATACCAATTATTGGTATACAGTCTCAAACAAAGCACTGCAAAATCGTAGACATTTTTCTTACAAGCCAGAATGTTGGAGTAAAATTACACTTGAACTTACTCTACCGGTTGTCTGTACAGTTTATCCTTCTGCTGCTTGAAATTTGAGAAAAAACATCCACAGGAAAGTGTTGTTGACCCAATTTTTTAGAGCCTGAGCTGAAGTTAAAATGTATCACCTGGCACATGCACAACACCATGTTAAACGCCTGTTATTATGCATGCATGTTCTACCATCTTGTGCATGCATGTTGTCACGAGCAAACATCTTGATTGCCACGCACACAGACCCGCGTTTTGAAGTCCGTTTAAGTCCCGTGGATGTTTTCTCAAATTTCAATCAGCTGAAAGACCAACAGCACAGACAATCGGCGGAGTAAGTTCAAATATCATTTTATTCAGCATTCGTGACAGACGAGGGGCGTTTATTTATTTATTTCTATGTGATTGAAGGTGTCGCCACGTTTTTGAGACTATCCGGGAGGGAGACGTTCTGATTTTGGGGAGTCTATCATCCCCGCTGTCTGGGTCCTGTGTGTAATATTTGTGTTGTGGAGAAATGACCAGGCAGGAGACGGGAGTACAGTTAGTTTTCGTTTAGTCAAAACCCCTCGTGCTCTACAGTTCCCGGCACCCTAGTGCGCATGTGCATTTCCTATTAGGTGTAGTAACGTAACACTGCCGTAATACATTACTGCTTAGTAACAAATATAAACAGATGCAGATCCCAGATACTACACTGTGCTACTGCTTCGTTGTTTTTAAATACCATAGAATTTGTTGCCTCGGCTCTCTGCTGCCTAGCTATTTGGCCAAGTTAAATGTATAAATCGCCATTCATTTAAGTGGTCCCTCCTATCTCTTGCCATACTGCATCTTTTGATCTCACCTCTGGTTGTACGATGAGCATAGCTGAGAAGGACTATCATAGAATGAAATCGGGAGAGTAGAACGACAATTTAATTTGTGTGATGCCTATACTATAGCGACAGCTGGATTTAAGACGAGATTTTTATTTGTCCTGCAGGAAGAGAGATTAGCTTGTGCAGTCGTACTGGCGGGAGATGGATGGCGTCACCTCTGTCCCATACAGTCTGTGTGAGTGTCTACTACAGTAGGAGAGATGAACGACATATTTTATAACACAGTGGGGAAAGATATGCACCGTTTAATGGTAGATTATCTGTTGAGCCACACAGCAGGCAGAAAGAAAACTATACTGGCTGCATTTGAGATGATCTCAGACTGGACGTGTATGCGCTTCTATAAATACATCAATGAGATGAACTACATATAGATCCTCTCTGGGAGAGGGTGAGTCCAGAAGACTGATACAAAGTGGGATCATTAACAGCATTTTCTACGTTCCAGCAGTTTACAATTAACTCACAACTTCCCCCTATCTTTCCTCCTACGTTCACGCTTTTCCTTTTTCACTCTCTCCTGTCCTTCTATCCCCTCTCATTTCCGTTTCTCTCCTTCCCCTCTCATTTCCACTTCTCATGTCCTCTTTCTTCACTGACGCCTCTAGCTATGTGTCGTATGTAGGTTTTCAGGGCGGGGCCCAGCCTGTGTACTTCGTTGGTACCTGTATGGCGAGGAACCTGTGCCATGAGCTGCTGCACACCCTGGGCCTGCACCACGAACACACACGGTTGGACCGTGACCACTACGTCACCATACAGTGGGGGAGCCAGGTGAGACGCACATCAATCCACCTCATGGGCATTGCATGTGCATCGGGGGCTGGTCAATTTGGCCCATGGAGCGTTGCAGTGTGTGGGCTTTTGAGATCTGAGACTATTGAGATCTGCCTCCTGTAACTCTTGCTTTGTCTTCCAGGAAAAGAGAAGAACTTCCAAGGTGAAGAAAGGAGACCCTCAGAACCTGCCCTATGACTACAATTCCATCATGCAATATGGACCGTCAGTCACACTCCTGTATTCCTCTCCTCCTTCTTCCCACTAAAGTCCTCATTTTACTCACCTTATTGTAATAAACGGCTAGCAATAAGTAAAGATCACTGGGCCTGTGTACAGTCCAGTAGCATTTCCAGATGTGTCCTAAATGGCTCCCTGTTTAGTGCACTTACTTTGACCAGGGCAAATGGGCCTCTGGTCAAACTTGGTGAGCTATATTGGGAATAGGGTGCCATTTGGGACGCAAGCTGTGTGTTAAAGGAGCACCTCCCTTGTTGGGTTTCTCCTGGCAGGTATTTCTTCTCAGCAGACTGGAACCCCACCATTGTCCCCAAGAAGAGTGGAGTCCATATGGGACAGAGAACTGACCTGCGGTCCCTGAACATAACATGCTAGGTCCCGGGCACGAACCAGGGACCCTCTGCACACATCAACAACTGACACCCACGAAGCATTGTTACCCATCGCACCACCGCTAACTAAGCTAGCCGTTTCACATCCGTTACACTGACACCCAACTGTTCCCCTTGCAGAGCAAGCCATTTCACATCGGTTACATAAGGTCTACCTGTTGTATTCGTCGCATGTGACTAATAAAATTTGATTTGATGGATTTATTTCAATTCCCGGATTTCCTTACATGAACTGTAACTCAGTAAAATCTTTGAAATGCTTGCATGTTGCATTTATATTTTTGTTCAGTATATTTTATATACCCATCGATTCTTGAAGAATATAACTTGTGCTTGTCGTGGAAATTGCAAGATTATGTTATAATGCTTGTATTGCATTTTAATGGTTGTTTTACTCGACAGAATAGACTGTTCTGTTAACTATTGTGTGTGTGTGTTCTACTGAGGAGGGCCTCTATGAGATAGCACTGACAGAGGAGATTTACGATGTCTTTGGATGATAAAACCTAAAGAGCATTCCAGATAACATGAGGTAATGTTTTTGTGCTATACCGTACCAGGGTGAGACGGTTCCAGTTTGGAGTAGGAGGACCAGACACTGGTCTGTCTATACAATGAAAACTGTTGACACAGTAGTTGCTGTCTGCTATGTATTATAGATACCTTTCATACAAATCTTAACCTTGTGACCATTCTATGTATCTGTTGTAGATTGCGAGGGGTTTATCTTGGCTATAAAAGATCTTTGTACTTTTGTGTTGTCACTTTCAATGGTTCATTAGAAATGGTGCATCATTGAAAGTCATTGCTAATGCAACGGTTTTATTATTAAAGATGTAGTTTAAGTATAACTCTGACTCGTGTGTGAAGTTTGTCTCTCCTCATTTGGTAACAGAAATTAACCACCACATGCCTCATGAGCTTAGTTCAACTGTTGTACCCCATCTGTTTGTAAATTATGTAAATGGAAACATATTGTACAGCCTCACACCATAGTAAAAACTATAATTTTGTTATCATGGATGGTTAGCGGTTGCATCCATAATGGGGGCCGCTTTGTTATTGTTTCAATTAAGGATTCTAGCTTTAAGTAAAGGTCTTAAAACAACACTCAATGCAAGTATAATCATTTTCTAAATTACCAAAAAATGTTTATCTGGATATCAGTATTTTCTTAAATTTGACCATTATCTCTGAGTAGAAAGAGTTTTTGCTGCATAAATTGTTTCAGATATTACTGTATGTGGGCAGGAGAATCAAGGGGGATGTAACCTACACCCAAACAAGGGCACTGCGTTCATCCACCTCTGGCCTGCTCGCCTCCCTACCACTGAGGAAGTACAGTTCCCGCGCAGCCCAGTCAAAACTGTTCGCTGCTCTGGCCCCCCAATGGTGGAACAAACTCCCTCACAACGCCAGGACAGCGGAGTCAATCACCACCTTCCGGAGACACCTGAAACCCCACCTCTTTCAGGAATACCTAGGATAGGATAAAGTAATCCTTCTCACCCCCCCCCCCTTGAAAGATTTAGATGCACTATTGTAAAGTGGCTGTTCCACTGGATGTCTTAAGGTGAACGCACCAATTTGTAAGTCGCTCTGGATAAGAGCATCTGCTAAATGACTTAAATGTAAATGTAAATGTAACGTGTGATGGAAAAAATTACTTTCGGTACAATTTCATAAATGCAGACAGATCATTTGTTTGTTCAACATGGTGGGATCTTTTTGTGTCTGTAAAATTAATTATGCAAGAAATGGCGGTGGAAATGCCTTATTGATATGTATATTGATATAATAACCATGATTCGAAGTAAACTTGGAGTCCCGCAATGATATGACTTGTGGTCCTCCCACTACAACTCGGGAAACCATGCAATTTATTTGGCTACAGAAGAAATAACTTGTGAACTTTACAGGGTGGTGAATGTGCAAGGTGATGAGCTTGATACTGTAGTGTAGCCTACCCGCACAGCCTACCCGCAGTGTATCTGTGAGCTGTTGGCTAGACCACAGGTGACAAGACCAGAGCACATTTGCTATGTAATGCAACACTTTTTGTGACAAAACTATTGGTGGAGTGGAATGCGATGAAAACACATTGAACTTTATATTTGTATTCGGTACTTAACCGAAATGTATATTTGTGTGCTCTACGTCGTCACGCACTGATTTTTACCAAGTCCGTTTGGTGAAAACACACCACTGGTGGGAAAATGTGCATATTTGCTTTTGCATATTTTTGAATATTTGCATGAAAATCTGTAAGATGGAAACCTAGCTGGTGAAAAAAATAGCTGATGCACAAACACATTTTTGAAATTGAACCTTGTGTATTCTACTAACTCTCAACAGTAGGTTGAGACATGTTATGAGAATTGTGTTATCAATGTTCATCAACTTCAATTAATCTACTCAGTCTGCAACCCAGAGTTTGTAAGATTCTGGTTGAATGAAACAGACAAGAGTCCCAGCTTACAAAAGTCAAAAGTGTTTATTCACGAGAACGTTCTAACATCAAAAATGCAAATCCAGTCTTTATAACACACACAGACAAGTTCAAATCTTAAGCTATGCCTTGCTTAGACAGTCTGTGTTTTTCCACTACATGGATACATTGTTTAATCTACAACATGTTTCATAATTTTCTGCCAACCTAACAGTTTCTCCCCTCCACGGGTGGAGACAGAATGTCCTGTAAGGAACACAGTAGTCCAGCTTGTCTGTCGATAGCTCCTCTTATCATTTGTTTCACACTTGTACCCTGCTTACATACTAAGAAGGAACAAAAGGTCCTTGTTCTAATTCTGACTAAAGCTACACACATGATCAATTATATGGTTTCAGAGTGGAATTATTGAATCATTATCTTTAGACCTAAATTATTTTATCAGACACCGACTGAGATCCTAAAAAAATCTATTTTCACTGTATATACAAAAGTATGTAGAAATCCCTTAGTGGATTCCACTATTTCAGCCCCTTCCGTTGCTGACAGGTGTATAAAATCGAGCACACAGCATTGCAATCTCCATTAAAAAAAACATTGGCAGTAGAATGGCCTTACTAATGACTTTCAATGTGGCACCGTCATAGGATGCCACCTTTCCACAAGTCAGTTTGTCAAATTTCGGCCCTGCTAGAGCTGCCCCGGTCAACTATAAGTGCTGCTATTGTGAAGTGGAAATGTCTAGGAGCAGCCAGGCTCAGCTGAGAAGTGGTTGGCCACACAAGCTCACAGAATGAGACCTCCGAGTGCTGAAGCACGTAGCGCATCAAAATCGTCTGTCTTCGGTTGCAATACTCACTACTGAGTTCCAAACTGCCTCTGGAAGCAACAGCAGCACGGGAGCTTCATGAAATGGGTTTCCATGGCCAAGCAGCCACACACCAGCCTAAGATCAGCATGCGCAATGCCAAGCGTCGGCTGGAGTGGTGTAAAGCTTGCCGACACTCTGGAGCAGTGTAAAGGTGTTCTCTGGAGTGATGAATCACGCTTCACCATCTGGCAGTCCGATGGATGAATCTGGGTTTAGCGGATGCCAGGAGAATGCTACTTTTCCAAATGCCTAGTACCAACTGTAAGGTTTGGTGGAGGAATAATGGTCTGGGGCTATTTTTATGGTTTAGCTGGTTAATCAGCAGAATTAGGTTAGTTACGCCTGGGGTTTGAGCGAAAAGATCAGAATTGGACTGCCTATGGAAATGTCGTCTTAGGGACTGTTAAAGCGCAACTGAACTCAATTGTTTTTGTCAGAATTGCGTCTTTATGAGTCAGAAACATTTATTCTAGTGTCAACATTGACTACAATGTTTAAATGGGATAATGTCAGTATCGTCCAAAACGGAGATTTGCGAGATGTAAGTAATCTACTGTACATAGTATGTAACTGCTTTCCTTAGGTTGTGTTTCCGTCAACCCTGCCCACATGCCCACAGCTGACAGCACCCAAGTAATCATACATTTCGGAGCTCAGCTGCATGCGGCCCCATTGTAATGCCCACTAAACACGTGGCTGAGGAACACACACTGAACGTGATAAATTTGGTTTCACTTGGATATCACTATGGGGCTATTTGGGGACCATCAGTAAATTACACTAGGTACATGGGACAGTATTACATTTCAATAGCTCCACATTTCAATGACTTAACCTAAACTACAGTATAATTTGTAGAAATTCATATACTAATTTTGAAAGCATTTCATGAGAACTAAAAGGTGTGCAACATGAAATATTGTCCCATTTACATTGCATAATTTAATGACGTCCCTAACTATCCCCATAGAGATGGGCTATCCAAAGCTAAACCAATATTGCCATGGTCGCACACAGTCCGCATAAGCTAATTGGCAAAATATCTTGGCTAGATTTCTAGGTTACTTCTAGACAAAAGACCTGGTTAGACTGTTTCAAGTTATGTAGAAAAGTGAGTGACTGAAACTGTACTGTTTTGTCTGAGTGAATATACAAATGCTTTGCACGTGCGAACACGAGACACCCACATCAGAGCACGCCTCCAAGACTCAAATCTCGTTCTGTCTCATTTCCTAATGAGGATAAATCAGTCAGTTCAGCCCCAGCCACCTAGCTAACGTTAGCCACAACAAATTGTAATTCGTAACATATCACACAAATAGTCAATCTTAACATATCATACGGAATGGATGACGGACCTCCACAAATGAATACACACCATACGAAACATACTAATTGGAGTGTCCCGGATTTACATGTATTATGTTACGTCTACCCGTAGGTTAAACATACAACTGTCCTCACTCTCTCCGTTTGGATAGAAAGTTGTGGTGCATAAAACCTATTAATGCCAAACTCAGTCCGTTTTTTAAAATAAAAAAATGACACATCAAATAGCCTAACAATTCTCCTGAAGTCTTCCTTGCTGTGTCTCTGCCTTTCGTTTTCCTTCTCTTGGAAAGACGTTTCTGTATCTACGCTTGTCTCTTTTTTTCTACTTAAAGGGCTATAGTAGCTACAGCATCCGACTGCGTCGCCTTGCTTTTTTGTGTGTACATTTTTTCACCACGGCCTGTAGGCCTATGATGCGGTACCGCCTGTTTTCTATACTAAGCGTTTACAACCCATAGAGTCTTTCCTGAGACATTGTAGACAAAACATTTAATACATTGAGTTGCACCCCCTTTTGCCATCAAAAGCCTCAATTTGTCGAGGCATGGACTCTACAATCAATCAAATGTACTTACAGCAGATGTCACAAAGTGCTAAACTGAAACCCAGCCTAAAATCCCAAACAGCAAGCAATGCAGATGTAGAAGCACGATGGCTAGGAAAAACTCCCTAGAAAGGCAGGAACCTAGGAAGGCAGGAACCTTTCAGTGGTGATACACACTGGAAACTGTTGAGCGTGAAAAACACAGCAGCTTTGCAGTTCTTTACACACAAACTGTGAGCCTGGCATCTACTACCATACCCGGTTCAAGGGCACTGTAATCTGTTGTCTTCCCCATTCACCCTCTGAATGGCACAAAAATAAAATCAATGTCTGAATTGTCTCAAGGCTTAAAAATCCATATTTAACCTGTCTCCTTCCCTTCATCTACACTGATTGAAGTGTATTTAACAAGTGACATAAATAACAGATCATAGCTTTCTCCTGGATTCACCTGGTCAGTCTGTCATGGAAAGAGCAGTTGTTCCTAATGTTTTGTACACTCAGTGTATGTCCATTGTTCTGCACACATCTTAAATGTAGTCTTGAATGAAAGATACAAAAATATGCCAGAGACTGGGTTGGGTAGGTTACTTTCTAAATGTAATCCGTTAGTTACTCGTTACCTGTCAAATTGTAATCAGTAATGTAACTTTTGGATTACCCAAACTCAGTAATGTAATCGGATTACTTTAAGTTACTTGTAGATTACTTTCCCCTTAAGAGGCATTAGAAGACACAAATGTATGTTACCAATTGAACGACATCTTAAAAATATATATTTATAGGGGACAATGCACATTAATCAACATAAATATTACAATAATGCAACATCCATGTAAATGTGCCGGGGTTAGCCAAAACCTAATTTGCAACCGTAGTCCCAGGGCAGCTAAGGACAGTTACACAACCACAACACAACTACTCACTAAAGCAATACAAAATACAAATACATTACATCCAAAAATATATCATTCTAACAACAACACTATCATCAACTGTCGTCTTACATATGAGGAACTAGAGATAACTCATGTGTACAGGTTTGGATAGATTTGAGCCTTGTTTTCAATTCAACTTTAAAAGCACAATAATCAGTGCAGCTTCTCAAGTCCATGGGCACTGCATTCCAGTATATTGTAGCTCTAACAGAGAAGACCGATTGACCGATTTTACTCTGTCGAAAAGGGACAATGCGACCCCCTCTAGTTACGGCCCCTGTTATCCTGGAGGGGCTTTCCTTCAACATGATATGCCGGCATAGAGGCGGAGGGGCAAGACATTGCAGGATCTTAAAGACAAGGCTTGCATCTACATACCGCTTAAAGCTATCCAAACTATATGAATTGTGTTTGTATATGATATGACAATGGTGGTAGCTGTTTGGTTTGTTATCAAAAATCTTAAGTGTTTGTTTGTAGTGTGATTCAATTGGTTTCCGAATAGTAGCTTCTGCTTGTGACCAGCATGTGAGGCAATATCTCAGATGTGAGAAGATCATAGCATGTATAGTTTGGTGGCCTCCAGAGGAAGGAAAAGTCTTATAAACCTAAAGATGGAAAATCCAAACTTGACCGTGTTAACCACCTTCTTCACATGTTTCTTAAATGTCGAGTTGGAGTCCAAAATGACACCGAGATACCCGAAGTTAGACACAACTTTCAGATTCTCCCCATGAACAAGAACAGCTCATTGAGAAGAATCAATGTATTTCTCAGAGAAGTACATACAAACAGTCTTGTCGATATTTAAATGCAGGCAAGAATTAGTCATCCATTTAAGAAACATGTACCATAGCTTTAACTAGCTGTCTATTTTTTTTAGTGTACATACAGAACTGTATCATTTGCATACATCTGCATGTTAACATGTTAACTTTCTCCTTCAGATAATAATAATAATAATACATTATTAAATTATATCTTTATATTAATAATAATTCTATCAGAATGCCAGTCATTCCAATAAATGTTATACCCCTTAATCTTCAAGAATAGGATTTGGAAATATGGAAGTATAGATTAGCCAAATTGTTTAACCTGAGCATAACCCCAGAACTAAGGACTTATTAGCCAGCCCTACTCTGTTGTTTATGATTGTGTTGTCATGGAGGACTGATTGGGATCATTGATTTCAGTTGAAAAATAAATGCTGCGCTCATGGAATGGCATGCTTTGAGCACTACTGAAAAGTTATATTTCCATATGAAAAATGAATGCCATATGCTATCGGCCTGTTGTTTACCTTTTTGTTGGTGACACTTTGATACCTTGATAATATGCAGCTGTTTAAAAGGCAAATACACAGGGCACTCCTTTGTTTTGGTTAATATCTGAGGAATGGGCCTGGAGAAATGTAACCACTCAGATTAATAGACAGAGCTATGGATGCAAGGACTGACCATCCACGATATCAAAAGTATTGTTTTAACCATGTTATGAGGAAATACAGTGTTTGTTTACATTTACAATGTTTACAAACATTGGAGAAAAACAAGCGTATATTTTGGGTTCTCATGGAGTGTGACAGTTGAACTAACTAAGCTCATGAGACATTTATAAGTTATATTATTCCAGAATCAATGGATATAGACAGTACCAGTCAAAAGTTTGGACACACCTAGTCATTCCAGGGTTTGTCTTTCTTTTTTATATTTTCTACATTGTAGAATAATAGTGAAGATATCAAAACTATGAAATAACACGTATGGAATCATGTAGTAACCAAAAAATCAAAATGTATTTTAGATTTGAGATTCTTCAAAATAGCCAACCTGTGCCTTGATGACAGCTTTGCACACTCTTTGCATTCTCTCAACCAGCTTCATGAGGTAGTCACTTGGAATGCATTTACATTAACAGGTGTGCCTTCTTAAAAGTTAATTTGGTCACACGTTTTGAAGGAGCATGCAATTGGCATTTTGACTGCAGGAATGTCCACCGGAGCTGTTGCCAGAGAATTGAATGTTCATTTCTCTACCTTAAGCCACCTCCAACGTCATTTGAGAGAATTTGGCTATATGTCAAACTGGCCTCACAGCTGCAGAACACGTGTAACCACGCCAGCCCAGGACCTCCACATCCGGCTTCTTCACCTGCGGGATCTTCTGAGATCAGCCACTTGGACAGCTGATGAAACTGAGGAGTATTTCTGTCTGTAATAAAGCCCTTTTGTGGGGAAAAACTGATTCTGATTGGCTGGGCCTGGCTACCCAGTGGGTGGGCCTGGCTCCCAAGTGGGTGGACACATTCCCACCCATGGCTGAGCTCCTGCCCAGTCATGTGAAATCCACAGATTAGGGCCTAGTTTATTTATTTCAAGTGATGGATTTCCTTAACTGTAACTCAGTAAAATATTTGAAATTGTTTCATTTTACATTTTTGTTCAGTATAGTTTTAACCATGTCTTGAGGCTATACAGTGTTTGTTTACATTACTGACAAACATTGGAGCAAAGCAAACGTATATCTTGGGCTCTGATGGGGTACAACAGTTGAACTAAGCTCATGAGGTATTTACACGTTTTTATTGTGTAAGAATCTATGGGCATACTGTTTACCATGAACTTCTAAGTCTAAAAATGTTTGTAGCAACAACGGAATTGAGCTTTAAGGCCCATGGGAATCCCACGTCTTCCACCCTGTCTCTCAGGCTGCAGGAGCCTGCCGCCACCACTAGGAGACAGAGGAGCACCAGCCTAAAAAACGGACTGAAGGAAAGCTGAACAGCTGCTTTGGGGATGGACTGTCATTAGCATAACATCCTATATTATTCTCAGCCATTGGGAAATTTGAGTAGAGGAGAGACTGGACGTAGAACTTGGGCCAACAATTTTTGTATAATTAAAATGATTATTAGCCATTATTATTTGGTCCCTTTGGTGAAATGGAGCATGGCCATGTCTTCGTGCTTCATGATCAATACGTTTCTCGGCACTACGCTGTATCATTGAATATAATCCTTCCTTACCTGAGACCTTGTGTGTGAGTTTTCTGTCAGTTGCTCATTTCCTGGTCCAGTAAAGACACTAGGTGGTTTTCAGTGTTTGCTGGGTTTGACGAATGGTTCTGTCTGCCCTCTACTCTCTGCCCATCACACACACACACACACACACACACACACACACACACACACACACACACACACACACACACACACACACACACACACACACACACACACACTCTCTCTCTCTCTCTCTCTCTCTCTCTCTCTCTGTCTCAGAGAGGAAGACAGGAGATATGATGTCTTTTCTCATGCCCTCTGCCCTCCAGTGGAGGCTGCTGAGGGGAGGACGGCTCATAATAATAGCTGGAATGGAGTCCGTGGACTGGCATCCAACACATGCTTGATATTATTCCATTCACTCCATTCCAGCCATTCTATTCCATCCATTATTATGAGCCTTCCTCCCCTCAGCAGCCTCCACTGCTGCCATCCCATCTAAAACCACACTACCAGCCAGATCAATACAGCTATCTCAACTCTGCACCTCACCAGGCTCTGTCGCACTGGTTGCATTGGCATCGTAGGCGTGTGTGTGTGTAGAGTGTATGTCTCAGTGATGGTCACAGGGTCCACTGCCTGACGCTGCGTGACATCATTTCTGTTAGACGGGCGGAGATCGAGGCGCGGTTATTAACCCGGCTCGGGCAGTTAACGGGGCTCAGTTGGACCGGGCACGAAGCCGGTGCGTCTTTGTGAAAGAAAAAGTAACATCAAACTGGATACGCAAGAGATGCTCATTATTCAACCACTATTGAAGGAAAAATGAAGTTGAATCAGAAATAAGTTCGTCTTTATTGTTATCGGCGCGTCATTGACAGAATGTGGACCTGGTCGAGTTGCGCATAATCAAAGACCGGGAAAAAAAGAGAGGAATAATTCAGTATAATGGGGATAAATATGATTACATTATCATCATGTAATCAGTGAGGTGTTGTCATCACCCTTTTTATTCCAGTCTTGCACAGCGCTCAGAGGAACTATAAAGCATAGGCCTATACCCTATATCAAACAATCGAAAGATAAAGGAATATGTTTGTTTTTTCTCTCCCTATAATTTGAATTAACTGATCTGATGTTTGTAGCTGAAGTCTTCTCGGACTCATTCCTATTGACGATGACGGCTCAGTGCGGGTCTCGTTTCGGCACCTAGTCCTTTTGGACAGATGGAAGCTGAGGAGCGCAGATTGTTGGGTGACTTTTTACATCTTCAAACTGTCTCTATTGCGTGATATGGTTTCACTACGAATGTGAATGAATAGCAACTTTTTAAAAGGCATTTCATCAGCCCAAGTATCATTCCATGCGTCTCTGCGTCCTGGTGCGCTTCATTGCGCTGGTGAGATTCGGGGAGTGTTCCGATTTCATGGTAGGCTATAATTAAGGACGTTTTACTTCAATTAATTGAATTTAAATAGAACACGGTCTATGGATTGCCTGAAGGACCTTTACTGCTTCAAGCACTACGTTTGGATGACACATTTTTCTCGCGCTTGTTCAAGCAATTTAATAATTTTCCCCAGAAGAATAACTATCCAAGCATCAGCGGTGTGTGTGTTAGTTAATAGATACTTAGTCATTTAATTGCCTGATTAAATGAGATTAATTAAGTAATTATTTATTTGAATATCCAATAACGATTTAGTGGATATATCCGCACCTGGATGTTGAAAAGAGACATGAAAGAGAAAGTGCGTGACTGGAGGAACAAAATGATATTTTCACACGGGCAAAGTTGTTAGTCTCGGTGATGCCTTGGGCAAAGCGGTACAATCTTTTTTCTCTCTCTCATTTTAATTCAATCATCTAGTGTGTAAAGTTCCAAGTGGACGCCTCTTGAGCCCAACAGCCATGTCTCTGTTTCTGCGTCAGAGCCCCTCCATTTACTGCACTCTCACTGGACAACAAGTCTTCCTCAAGGGATTAAGCTAGCAGATAACAGAAACCTATATCTCTACTTTCGCCTTCACTCACTCTAAACAGAATTCGCTGTCCCTGTGAGTTTGAGTTTTCTCCAAAATTCTAGCTTCAGCTGGCATCGCCATGGCCATGATCCCAGATATTACATGCCTGTCAGGGCCAAGGGTGAACCTGAACATCAGCTTCACCTTCGGCCCCACCCCCTGCAACCAGACAGTACTGCGAACCGCACCCTATTCCCCAGAGGCCACTGCGTTGTTCGCCACCGCGATCACCCTCATGATGATCCTCACCATCGTGGGCAACATCCTGGTCATCATCGCCGTACTGACCTCGCGCTCACTCCGCGGCCCACAGAACCTCTTCCTGGTCTCGCTGGCCGCAGCCGACATCCTGGTGGCTACCCTCATCATCCCCTTCTCGCTGGCCAATGAGCTCCAGGGATACTGGGCGTTCCGCTCACTGTGGTGTGAGATCTACCTGGCGTTGGACGTCCTCTTCTGCACGTCCTCCATCGCTCACCTCTGTGCCATCTCATTGGACCGCTACCTGTCCATCTCCCGGCCCGTGTCCTATGGCGCCCAACGAACCCCCGCGCGCATCAAGGCGGCCATCGTGGTGGTCTGGCTTCTCTCGGCCGCCATCTCCTTCCCTCCCCTCCTCTCCCTGGATAAGAGCGAGGGAGGGGTGGAGGTGTGTGAGCTGAACAACGAGCGTTGGTATATTCTCTACTCCACCATCGGCTCGTTCTTCGCCCCGTGTCTCATCATGATCGGGGTCTACATCAGGATCTACCAGATTGCCAAGCAACACACAAGATGTCCGCCAGGGGAAAAACACAACCTTAACACAACTCCCGGCAACGCGTCTAGCAACACTCCAACAGCCCACGCACCTGGACCTGTCATTACCCCCCAGCCCAAGCCTCTCAGCCAACTACAGCACAACAGAGGGGAGGGAGGGAAAGCAGACGGACAATCCAAGGATGCCGTACCTTCGAAGAGTCTCCCTGTCTCCTCCCCCTCATCTCCTCCTCCCCAGAGCGAGACCCAGGCCAAGACCCCTACCGGCCCACAGATTGAACCACAACCACAGACCCAGCCTTCTTCACCAACCTCTGTCCCCACCTCACCCCAGCCTCCCTCACCCACCATAGCTCTCTCCCCCACACTCCCCCTTGCAGAAACCCAACCTGGGGAGACCCACAGACAGGGTGAGAGACAGGAGAAGAGACAGAGAAACACCACCAATGATGACAGCTTCAGCTCTGGCTCCGAGGCAGAGGCAGAGATGAGTGGAAAAAGAAAGGGGGAGGGAGGGAACAGGACAGTTAAGAATAATGGAGGGTCAAAGTCTGGAGGTGCAGGGTTAAAAATTCAACCTCTCTCTTCTCTGACCTCTCACAAGTTCAAAAAGACTGTTGCCACACCCACCAGCACAGAGCTGGCCTTTGACAGGCCAGGGAAGGCTCAGGTCACGCCAATGTCTCGGCGCAAGGCCATGGTGAATCGCGAGAAGCGCTTCACGTTTGTCCTGGCTGTGGTAATCGGGGTGTTTGTCATCTGCTGGTTCCCTTTCTTCTTCTCCTACTCGCTGCAGGCCATCTGTCCTGAGACCTGCTCTCTCCCTGATCCCCTCTTCAAGTTCTTCTTCTGGATTGGCTACTGCAACTCCTGTCTGAACCCTGTCATATACACCATCTTCAACCAGGACTTCAGGAAGGCCTTCAAGAAGATCCTCTGTAGGGACACCAAGGGGACAAACTTCTAGAGTGGATACTGTAGAAGGGACACCTTATTTTAGAGTATACGCTGTGTAAGGACACTAAGGACAATGACTTCCAGAGTGGATATACTGTAAGGATAGATTTGAGCTTTCTTGTGTAAGAAACCACAGACAATCTGCTGAGTCCGTCCTTTGCTGAACATTCCGTTAGATCAGATTAACAAAAGGCTGAACTATGGAATGCTGGAGTAGATCAAGATGCTCTGATGTTCCCATTGGGGGCAGTGGGAGAGGAGGGGAGGGAGGGACGCAATATACCTGAAGAAAAAAAACTCTGTTACAGCTTGTTTGGTGATCGGAACAAAACAGGGCCATCAGTCATGAGGACATGTTGCTCAATTTACATTATAAACTGGGTGGTTTGAACCCTGAATGCTGATTGTCTGACAGCCGTGGTATATCATGGTTATGACAAAACATTTATTTGCACTGCTGTAATTATGTTGGTAACCAGTTTATAATAGCAATAAGGCACCTTGGGGGTTTGTGATATATCGCCAATATACCACGGCTAAGGGCTGTATCCAGGCACTCCGCGTTGCGTCTTGCATAAGAACAGCCTTTAGCCATGGTATATCGGCCATAAACCAAACCTCCTCGTGCCTTATTGCTTAAGTATATCACTGCTTGCATCTTTCTCTCTATAAGCAAACCAAGGCTGCTCTCTGTTGAATAATTTGTCTGTCTGTATATCTGGATTCCCACAGCCATTACCTCTAGCCTTGTGACTGGCCACTCTGAACTACAAGGACGCAGTATCAAGAGTGTTCTTAGACATTACCAGGTACTGTCCACCGCAAGGACACAGATTGGGCCGGAGAATGTGTGGTAGAACGTGTGCAGTAGAATGTGTTCCTGGAGTTCTCTGTGTTCAAGAACTTGTAGTGTGTGAAGGGAGTTTGTCCAGGTGTCCAAGGACAGACAGACAAAGAACCTTACATCCTTTACACCAGTGTTTCCCAAACTCGGTCCCCGGGACCCCAAGGGTTGCAGTTTTTGTTGTTGTTGCCCTATCACTACACAGCTGATTCAAGTCATCAACTAATCATCACGCTTTGATAATTTGAATCAGCTGTGTAGTGCTAGGGCAAAAACCCAAATGTGCACCCCTTGGGGTCCCGAGGACCGAGTTTGGGAAGCGTTGCTTTACACCTTGGATGGCGACTGGCCTCTGTCGTGAACTCATACACTGTGACGGACATGTTTTATAGGGGACAACCCAGCTGTATTTGTGTCTTGTGTTCAGTGTCAGAAATGCACCTTTATGTTTTACTATGAGTATGAAATGAATGTAAACACATGAAAAGTGAAATATGGGTTTTTGATATGACCAATGCCTCAGTAATGTAATATGTTGGGTTTAGAGAGGATCTGCAGTAGTAGTTATTAAATACTGTGTGTGTTTGTTGTGTGATGGCCTACGGGTTTTACTGGAACAGAGGAAATCTCTAATGGTGTTTTTTTTTTATATCTGAGATAAAGATGAGAGCATGAGGAACTCACAAGACCACACACACACACACACACACACACACACACACACACACACACACACACACACACACACACACACACACACACACACACACACACACACACACACACACACACACACACACACACACACACACACACACACACACACACACACACACACACACACACACACACACACACACACTCTCTCGGTCTCTCTAGCCTGGGGTGTGTGTTCTGTGTTGTGATGTATGGAGTGTCCTCTCCTCTCAATATTCCCTGTGGAGTTAACCACCACCCAGAGCAATGAGGAGGAGTGTATCCTCTGCTGTGATCCCAGGAACATTCTACCTCCTCCTGGGAAAAGCATGGTAGTGCTGTGCACACCTAGGGCTACAACGGGAAAACCGGAATGGGAATACTACAGCAGGAAAAAAATGTTAAAGCTATTCTGTGAAATGGATGAAAGACACAAAACAGACTCTAATTGCCCAGGCACTACTTGGAGACAAGACTATGCTGAGTCCTCTCTGTCTCTGTGTGTGTGTGTGTGTATGTGGTTGCATGTTTAACAGAATGCATGCCTATGAATGCATATTCTCAAATTCCGTGTGAACCAACAAACCCATAATAATATCTTTATTTATGTGTTTTCATAAATGTCCATGACTGAACAAGCTGGTGTATTGTACAAAATTCAATAAATAAAAATTCTACAGTATTTACAGTGCATTCGGAAAGTATTCAGACCCCTTGACTTTTCCACATTGTTACATTACAGCCTTATTCTGAAAATGTTTTTTTTTTTTAAAACATGTTCTCCCTCATCAATCCAAACACAATAAACCCTGATGACAAAGCAAAAACTGTAGTTTTTTTCTCACATTTTTGCAAACATATTAAAGATAAAACACTTAAATATCACATTATTCAGACCATTTAGTCAGTACTTTGTTGAAGCACCTTTGGCAGCGATTACAGCCTCGAAACTTCTTGCATATGACACTACAAGCTTTGCACACCTATATTTGGGGAGTTTCTCCCATTCTTCTCTGCAGATCCTCTCAAGCTCTGTCAGGTTGGATGGGGAGCGTCGCTGCACAGCTATTTACAGGTCTCTCCAGAGATATTAGATCGGGTTCAAGTCCGGGCTCTGGCTGGGCCACTCAACAACATTCAGAGATTTGTCCCGAAGCCACTCCTGCATTGTCTTGGCTGTGTGCTTAGGGTCGTTGTCCTGTTGGAAGGTGAACTTTAACCCCAGTCTGAGGTCCTGAGTGCTCTGGAGCAGGTTTTCATGAAGGATCTCTCTGTACTTTGCCTTGTTTATCTTTACCTTGATCCTGACTTGTCCCCTGTCGTGACTTTACTTTCATTAATCTTATGACTGTTATTTATCTAATCAACTAACTGTGCTTAAATTGTTACCCGATTAAATTAATCATGTAACAATTAGGAATTTGGGGCACAACGAGAGTGGTTCTTTAAAGAGTTACCATCTCCCGAATTAAACTCTAAAAGGTCTTTACCTATCAAGTATGCTACGGTCACAAGACGCAGGTCTCCTAATTGTCCCTAGAATTTCTAAGCAAACAGCTGGAGGCAGGGCTTTCTCCTATAGAGCTCCATTTTTATGGAATGGTCTGCCTACCCATGTGAGAGACGCAAACTCGGTCTTAACCTTTAAGTCTTTACTGAAGACTCATCTCTTCAGTGGGTCATATGATTGAGTGTAGTCTGGCCCAAGAGTGTGAAGGTGAACGGAAAGGCTCTGGAGCAACGAACCGCCCTTGCTGTCTCTGCCTGGCCGTTTCCCCTCTCTCTACTGGGATTTTCTGCCTCCAACCCTATTACAGGGGCTGAGTCACTGGCTTACTAGGGCTCTTTCATACCGTCCTTAGGAGGGGTGCGTCACTTGAGTGGGTTGAGTCACTGATGTGATCTTCCTGTCTGGGTTGGCGCCCCCCCTTGGGTTGTACCGTGGCGGAGATCTTTGTGGGCTATACTCGGCCTTGTCTCAGGATGGTAAGTTGGTGGCTGAAGATATCCCTCTAGTGGTGTGGGGGCTGTGCTTTGGCAAAGTGGATGGGGTTATATCCTTCCTGTTTGGCCCTTTCCAGGGGTGTCATCGGATGGGGCCACAGTCTCTCCTGACCCCTCCTGTCTCAGCCTCCAGTATTTATGCTGCAGTAGTTTATGTGTGCTAGGGTCAGTTTGTTATATCTAGAGTACTTCTCCTGTCCCATCCGGTGTCCTGTGTGAATTTAAGTATGCTCTCTCTAATTCTCTCTTTCTTTCTCTCTCTCGGAGGACCTGAGCCCTAGGACCATGCCTCAGAACTACTTGACATGATGACTCCTTGCTGTCCCCAGTCCACCTGGCCGTGCTGCTGCTCCAGTTTCAACTGTTCTGCCTGTGATTATTATTATTTGACCATGCTGGTCATTTATGAACATTTGAACATCTTGGCCATGTTCTGTTATAATCTCCACCCGGCACAGCCAGAAGAGGACTGGCCACCCCACATAGCCTGGGTCCTCTCTAGGTTTCTTCCTAGGTTTTGGTCTTTCTAGGGAGTTTCCTAGCCACCGTGCTTCTACACCTGCATTGCTTGCTGTTTGGGGTTTTAGGCTGGGTTTCTGTACAGCACTTTGAGATATCAGCTGGGCTATATAAATACATTTGATTTGATATCCATAAAACAGTCAATGTATTAATCATAAACTCATTCGGAACAGTCGTAACCTCCTGCATCTTCAAAAACCCCAGCATTACTTATGATTCAGTACTACACAAATAGATGCAAAGTAAATAATAACACAGAATAAACATACACACTTAATACATTAGGAAAAGGTCCCTAGTGGACTGACACAATATGGTGGCTTTTTACACAACGACATGGAGTGGGAGAGAGAGAGAGAGAGAGAGAGAGAGAGAGAGAAAAAGAGACACTTTATCATTGATACATTTTAGAAACTATTCTCACAGTAATCATAGACTTTGCACATGAAGTGCAGCCCATTTGGACTTAGAAATCATGAATGGATTTACGTTTAAATGCCTTCGTTTGACGTGGATCTCTGTCAGAAACAGCGCTCCATAGGAAGGGTTGATGGGCCTTTCAGCGGTACGCCGGTAAGGCTCTGATTGTCTGAAAGGGATCCGGACCCGTCTCTTCTACTGTTGCTCACTCTGTACGATGCTCCTTTAAAGAAAGGCTAGCCAACCGCTTCGATGGGATGCTTGGGACTCGGCTAGCTTGATCTTCTTCCTTTTTTCTGTAGCAATTTTGATGGCCTTTGCCGAGCGCATCTTCATCCATTAGTGAGTTGATCGCTTGAATAGTGAGAGAGAAATTAAGAAGTTAAAACAACCACTCAATGTATGGTGACAACTGTGAAACTGATAAAAGGAAGGACGTCTCCCCACCAAGGGAGGGGAGAAACCGCTAGGGTTGCAGAAGATTATGAAACATGTTGCAGAATATGATAAGCAATAACGATTTGGAGAAGACTTGTACAAAGCATTCATTTATTGAGGTAATGCTAAATAATTGAAAGGAAACATCTAATATGTGTGTGTGCTTCAAAGTAAGTTAGAGAAATATTGACAACCACAGGAGGGAACAAGTCTGTGTGGGTTTGCAGGAAACAATTTGATATAGTTCTCTGAAGAATAGACTAGATTGAACTCCGAGAAGGGAAGTGTCATGACGTTGGCCTGGGGGTAGGTTTATGACAGTCATAAATACCTCTTCCCCCCTTTTTCCTCTCTCTACCCTACTGATGTTACATTTGAAAACCCCTCGGTTAACATAGAGATTCTGGGAACATCAGAAGGTGGGTGGAAATGAACTATATTCTGATAATCTGACCAACTGAACATATGCGGTGGTACTTAAAATCAATCCCATATACTGAGTTCTTACAAAAAAAGGATATACATTCTCTAGTACAGCCAATATTGAAGACTATCAAATGCTTCTCAAAGATGCCTTCTGGTGGTCAAACTAGCACTATGGCTGACAATTAAATGTAGATGACGACTTTGTACATATAGTGTACAGTGAGGGGAGAAAAAGGATTTGATCCCCTGCTGATTTTGTACGTTTTCCCACTGACAAAGAAATGATCAGTCTATCATTTTAATGGTAGGTTTATTGTAACAGTGAGAGACAGAATAACAACAACAAAAATCCAGAAAAACGCATGTCAAAAATGTTATAAATTGATTTGCATTTTAATGAGGGAAATAAGTATTTGACCCCCTCTCAATCAGAAAAATGTCTGGCTCCCAGTTGTCTTTTATACAGGAAATGAGCTGAGATTAGGAGCACTCTTAAAGGGAGTGCTCCTAATCTCAGTTTGTAACCTGTATAAAAGACACCTTTCCACAGAAGCAATCAATCAATCAGATTCCAAACTCTCCACCATGGCCAAGACCAAAAAGCTCTCCAAGGATGTCAGGGACAAGATTGTAGACCTACACAAGGCTGGAATGGGCTACAAGACCATCACCAAGCAGCTTGGTGAGAAGGTGACAACAGTTGGTGCGATTATTCTCAAATGGAAGAAATACAAAATAACTGTCAATCTCCCTCGGCCTGGGGCTCCATGCAAGATCTCACCTCATGGAGTTGCAATGATCATGAGAACGGTGAGGAATCAGCACAGAACTACACGGGAGGATCTTGTCAATGATCTCAAGGGAGCTGGGACCATAGTCACCAAGAAAACAATTGGTAACACACTACGCCGTGAAGGACTGAAATCCTGCAGCGCCCGCAAGGTCCCCCTGCTCAAGAAAGCATATATACATGCCCGTCTGAAGTTTGTCAATGAACATCTGAATGATCCAGAGGACAACTGGGTGAAAGTGTTGTGGTCAGATGAGACCAAAATGGAGCTCTTTGGCATCAACTCAACTCGCCGTGTTTGGAGAAGGAGGAGGAATGCTTCCTATGACCCCAAGAACACCATCCCCACTGTCAAACAGAGGTGGAAACATTATGCTTTGGGGGTGTTTTTCAACTTCACCGCATCAAAGGGACGATGGACGGGGCCATGTACCGTCAAATCTTGGGTGAGAACCTCCTTCCCTCAGCCAGGGCATTAAAAATGGGCCGTGGATGGGTATTCCAGCATGACAATGACCCAAAACACACGGCCAAGGCAACAAAGGAGTGGCTCAAGAAGAAGCACATTAAGGTCCTGGAGTGACATAGCCCAGTCTCCAGACCTTAATCCCATAGAAAATCTGTGGAGGGAGCTGAAGGTTCGAGTTGCCAAACGTCAGCCTCGAAACCTTAATGACTTGGAGAAGATCTGCAAAGAGGAGTGGGACAAAATCCCTCCTGAGATGTGTGCAAACCTGGTGGCCAACTACAAGAAACGTCTGACCTCTGTGATTGCCAACAAGGGTTTTGCCACCAAGCACTAAGTCATGTTTTGCAGAGGGGTCAAATACTCAAATATTTCCCTCATTAAAATGCAAATCCATTTATTACATTTTTGACATACGTTTTTCTTTATTTTTTGGTTGTTGTTATTCTGTCTCTCACTGTTCAAATAAACCTACCATTAAAATTATAGACTGATCATTTCTTTGTCAGTGGGCAAACATACAAAATCAGCAGGGGATCAAATACTTTTTCCCCTCACTGTATATACTTTTCAAGTTACAGTATTTCCTTCATAACACTTAATGGCATCACAAAATAACCCATATTCAATTATTATTCTTTAGATCACCTCTGACCATTGCCCACGTTCTTATGTTAGAAATATTGTTCCAGTATTCACTTTTGAACGTGATAAAGTTTCAGCAGGAAACTCTGGAAACAAAGGAACATTGTGTACTGAATTTGGAGAGGGATGTTCTTTGGATCTTCTTTCCTTTAATTTACAACAGGGCGTGAGGTGTCAACCCCCACAGCAGCTCCCTCCTCCCATCTTCTATGAGTGAGAGAGGGCCTGGTTATCGCCAAGCTGATCTGACCCATTCAGATCCTCACAGGACATTCATGACATTCCCCCTCTGTTGGGTTTAATCTAGGAAGGATTCTGCAAGTTGCAACCCACCACAAAAGTGACCATGGGATGTCCTGGTTTTTCAGGTCATCGTAGTAGACCCCCTCTGGTGGTTTACCCTGGTTGGATTCCTGCACGCTGCACACCACCACAAGATTGGCCAGGGGATCTCCTGGTTTTGAATCATCGTTCCTGATCCGTCGTCCAGTTGTCCAGGCATCAATTTAGACAGACATTAATAACGCACAACACTCATGCAATACATCATTACATGTGACACTAACTAGTGGTTGTATGGGGAACTTGTTTGTGGCAGTATCACTTCCTAAGTGTAAAAGGAAATGAAAGAAAAATGAACACAAACAAAAGATAAACAAAATATAGTTACCATAGTTACCTTAATCATCTATATACGTCCACGGTCTTGGCTAAATTACTAGCATGGCATTTTGTCTAATCTGGGGGGAGATCCTTATTAGCGGTGTGTTGCTAAAGGCACTATCCTAAGTTGATAACTACATGATAAGTCTACAGCTGTAAGGCACTAGGTACTTCGGACAGTCTACAGAGATGACCTATGTACCTCTGGGGAGAAACTGGTGAGTCAAAAGGTCTATTTACAACTTTACCAAGGCTGGTATTTTGCTCGGGCCCTTAAGTGATCCTAGTATAAATCCTCACTAAATGTCCCATTGTACATGTGCATTTATGCTTACACAAGCTCATATGCAAGGGAAAGAAGTACCAAATATCCTGGTAGGCCGCAACCTGTTCAGAATGAGTCTGACGTCATCAGATCATGATCATCCATGTCAGTGACTGTGTGTCAGTAAGAATCGGTGCCGACCTCAAGACATTAGCCAACGGGACTTATAGTGGTTTTACAAGAAGTCAATGTGTCTTACACCACTGTAGTGGCGATAGGTATGAAGGAGTCTATTCATAGCCATGTTATCCACGGAGGAGCTAACCTCACGACAGAAGTACTCTATACGCACTGAGCCAGTCGTACGCGGTGAGATCATGGTTCATGACTTCTAAAAACTTTCCTCCTGAATGGAGGGTTCTGTTTATTAGTGGCATGTGTGTTAACCATCAGAAGAGTGTTCTGGAGATTCCCTTCCACGTGTTGCAATCTGAGTGATCACTACCTCCTCTGTTGCTGTTATCAGTTTGAATTGTTAGGTCTCTAACCTCCTTACTGATTGTGGCTGGACTGACTGTTCCTGGCATTGGTACCCAAGGCAACCAGCCACTCTACCAATTCATACCGAAATGTTATCCTACCGAGACACATGATTAGAGCATTTTACTATTTGCATTGTAGTTGAGACACATGGCAAGGAATGATTATTGTTAACATTTATTTTGGTCCACTGGACTTTTACGACCAGTGTGGACACCTCAGTGATATCTCAGATGCTCCTCTCTGATCTCATGGGGAATTTGTTTCCTGAACAGGCGGCCTCGTACAGTGTTGCATGCAGTCTCGACTTTCCCACTGGCCTCGACGAGGCTCATCATGGGTCTGGGCTAGTATTCCCCCCTTTGTGTCTCGGGACCCATCCACCAGCGAATAGGTCGGACCCTTTGTACAAGTTGCCAGCAGCCGCGTTAGTCAATTGGCTATAACCTTTCAACCAAATCGCCCGGTGTTTGTGCTTCAAAACTCTCAGTGGCTGTCGTGGCCTGCCAGTCACCACAACGTCCACGTGTGGAAACCGTTCCAGTACATGTGAACTGAGCCAAGGATATCTTTCTGCGAAAACATGAAAAGGATAGTCTATCAGGTTTGCCGATTGGATGTTACGAGATATCAAGAAGTGTCGAAATACATTTTTCCCAAGGGGTCCTGTCAACAGATACTCCTTGTGGATGATGGTGTTGCAGCCAGCGTTAGAAGACAGTGTGGTCAGTGGAGACAGCACGGTTACCTATTGGTTGTTTTTCCCAATAAATCAGTGGGACCAAACGATCCACTTTTGATGCCTTAAAAGCTGTGCTCACAAGCTCTCTGAGTTCTGAGATTGGCAAGCTAATCTGGGCTGTATAATGACGTAGGCCAAAGTAAGCTGAATGAAGCCTATGATTGTATGGGTCTTCATTCCACCGAGGACCACTTTGGGACAAGCGTTTAAATGAATACTTTCAAATGATATCCTCTGGGTCCACACTGTGCACTTTGTTGTATGTCTGTTGCCCAAAATAAATTAAAGTCAAAATTCCGAGCTTGTTTGACAATGTTAGCCAGCGAGTTGTGTTTCTGAGTTGCAGAACCACTGAATTCTATTTTCAAAGCCGCGGAAAGTTGTGTAGTTGTTTTGCATGTGTTGCTGTTGTAGACGGATGAACCTTCTTACGTGTCTAGTCGATGTTCGCTTCAGCAGGTAAAACCTGTCAGTACCCGTAGTGTTCGGGTAGCCATCCAAGGCGTTGTCTATGTCTGCCGAGTGTCGTTTGGCTTCCCTGGAACGGGGTCAAAGGTGCAGAAGTTTTTGACAATTTGGTCAAGGCATTCCGTGCCAAGAGCGCGGAGAAGGTTGGCTTCATCCTGTGGGGAAACTTGGGCTGAAAGGCCAAGAGGAGAAGCCAAGCTTTGGTTTTGTTGGCGAGGAGATGCCATATTACTCTGTGCCGAATGGCCAAGAGGAGAAGACTGGGGGACACCTGAGAGGCAAAGTCTGAAACCTTCTGTCGTCTTCACTCTTTTGTGTACTGAGCTCCGTTTGTGAACATGGTTGCTTGTTTGGGTAGTCACGTTGTAGCGCGTGACCATTCTTGAATTCCTCCAGATGGTACCTAAGGGAAGTATTCTACTTCATCGCAGAGTCCACTTGGGTGCTTAGAGTACTTATTTTAGACACATGCGTGTTGCACTGGCTCCGTTCAGCCTCATACTTATATGTCATGGTTTACAGATAGAGGTTGAGTGAGGAGCGAGAGAGGAGCAAGAGATTCAGTAATGAGATTTCCTCTGCTTGCTTGGAGATCAATTTTTCCATCTCTCACTTCGGTTCTCTCATCAATCATTTGGTCAGCGACTTCAATGAGTTCCACTGTTTTGTCACCCAACTTGGTTATTGAGTTCATTAACTGATCGTCTTTGCTCGGCAGCATTTGGACTAGAACATTACTGCTTTGAGAGTTGTTCATCAAAGCAACATGCATCTTAAGTTGTGCACCCCTGTTTGTAGAGAACTCGTCAGATTTATCTAGTTTTGCGTGGACTTCGTCATATTTATTTTTGGCGGGAAACTCTGGAGACAAAGATGAATAGCGAATTGGAGAGGGAAGTTCTCTGGATCTCCGTTCCTGAGGTGTCAACCCCCACAGCAGCTCCCTCCTCCCATTTTCTGTAGGTGAGAGAGAATCTGGTTACTGCCAAGCTGATCTCACCCATTCGGATCCTTACAGGACAGTCATGACACCACTATTCCAGGACGCTAAAAAACATATGCCACCACCATGCTTAACCGTAGGGATGGTGCCAGGTTTCCTCCAGACATGACGCTTGGCATTCAGGCCAAAGAGTAACATTTTGGTTTTATCAGACCAGAGAATCTTGTTTTTCTTTTAAGGTGCCTTTTGGCAAACTCCAAGTGGGCTGTTAGGTGCATTTTACTGATGAGTCGCTTCCGTCTGGACACTTTACCATAAAGGCCTGATTGGTGGAGTGCTGCAGAGATGTTGTCATTCTGGAAGGTTCTGCCATCTCCACAGAGGAACCCTGTTGCTCTGTCAGCGTGACCATCGGGTTCTTGGTCCCTTCCCTGACCAAGGTCCTTTTCCCCTGATTGCTCAGTTTGGCCAGGCGAACAGCTGTAGAAAGAGTGGAAGTTCCAAACATCTTCCATTTAAGAATGATGGAGGCCACTGTGTTCTCTGGGACCTTCAATGCTGCAGAAATGTTTTGGTACCCTTCCTCGACACAATCCTGTCTCGGCGCTCTATAGACAAGTCCTTCGACCTCATGGCTTGGTTTTGTTTTGACGTGCACTGTCAACTGTGGGACCTTATATAGACAGGTGTGTGCCTTTCCAAATCATGTCCAATCAATTGAATTTACCACAGGTGGACTCCAATCAAGTTGTAGAAACATCTCAAAGGATGATCATTGGAAACAGGATGCGCCTTAGCACAATTTTGAGTCTCATAGCAAAGGGTTTGAATACTTATGTAAATAGGTTCTTTTAATTTTTAATAAATGTGCAAAAATGTCTGAAAACATGTTCTCTTTTGTCGTTATGGGGTATTGTCTGTAGATCAATGAGGAAAAGTTAATTTAATCAATTTTAGAATAAGGCTGAAATGTAACAAAATGCCAAATAACCATGCCGAAAGGAAAAAGAGTAGAATAGAGAGTACC
Source organism: Oncorhynchus nerka (assembly GCF_034236695.1). NCBI lineage: Eukaryota > Metazoa > Chordata > Actinopteri > Salmoniformes > Salmonidae > Oncorhynchus > Oncorhynchus nerka. Next base: position 11,150,047 of record NC_088414.1, on the reverse strand, counting down.
ACTACCAGACCCACACACATCAGCAGAAGAGACTGCCTAGCGTGTAGCCTGTTTACCAGATAGCCAGGAGAGAGAAAAGAGAATACACACCCTATAAAACCCACATCACAGCACAGGGGTAACCCCACCAAGAATACCTCCTACAATAATAATAATAATAATAATAATGGCAGAGCAATTAACAGCAACTTCATTTGAAACAATTTACAAGAAAGAACCCAGTCATCAACATAGGATTTGCAATAATCTGTTTTATCGTCCAGTGGAGGAGTGCAGAGGGTATGAATGTGGGGGGTGTTCATAGAAAAAAACAAAGGCCTTAAAAATGTCCACAATCTTCTCGGCCACATGTCATTAGTACACCCCACCTCAATACAGTTCAAATAACAATACACAACTTGCAAGCAACCTCCCTTTTAACTAAAATATCCACCCAAATACTTCTGGCAGGGCAATAATAGTCCAGCTCTAATGAACTTCAACGGGAAATGCATTTGAAAAATAGAACGTCTGCTGCAGTGTATAGCACTGGAATGATAGAGGGAAGAAAGAGAGAGAGAGCGCAAGAGAGAATTTAGCTGTGGCCTTCAGGCTTGCAGTTGTCCTGCCTGACCAGCCGATGGTTTGTATGTCAAACCGACGATTGAGTTAAACACTTTATAAACTACACACGCTGAAAATAAACAAGGACATCTGCAGCATAGCACACACAATCAAACTGTCGCGCCAACCAAGAGCTACTCCCCAGAGAGCTGAAAGATCTGTCTTTATTTCCTCCTTCCTTAACTGCTTGATGCGCTCTTAAAGTGGCAGCGCACGGTGAAGGCTCCGTGCAGGATTTCGCCACATGTTGACTGACTACCTTTTCATGTTTGCTGGAAAAAAAAGAAAAGGATCTTGGTCATTTTTATTTCGCTCTCTCTTTTCTCCTCTTTCTCTCTCGACCCTTAGACATAGGCCAGGAAGGGTCTCGGGACTGTCCTGTTTTTGATGTGTGTGGCCTTTCAGATGACTGTAGAAATGAATGCACCGAAGGTGTTAATTTGATGTGTTTCACTAAGTGTGTGTCATACAGTACCATGCATCAGTGCATCTTACAAATCTCTCTGTTTTAGGTGAAGATCTATGTACTATTTCCATGAATCCGTTAGTATGGGTATGTTACACTAAGACTGAAATGGTAGGTGAGTGTGTGGGTTACTGACACCCACTAGGCACACACTGGTTGAATCGATGTTGTTTCCAAATCATTTCAATGAAAGTACACTGAACCAACGTGGAATAGATGTTGAATTGACGTCTGTGCCCAGTGGGAAGTGTCTGTGAGATGTGTGTGAAATGGTGTGTGTGTTTTGGGACAAGGGCATGTATGTTTATTTTCAGGGGCATGTGTGTGTGTGTGTGTGTGTGTGTGTGTGTGTGCGTGTGTGCGCGCGCATGTTTTTAGGCACATGGGTATATGGTCGTCTCAGTCTTGGCAGTGCTGTGGAAACAGGATGTATAGGCTTCATTTGGCTGTAATATTAATACTTGTGCTGAGGGGATGAGAACGTGAGGAGCATCACTCTCCCTCTGCCGCTGCTGTTTTGTACACAGTACTCACTACTGCTTCAATACTTAGTATATTCAATTGTGTGGTTAAAAAGGAGGCCGGGCCAGCAACATGATGGTTGTTTGGCATCAGTGTCCTAGATGCTAGGGTATGAGGACAAGCCCAAGATTGCCTCAATGTTATGTGTGTGTGAATGTACCAGATGGCAAAGTGTGTGTGTGTGTGTGTGTGTGTGTGTGTGTGTGTGTGTGTGTGTGTGTGTGTGCGTGTGTGTGTGTGTGTGTGTGTGTGTGTGTCTGTATGGACACAGTCCTTTCATTGCCTTGCCAGTTCAAAGTGTTTATCTCACAGGATGTTTTTTTAAAATTATTAAACCATCTTAAATAATGTATACAGTCGCCACAATTTGCTGAGATAAAAATAATAATAATCTAAAGGGATTACATTGTATTTTTTTCCTGCCAATCTACACAACTTTCTCCACATTTTCAAAGTGAATGAAAAATATAGAGATGTGTTGATTCCGTAGGTCTTCACATCACAGAGTTAACACATGGTGGAAGGAAATCTGGCAGCTATTACAGCTGTGAATCATTTTGAATGATTCTACCAATCCTGCACAACTCTTAGGGCAACATACACTCACCAGACAGTTTATTAGGTACATCGCTCTGTTCACGAAAATGGATCGCTCCTACAGACAGTGAGTCACGTGGCCATGACTTGCTATATAAAACAGGCAGACAGGCATCGAGGCATTCAGTTACTGTTTGATTGAACGTTAGGTCACTTGTTTTGCCCATTCTAAGCGACCTTGAGCGTGGTATGATCATCGGCGCCAGGCGCGGATCCACTATCTCAGAAACAACCGCCATCCTGTGCTTTTCGTGCACGACAGTGTCTAGGGTTTACTGAGAATGATGCAACTAACATCCAGTCAGAGGCATTCCTCTGGGTGAACACAGCTCGTTGAGAGAGGTCAAAGGAGAATGGCAAGAATCGTGCAAGCTAACAGGCGGGCCACAAACAGACAAATATCGTTGCAGTACAACAGTGGTGCGCAGAACGACATCTTGGAATGCACAACTCGTCCATCCTTCTCACAGATGGGCTATTGCATCACACCGGGTTCCATTCCTATCAGCTACAAATAAGAAGAAGTGGCTCCAGTGGGCACACAATCACCAACACTGGACACTTGAGGAGTGGAAAAACATTGCTTGGAACATGACAGTGAGTTCAGTTTACTCGAGTGGCCTGCTCAGTCCCCAGAGCTCAACCCAATAGAGCATCATTTGGATGAGATGGAACTGGCTGTTCTCAGCACGAATGTACCGCCATCCAATCTGCAGCAACTCTGTGATGCCATCGAGTCAGCTTGGACCAACATCCCTGTGGACCCTTTCCGACACCTTGTAGAATGACCTAAATAATTCAGGCTGTTCTGGAGGCAAAGGGTGTTCCAATCCAGTCCTACACTAAATAAAAATATAAATGCACCATGCAACAATTAATAAGATTTTACTGAGTTACAGTTCATGTAAGGAAATCAGTCAATTGAAATAAATTCATTGGGCCCTAATCACATCATTGGGCCCTAATCTATCACATGACTGGGAATACAGATACAGTTGAAGTCAGAAATGTACATACACCATAGCCAAATACATTTATACTCAGTTCTTCATAATTCCTGACATGTAATCCAAGAAAAAATGCCCTGTTTTAGGTTGATTAGGATCACCCCTTTATTTTAAGAGGGTGAAATGTCAGAATAATAGTAGAGAGAATGATTGATTTCAGCTTTTATTTCTTTCATCACATTCCCAGTGGGTCAGAAGTTTACAAACACTCAATTAGTATGTGATAGTGTCATGAAGTTGGCCTGTGGGTAAGGTTTAAGACCCCCCCATAAATACCTTTCTCCCTTTCCTCTCTTGACTCTACTGAAGGACTCTTGAAAAGCCTTTAGAGACATAGAGAGTCGGGGAACATCAAAAGTTGGGGGGAAAGGAACCATATTTTGGTAATCCAACCAGTTGAAAATATGCGTTGGTACTTGTTCGGTTGTCATCTGAGACATTCTTATTAATGATAGGATGACAAACTGTATCGTGGAAAGTCTACATATTATAGTTACCAGATTTACATGGAATTGTTGTGCAATTTAAATGTTTAAATATGAAACCATTTGTGAAAAGATTAAATGGAATTTTAGCTTCCAAATGAGAGAATTGGGTATTCATAAGGTTAGAGCTCTGCTCACTCAGTGGCCTGCCCATGTGAAGAGACATTGTTTATAAACTATGAAACACACCCTTCTCTCCCTCCACTATATAAGCCCTTTTACGAAAATATAACTTCCTGTTCCGAGTACGCGAGGCCTGCAGCCTCTGTGTTAAAAGGGCGAATAACTTGCTGTTCCGATGACATTTGGGCGACAGTCCTATGTTGAAAGTGTTCAGATAATAAGCTGTTCTGGGTACATTAGGGCGACGGTCCAATGTCAGAAGGATTCAGATAATAACTACAGAACTAAGCCAACCTGTGAAACCCTCTGTATTTTCAAGTTTTGTGGTGGCACTATTTTGTTATCGGTATGCTTGTCACCGGCAGGGACTGAGGAGTTTGTCAGGATGAAAATAAAAATGAAAGGATCAAAGTCTCGGCAAAAAGTTAGACAAAAACCTATCCTTGGGATAGAATTAAACATTTTCAGCAGGACAATTCCACATTTGAATGCCAAAGACACACCAGAATGACTTTCCAAGAGGCGTAAGTGTTCCCGTGTGGTGAGGATATTGCTGTCCACAAATGACTCCCAACCAAATTTACTGAGCTTGAGCAATTTTGAAGAAAGAAAAACATAGATACAGTGCCTTGCGAAAGTATTCGGCCCCCTTGAACTTTGCGACCTTTTGCCACATTTCAGGCTTCAAACATAAAGATATAAAACTGTATTTTTTTGTGAAGAATCAACAACAAGTGGGACACAATCATGAATTGGAACGACATTTATTGGATATTTCAAACTTTTTTAACAAATCAAAAACTGAAAAATTGGGTGTGCAAAATTATTCAGCCCCTTTACTTTCAGTGCAGCAAACTCTCTCCAGAAGTTCAGTGAGGATCTCTGAATGATCCAATGTTGACCTAAATGACTAATGATGATAAATACAATCCACATGTGTGTAATCAAGTCTCCGTATAAATGCACCTGCACTGTGATAGTCTCAGAGGTCCGTTAAAAGCGCAGAGAGCATCATGAAGAACAAGGAACACACCAGGCAGGTCCGAGATACTGTTGTGAAGAAGTTTAAAGGCGGATTTGGATACAAAAAGATTTCCCAAGCTTTAAACATCCCAAGGAGCACTGTGCAAGCGATAATATTGAAATGGAAGGAGTATCAGACCACTGCAAATCTACCAAGACCTGGCCGTCCCTCTAAACTTTCAGCTCATACAAGGAGAAGACTGATCAGAGATGCAGCCAAGAGGCCCATGATCACTCTGGATGAACTGCAGAGATCTACAGCTGAGGTGGGAGACTCTGTCCATAGGACAACAATCAGTCGTATATTGCACAAATCTGGCCTTTATGGAAGAGTGGCAAGAAGAAAGCCATTTCTTAAAGATATCCATAAAAAGTGTTGTTTAAAGTTTGCAACAAGCCACCTGGGAGACACACCAAACATGTGGAAGAAGGTGCTCTGGTCAGATGAAACCAAAATTGAACTTTTTGGCAACAATGCAAAACGTTATGTTTGGCGTAAAAGCAACACAGCTCATCACCCTGAACACACCATCCCCACTGTCAAACATGGTGGTGGCAGCATCATGGTTTGGGCCTGCTTTTCTTCAGCAGGGACAGGGAAGATGGTTAAAATTGATGGGAAGATGGATGGAGCCAAATACAGGACCATTCTGGAAGAAAACCTAATGGAGTCTGCAAAAGACCTGAGACTGGGACGGAGATTTGTCTTCCAACAAGACAATGATCCAAAACATAAAGCAAAATCTACAATGGAATGGTTCAAAAATAAACATATCCAGGTGTTAGAATGGCCAAGTCAAAGTCCAGACCTGAATCCAATCGAGAATCTGTGGAAAGAACTGAAAACTGCTGTTCACAAATGCTCTCCATCCAACCTCACTGAGCTCGAGCTGTTTTGCAAGGAGGAATGGGAAAAAAATTCAGTCTCTCGATGTGCAAAACTGATAGAGACATACCCCAAGCGACTTACAGCTGTAATCGCAGCAAAAGGTGGCGCTACAAAGTATTAACTTAAGGGGGCTGAATAATTTTGCACGCCCAATTCTTCAGTTTTTGATTTGTTAAAAAAGTTTGAAATATCCAATAAATGTCGTTCCACTTCATGATTGTGTCCCACTTGTTGTTGATTCTTCACAAAAAAATACAGTTTTATATCTTTATGTTTGAAGCCTGAAATGTGGCAAATAGTCGCAAAGTTCAAGGGGCCCCAATACTTTCGCAAGGCACTGTATATGGTATGTTGCTATAAGTTATGCAAAGTTTTAGAATCTTATGCAACATTTTTCACAGCTGTAATGGTGCTTCCACCAAGTATTAACTTTGGGGTGTGAAGATATTCGCAATCAAGGTGTGTTATTTTTTCTTATTAATTACGAAAGGATCTATATACATATATTATCATCAGTTTGAAAACGTGGAGGAGATTGTGTAGATCTATAGGGGGAAAAAACCCAATGCAATCCCTTTTCAGATGACATTTTTAGCAGCAAAATGTGAAGACTGTGCAAGGGGGTGTGTAGAATTTCACTAGGTACTGTTGCTGCTGTCACGTACTAAACACAGCTGAGGTAAGGATCTCTTTAATGTTGCCTGAAACACAACTCGCTAAGCACACTTCTATGTTATTCATCACATCAACACATGCCATGTGAGTCGACAACTTTCTGTAGCCTCCTGCTTTCTAAGTGTATTAGACGGAAGCCACCAGACTGCCAAGAGGTCTGGACCTTTATGGCACAGGAGGTTGTGTGTGTGGGCCCTCTAACCATGCTCTCCTGAAATTTCCTCTGTGACTAGATCCCTCGGGATCCTGTCCAAGGCCGCATTTAGGGCTCTATTCAATCCACATCGTGAAAGTTCAGCGTTTCAGCGTGATTGAAATTTAAAGACAATGTTCCCCCGTTATCGAGACTGCATTTACGGTCAATATGTCTTCTCAATCGAATGCTAAGTACAAATGTATACCGCGCCGACGCGTTATTGAAGAGAGTCCTTAGTGTGTGTGGTCTCGAGACCAAGAGCTCAAAATGAAGACTTGATCATTTTTTGGTCCACACAAGAACAGCACTAGAGCCAGTTATGTTGCTCACTTTGAGGACTGTATTTGTTTTCATTTTGAACAAGAGTACGTAAGATCAGAAAAACAAAGAAAAATGACAACACAGAACTCTCAATCTTTATGGGTAACACAAACACAAGCTCACACACATATACATATTGTCCTTTCAGAGAGGGAGCATCCTTAACTGTAGTGTGTATGAGTGCATGAGTGTGTTTGTGTGTATGCGTGTGTGAGTGAGCGTGTGTGTGTTTGTATCTGTGTGCGCACTTGCATGTGTTCATTCCTGTTGTCCTTCACTCTGTTGTCCTTCTACGTCCTTGAAGGTGTTTTCCTGAGTAGGCGATAGGGCCCTGGTCTGCTGGGGTTTCTAAACCAATTCTTTCTGATTAAAACAAATGACCCTGTTACTGTGGTTATCGAGGGGAAGTGCTGCTCCGGGGTCCGCTGTGATAAGTTTAAATGTCAACCCACATCACCATGAAAACTAATGAAGGATAGAACAAGGTCTGGGAGCCTGGGACTGCCCTCTACATGCAAAGTGCCCACATGCAAGTACTCAGGAAGAGCATCAAAATCATGAATACATCTGAATTCCAATATAGATCAATCTAAATCTGTGTAGAATGGTCTTTGTAATCAAATAGACATTCTCATTCAAAGCCATGCAGGTCTGCCCTGTCCTTTCTAAGACTTACTTGCCCATTCTATGGGAAACCCACTTAACAGAAAGTCCTTACCCAACCTCAGGTCAGGTCTTACAGTAGCTGGTGTAACATTACAGGCTGAATGCAGCCTTTTTTTTATTATCTCAAAATCAAATCATTTCTGAATTAAAATGATCAAAAAGAAACAAAAATAGCGTCTTAGCAAGGGGCAATTTCTAAAGTAAGAATTTAACTAGGACTGTCTGGGTGTGGGGAGGGGAAACCTGAAAATGATCTGATATTGGCAGAGAGGTTTGTAACGTCCTTTCTTATTGGTCTATTAACTCATTTAACGCCACCAGGCATGCAAGAACTCCATCCCACCACAACAGACTGAAAGCTTCTACGCTAAAATGGCATTATCATAATTTTCACAATTTCACAGTATTATTCCAACCTCAGTGTAGAAATATACATAAAACACAAAAAAATCACATTTTGACTGCACTGGGCCTTTAAGAAGACCCAATGCCGGCGACTCCCTTTGTCAGCACAGTTCTGATTCGTTTGTCTTGTCGAGGTAAGGATTTAAAAGCTCATTTTTACTAGTACCCGTGTCGCTGGTTTCTTTGATGCTGCCTCAATTTGTCTCACTTGATGTTCATCGTCGACCTCTCCACTTTCACCCTCTGTAACATAGATCTCTGCGTCGATCTTATTTAGAAGTGTCGGGTATCCTTGCTCAGCTGCTCCCTGAAACGCACGCAGAAACTTTGACAGATCACGGCAAAGTCATTTGAGTGACCAAACAATGCATAAAGGATGGTCATGTTCAGACCAAAACTCCATCCCACCGCAACAGGCTTGAATTTCAGGCAGTCTTTTCAACCAAATCTTACACTAAAATGGTATTGTCACAATTTTCACAGTATTATCCCAACTTCATAGTGTGAAAATATTTCTAAAACACATGGGCTGTATTACAATCACACAGAGGAAGGCAACACTATAGCATTTAGAGCCATGCTAGAGGCCATGCAGTTAGGGTTAATGGTACGGATTCAACAGGATGCTACTGTACAGTATCTCACTTTTAGTATTGAGCAGTATCTCCGTGGGGTGGCTGACCCTAATTTAGATCAGACTGCCCAGATACAGACCCCCACCGTGACTGGCCCAAGCTCAAGCAGGGAGGGCTGAGTGTGTATTTGTGTGCATGTGTTCTCAGTGCAGTGAATTCATTCACGATGAACTTGGTGACTCCTAACTGTCGAGAATGATTCATCCAAAAAGTTCAGCGAGTTCTGAGAGCTGACGTTAATTCTGATTAAAGTTCCTACTTAAACAGCAGCTACTCTTTACGCAGATATTGGAAGATATCCTTGGAACAGAGTTGGAAGATTTACACCATCTGTAAACTATCCGTCTAACGTTTTATGACCGCTGCCATTTGATCCTCTCAAATCGTATGACACACATGGTTTCATCAGGTCTTCCTTACTATCAATCTCTCTTTTGATGTTACAATATGGATGCCATAATGCTGCTTCAGAATAGGCTCAATACGAGACAAGTGGTCCCATGTAATCTCACGTCATCTATGAGAATTGGATCCTTAACAGACAGACTGAGATGCACTCTGATTCATTATAATGGTCGGGAGCAGAATGAAGATGACTATCTCCCATGGCTGATGTCATGGAGATCTTCAGGACATTCCATTTTACTGTTCTCTTGGTAGTTCACTGGAAAGAGAGATAGAGGTAATTGTCAAAAATAATGGAAACACTGGAAATACAAAGTATATTGAAAGCAGGTGCTATATTAAAAGCAGTCTGCTGAGTTAATTGAGCAATTAACATCCCATCATGCTTAGGGTCATGTATATAAAAATATTGAGCTGACAGTGACAATGTTCCCATCCACAGGGCATAAGTGGTCACTGAATGGTTTGATGAGCATGAAAATGATATAACCTGTACGCCATGGTTCTCTTAGTCACCAGATCTCAACCCAATTGAACATTTACGGGAGATTCTGGAGAGACGCCAGAGACAAGTGTCTTTCTTTGTGGAAGAATGGTGTCGCATCCATCCAATGGAGATCCAGACACTTGTAGAATATATGCCAAGGTACATGAAAGTTTCTCTGGATCGCAGAGGCCCAATTCCCATTTAAGACATCTTATTTATGTTGGTGTTTTCTTTATTTTGTCTGTTACCTGTACTTGGTGAATGCAACACTTAACTACACTGAACAAAAATATAAAGGCAACATGTGAAGCGTTGGTCCCATGTTTCATGAGCTGAATTAAAAAACTGGGTGGGCCAACGGGGGTGTGTGGGGGAGGGGGGGGGGGGGTTGCCTTCACCACAGCCAAAATACTTCGGCCTGACAGTGATGTCTGCCTGAGACTCTAAGTCAAACCCTACAGAGTCAACCCCGCCTGCCTTGATCCTTCATCTGCAACCCTTGGCCACATCCAGTCCATTCTCCTTTCCCCGCTGAATCCACATTCTCACATCCATTCCATATACACAATAAGCATTCTAAACCCATTTCATGTCTGGTCATTAAACTTGTGAAACAGAGAAAGATGTAGGAGAGGGGGAAAAGGGGGAAAAAAGAGAGCGAGGAAAGATTGTGTGAGAGAAAGACTAGGAGAGAGAAAGGGACAGTGAGTCTGGCCAGTCCTCTTGTTTAATATCATTGTCAGGGCTGTAATACTGTAATTTACTCTGTAGATGGCCATTCATATCAATATAACATGATTTGATTGATTTGGACTCATCCTGTAATAGAGAACCACATTATTACTTTTTACTCTGTTTCTCTATGGGATTCCCCTGGAGTAGGAATGGGTTAACTAGTCACACACAGAGGAGAGGATAATGCCTAATCAAGCATGATCACACTGTTTCACACACACACACACACACACACACACACACACACACACACACACACACACACACACACACACACACACACACACACACACACACACACACACACACACACAGAGGAGAGGATATGGTCTTAGCTAGCTAGCTAACAGTACACAAACTAGAAATGAAACCACTTTGTCAAAATTGAAAACGTATAATATCTGAAAATATAGTTACAGTACCTTGCAAAAGTATTCACACCCCTTGGCATTTTTCCTATTTTGTTGCATTACAGCCTGTAATTAAAATATATTTGTTATTTGGATTCCATGTAATGGACATCTTCAAAATAGTCCAAGTTGGTGAAGTGAAAAAAAATAACTGTGGTAGTTGCATATGTATTCACCCCCTTTGCTATGAAGCCCCTAAATAAGATCTGTTTCAACCAATTACCTTCAGAATTCACATAATTAGTTAAATAAAGTCCACCTGTGTGCAATCTAAGTGTCATACATATATATATACACACATACACATCTGTTCTGAAAGGCCCCAGAGTCTGCAACACCACTAAGCAAGCGGCACCACCAAGCAAGCGGCACTATAAAGACCAAGGAGCTCTTCAAACAGGCCAGGGACAAAGTTGTGGAGAAGTACAGATCAGGGTTGGGTAATGAAAAAAATATCAGAAACTTTGAACATCCCACGGAGCACCATTAAATCCATTATTAAAAAAGAGAAAGAATATGGCACTACAACAAACCTGCCAAGAGAGGGCTGCCCACCAAAACTCACGGACCAGCCAAGGAGGGCATTAATCAGAGAGGCAACAAAGAGACCAAAGATAACCCTGAAGGAGCTGCAAAGCTCCACAGCGGAGATTGGAGTATCTGTCCATAGGACCACTTTAAGCCGTACATTCCTCAGAGCTGGGCTTTATGGAAGAGTGAAAAACATTGTTTAACCTTTCTAGGGCAGGTGTTCCGCTAGCGGAACCCCTCGACAACATTCCGCTGAAAAGGCAGCGTGCGAAATTCAAAAATATTTTTCGGAAATATGAAAGTTTCACACATTAACATGTCCAATACAGCAAATGAAAGATAAACTTCTTGTTAATCTACCCATCGTTTCCGATTTCAAAAATGCTTTAGAGCGAAAGCACAACATATGATTATGTTAGATCACCACCATGTCAAAAAACACACATTTTTCCAGCCAAAGATAGGCGTCACAAAAAGCAGAAATATATATCAAATTAATCACTAACCTTTGATGATCTTCATCAGATGACACTCATAGGATGTCATGTTACACAATACATGTTGCTTCTCCTTAATGTAACCGCTGTCAGATTTCAAAAAAACTTTACGGAAAAAGCATAATCTGAGAACTGCGCTCGGAGCCCAATCCAGCCAGAGAAATATCTGCCATTTTGGAGTCAACAGAAGTTAGAAATAACACTATAAATATTCACTTACCTTTGATGATCTTCGTCAGAAGGCACTCCCAGGAATCCCAGTTTGACAATAAATGACTGATTTGTTCCATAAAGTTCCATAAAGTCCATCATTTATGTCCAAATAGCCCCTTGTTGTTAGCGTGTTCAGCCCAGTAATCCATGTTCATGAGGCGCGAGCACTTCGTCCAGACAAAAACTCGAAAAGTTCCGTTACAGGTCGTAGAAACAAGTCAAACGATGTATGGAATCAATCTTTAGGATGTTTTTAACATACAGTGCCTTGCGAAAGTATTCGGCCCCCTTGAACTTTGCGACCTTTTGCCACATTTCAGGCTTCAAACATAAAGATATAAAACTGTATTTTTTTGTGAAGAATCAACAACAAGTGGGACACAATCATGAAGTGGAACGACATTTATTGGATATTTCAAACTTTTTTAACAAATCAAAAACTGAAAAATTGGGCGTGCAAAATTATTCAGCCCCCTTAAGTTAATACTTTGTAGCGCCACCTTTTGCTGCGATTACAGCTGTAAATCGCTTGGTGCATGTCTCTATCAGTTTTGCACATCGAGAGACTGAAATGTTTTCCCATTCCTCCTTGCAAAACAGCTCGAGCTCAGTGAGGTTGGATGGAGAGCATTTGTGAACAGCAGTTTTCAGTTCTTTCCACAGATTCTCGATTGGATTCAGGTCTGGACTTTGACTTGGCCATTCTAACACCTGGATATGTTTATTTTTGAACCATTCCATTGTAGATTTTGCTTTATGTTTTGGATCATTGTCTTGTTGGAAGACAAATATCCGTCCCAGTCTCAGGTCTTTTGCAGACTCCATCAGGTTTTCTTCCAGAATGGTCCTGTATTTGGCTCCATCCATCTTCCCATCAATTTGAACCATCTTCCCTGTCCCTGCTGAAGAAAAGCAGGCCCAAACCATGATGCTGCCACCACCATGTTTGACAGTGGGGATGGTGTGTTCAGGGTGATGAGCTGTGTTGCTTTTACGCCAAACATAACGTTTTGCATTGTTGCCAAAAAGTTCAATTTTGGTTTCATCTGACCAGAGCACCTTCTTCCACATGTTTGGTGTGTCTCCCAGGTGGCTTGTGGCAAACTTTAAACAACACTTTTTATGGATATCTTTAAGAAATGGCTTTCTTCTTGCCACTCTTCCATAAAGGCCAGATTTGTGCAATATACGACTGATTGTTGTCCTATGGACAGAGTCTCCCACCTCAGCTGTAGATCTCTGCAGTTCATCCAGAGTGATCATGGGCCTCTTGGCTGCATCCCTGATCAGTCTTCTCCTTGTATGAGCTGAAAGTTTAGAGGGACGGCCAGGTCTTGGTAGATTTGCAGTGGTCTGATACTCCTTCCATTTCAATATTATCGCTTGCACAGTGCTCCTTGGGATGTTTAAAGCTTGGGAAATCTTTTTGTATCCAAATCCGGCTTTAAACTTCTTCACAACAGTATCTCGGACCTGCCTGGTGTGTTCCTTGTTCTTCATGATGCTCTCTGCGCTTTTAACGGACCTCTGAGACTATCACAGTGCAGGTGCATTTATACGGAGACTTGATTACACACAGGTGGATTGTATTTATCATCATTAGTCATTTAGGTCAACATTGGATCATTCAGAGATCCTCACTGAACTTCTGGAGAGAGTTTGCTGCACTGAAAGTAAAGGGGCTGAATAATTTTGCAAGTCAAATTTTTCAGTTTTTGATTTGTTAAAAAAGTTAGAAATATCCAATAAATGTCGTTCCACTTCATGATTGTGTCCCACTTGTTGTTGATTCTTCACAAAAAAATACAGTTTTATATCTTTATGTTTGAAGCCTGAAATGTGGCAAAAGGTCGCAAAGTTCAAGGGGGCCGAATACTTTCGCAAGGCACTGTAAAACATCAATAATGTTCCAACCGGAGAATTCCTATGTCTGTAAGAAAAGCACTGGAACGAGAGCTAAACTCTGCCAGGAGCGCGCATCACGAGCCTGAGACACTCTGCCAGATCACTGACTCAAACAGGTCTCATGAGCCCCTCTTTTATAGCAGAAGCCTGAAACAAGTTTCTAAAGATGGTTGACATCTAGTGGAAGCCGTAGGAAGTGCAACTTGACTCCAAGACACTGTGTATTCGGTAGGCCAAGCTTTGAAAAACTACAAACCTCAGATTTCCCACTTCCTGGTTGGATTTTTCTCAGGTTTTCGCCTGCCATATGAGTTATGTTATACTCACAGACATCATTCAAACAGTTTTCGAAACGTCAGAGTTTTTTTTATATGCAATACTAATAATAATATGCATATATTATCATCTGAGACAGAGTAGGAGGCAGTTCACTCTGGGCACGCTATTCATCCAAAAGTGAAAATGTTGCCCCCTATCCCAAAAATCTTAAAGGAAATAATAAGCAAACACGTTTGCTGTTCTCCAAAAGGCATGTGGGAGACTCCCCAAACATATGGAAGGAGCTACTCTGGTCAGATGAAACAAAAATGGAGCATTTTGGCCATCAAGGAAAACTCTGGCTCAAACCCAACACCTCTCATCACCCCAAGAATTCCATCCCCATGGTGGTGGCAGCATCATGCTGGGGGATGTTTTTCATCGGCAGGGACTGTGAAACTGGTCAGAATTGAAGGAATGATGGATGATGCTTAATACAGGGAAATTCTTGAGGGAAATCTGTTTCAATCTTCAAGAGATTTGAGACTGGGATTGAGGTTCACCTTCTAGCAGGACAATGACCCTAAGCATACTGCTAAAGCTAAAGTGCTTCTACACCTGCATTACTTGCTGTTTGGGGTTTTAGTCTGGGTTTCTGTACAGCACTTTCTGACATCAGCTGATGTGAGAAGGGCTTTATAAATACATTTGATTGATTTAAATATCTTGGAATGGCCTAGTGAAAGCCTCAGTAGCCATGTGCTCTTTACAAACAGGGATCCACTGCATGCACTTCCCATGGACCTAGAACACAAAAAATAAGGGGGTTTAAATACACACATCTGAAACCATATGACACATTAATTGTCCAATGGGAGTGTTCATTAGTTAATTAGGCAACTAATTACACCTGTGACAGAATTGCACTGGGGAGCTCATTTTCATAGGGCAGCGCACTATACAGCCGACAATGCACTTTTTAAAGGCATTTTCCCAGACGTTCACAGAGTTCACATTCATGGTAAATGCTGCGCATGTTGGATCAAGCACACATTACCTTTAAAAATCTGTTAGTCTTTCTTTGAAGGAAATCTCGAAAACAATCATAGTTTTCTTGATCTTCTGCCTCAGTGAATCTACAGTAAAGGCACCACTGATGCCCCTGAATAAAAAAAATCATTGCTAGAAGACCACACTATAATCACTGTCATTGCCCACATAGCTCCTCTATTGTGTGTCAATCTATGTACGTGGGTATGTGGGTGCTGTGGTGTCTGTCTCCTATGTGGGCTGCCATTATGTTTCTGTTTCCTTGTCATAGTGAATTGTTCCCATTGGAGTGATGCGACTGTAGCAGCCTCATGAGCCATCATGGGGCCTGTATGAGTCTTGTTTGTGCTTCTGTCGTGTACAACCTGTTTTCTGTCATTCTCATTATGTAAGGGGATAGGGTGTTCATTCCCTCCCAACACGAGCATGCAGGTTGCATGAGTAAGATTCCTATTATTTTACCAGTGGCTTCCTACACTAAACTATTCCACTGGCTTCACCATATGATAGGTATATAAACTCAGCAAAAAAAGAAACGTCCTCTCACAGTCAACTGCGTTTATTTTCAGCAAACTTAACATGTGTACATTTTTGTATGAACATAACAAGATTCAACAACTGACACATGAACTGAACAAGTTCCACATACACGTGACTAACAGAAATGGAATAATATCCCTGAACAAAGGGGGGGTCAAAATCAAAAGTAACAGTCATTATCTGGTGTGGCCACCAGCTGCATTAAGTACTGCAGTGCATCTCCTCCTCATGGAATGCACCAGATTTGCCAGTTCTTGCTGTGAAATGTTACCCCACTATTCCACCAAGGTACCTGCAAGTTCCCGGATATTCCTGGGGGGAATGGCCCTAGCCCTCACCCTCCGATGCAACAGGTCCCAGATGTGTTCAATGGGATTGAGATCCGGGCTCTTCGCTGGCCATGGCAGAACACTGACATTCTTTTCTTGCAGGAAATCACGCACATATCGAGTTGTATGGTTGGTGGCATTGTCATGCCGGAGGGTTATGTCAGGATGAGCCTGCAGGAAGGGTACCACATGAGGGAGGAGGATTTCTTCCCTGTAAAGCACAGCATTGAGATTGCCAGCAATGATAACAAGCTCTGATGGAGGGATTGTGCGTTCCTGGTGTAAGTCGGGCAGTTGTTGTTGCCATCCTGTACCTGTCCCGCAGGTGTGATGTTCGGATGTACCGATCCTGTGCAGGTGTTGTTATGCCTGGTCTGCCCCTGTTTGGATGATCAGCTGTCCGTCCTGTCTCCCTGTAGTGCCGTCTTAGGCGTCTCACAGTAAGGACATTGCAATTTATTGCCCTGGCCACATCTGTAGTCCTCATGCCTCCTTGTAGCATGCCTAAGGCACGTTCACGCAGAAAAGCAGGGACCCTGGGCATCTTTCTTTTGGTGTTTTTCAGAGTCAGTAGAAAGGCCTCTTTTTTATTTTATTTTATTTTTTCCCCCCAATTTTGTGGTATCCAATTGGTAGTAGTTACAGTCTTGTCTCATCGCTGCAACTCCCGTACGGACTTGGGAAAGGCGAAGGTCGAGAGCCATGCGTCCTCCGAAACACAACCTAACCTAGCCGCACTGTTTCTTGACACAACGCTCATCCAACCCGGAAGGCAGCCACGCCAATGTGTCGGAGGAAACACCGTACACCTGGCGACCTGGTCAGCGTGCACTCTGCCCGGCCCGCCGCAGGAGTTGCTTGTGCGAAGATGAGACAAGGATATCCCTACCGGCCAAACCCTCCCTAACTCGGATGATGCTGGGCCAATTGTGCGTCGCCCCATGTACCTCCCGGTCGTGGCCTACTGCGATAGAACCTGGGCTCGAACCCAGAATCTCTGGTAGCACAGCTAGCACTGCGATGCAGTGGCTTAGACCACTGCGCCAAAATCCAAATAACTTCACAGATCTTCATTGTAAAGCGTCAAAACAATTAAAGTCACAGTTATGAAAACGTAGAACACTAAAGTGTCCTACATTTTCATAACTGTGACCTTCATTGTTTTAACCCTTTACAATGAAGATCTGTGAAGTTATTTGGATTTTTACGAACTATCTTTGAAAGACAGGGTCCTGAAAAAGGGACGTTTCTTTTTTTGCTGAGTTTAGCAGTTATTTCTGCCACAGACCATTACTGTCATAATTATAGCTGACTAATATAGACAGTGGACAGCTGTTAAGTCTCGTGTGAAAGTGTGAAAAAAGATTAAGACCACAGTTAGCTGGCAACTGTAACACACACACACACACACACAATGGTTCCATAACCATAGCAGGATAAAGCAGTGCTCTGTCTTTTACGTAAGTGCTGCATAGTCTACTGTGATCGTATTTGGGCTGGCGCCGGAGGATTCTGAATGGCGTGATAAGTGTGTGGAGGGTGTTGGAGTCTCCAGATTATTACTGCATTATTCATCTGTTCAGTTGACACACCTCACTGCACAGAACACACACACACACACACACACACACACACACACACACACACACACACACACACACAAAGCATTTAATGCATTATCACAGTGTTAAACACAGTTCTTTATACACGCTCGCATAAGAGGTTGTCCCTAAGAGAGTGTATGATGCAACAGTAACTTAAAGAGCAACTGCACCTAAAAACCAACTAATCCCTTTTAAAACGCCATATGTGGCACGATATGAGTCAGAAACATTTAGTCAAAATTGACTACAAAGTGTAATTTGTAAAATTTTGTCATAAAGTCAGTCTCGTCTAAAACGGAGTTTGGAACCTCAGTGTGTCACAATGAGTAAATGAAGGTTTTCTCGTTGTCAACCCCTTTTTCCAAGCTCCAAGTGCAAATTGCCCCTCCCCCCACTTCGCTTCCCTTCATTGAGTAGACCTCCGTTGTTTCATCGCCCCCCAACCAACGCGTTCGAAGGATCACGGCCGCTTGAGACTGAAAAGCCCCATACAGGTTGACCATGTAATGCACGCTGCCAATAGGATGCATAGCCAACGACTATGGTTTGCATACCCTGCCGAAGGACCCTATCATGCGGAATAGCTGGTTGGAGTTCATTGGTACCCGGTGGTGGTGAGTATACCTGTAGCTAGACCATAGACTGCTGGTTATGCATCTGGTTATGTACTGTATATATTTGGATCATCATTATCTCTATCATAGCTGACGTTAACTAGCTGACGTTACCCTACCGCAATACAACTCGGATTTGGCTTGGAAACACGATAGCATTTCAAAATAAGGCAAATAATTAGTAGGAGAACCTTTAGTCATGATTGTGATGTCACCAGATTGACTTTAGATGACATATTACTTTAGCTAGCTAGCGAAGATTGAGGGGACCGCCATTTTTTAGCTAGCTAACATTATCACAGCTAGCTATTATTGATCAACTTTGCTAGCAACAGTAATGGCAACATTGCCATCTCTCTGTCATATTTTGATGTCATCAAATTTACTTTAAAAGTTGTTTCCAACGAATTATTTTTTACTTTAAACGCAATATTCACATTAGCCCCCGAGGTGCAACCCATGTCGTCAGACGGGCGCCATAGTGTCTCTCGACCCCTCCTGTCTCAGCCTCCGGTATTTTTTTATGTGTTGGGGGGCTAGGGTCAGTCTATTATATCTGGTGTCCTGTGTGAATTTAAGTATATATATATATATTTTCTCTCTCTCTCTCTCTCTCTCTCTCTCTCTCTCTCTCTCTCTATCTCTCTCTCTCTCTCGCTCTCCCTTTCTTTCTTTCTTTCTTTCTTTCTTTCTTTCTGAGAACCTGAGCCTCAGAGAGAGGACTACCTGGCCTGATGACTCCTTGCTGTCCCCAGTCCACCTGGTCGTGCTGCTGCTCCAGTTTCAACTGTTCTGCCTGCGGCTATGGAACCCTGACCTGTTCACCGGACATGCTACCTGTCACAGACCTGCTGTTTCAATTCTCTAGAGACAGCAGGAGTGACAGAGATACCCTCTACAACCACTGTGATTATTATTATTTGACCCTGCTGGTCATCTATGACCATTTGAGCATCTTGGCCATGTTCTGTTATGATCTCCACCCGGCACAGCCAGAAGAGGACTGGCCACCCCTCATAGCCTGGTACCTCTCTAGGTTTCTTCCTAGGTTCTGGCCTTTCAAGGGAGTTTTTCCTTGCCACCATGCTTCTACACCTGCATTGCGTGCTGTTTGGGGTTTTAGGCTGGGTTTCCATTCAGCACTTTTTGACATCAGCTGATGTAGGAAGGGCTTCATAAATACATTTGATTGATTGATTGATTGATGTCTAGGGCACAAGTAAATATTGACTGCAGCTATGGTGGTACTAGCTAACTCATGTCTGATTACAACAGTGTACTAACTAGCAGCGACATACTCAAACCAACTTAGGGCCATCGCAAACATGTCACAGTTGGTTGCATAGTCTATTGGAATCACCATCCTGAAACTAATTCAGTCTGGAGCCAGTCAGTCTACATCTGTAAAGCATAGAATTAGCTTCCAAACGAGATTACATTAATTCTCAAGCTATGTTTATAATTGAGGGATGATGACAATGGTTGACCCTGTTTTTCTATTCCACAAAGTGGACAGTTGGGTTCCAGACTGATCCCCTGTTCATGAACGACTGCCAGGACCTACCAGAAGGAGCAAAGGTGGGTATCATAGGTTGTCCAGCTATGTGATTGAAATAGTATAGTGAACTCCAAAAATAATTTAATTCACTGTTCACTTGCTATTTTCACAACTTTTCAGGGAAGACCTCAGAGTAAAAGTGTGTTATGCGACACAAGTACCCTTGTGACACCTTAATCGAGTCTACCTCGAAAAGGACATGCCATCAGGAGGCCTCTGAAAGGGACCCGAGTTACTGCCCTGACGACACCGAAGGCTTCATCAACAATGACAGGAAATGTGTGTTATGTGAAATGTGTATTGAAAAATACCCAGCTTCATAAAATAGTAGGCTAATTCCCCTATGTAGCTTAGGCTAATTCCTTAATTCCAGATACAGCTAGTAGAGGATTTTTGGTTGTGAAGTTCATTAGCGGTCTATTTTATCACCATGTCACAGGCCCTCCCAGTCAACGCCACCTCATAAGATTGCCTGCTGTAGTTGTTTGAGAGATGTTCCGTTTGCAGCTGAACATGCAGCATAGAAAGACCAGCAATGGGGGCCGTCATCAGCATCATGCAGACATGATGGACATGGTCATCCAGTTCATGGCTCTTAATAAGCAACTTTACAGAATTTTGTATACTTCTCACCTTATTAGCTCAGAACATCCTTTGCGTTATTACATATAACCTGGAAATAACTTTTGGATATAAGAGAGATGGGACATACAGCTTTCCTGAATTGGATCCTTTGTTTGCAATTCCACTTATCCCAGAGGATAAGACGCCTCCGGCAAAGGAAAGGAATTTGGAGTTGACTCTTAGTCCGACTCAGGAGCCATGCATACCTCCCACAGCTTCCGAGTATATTACTCACTAAAGTTCAGTCTCTGCCGATATCACAACGGCACTCTAGGAACTATACTCGACTTTGAGCAAAATGGAAACCTCATATTCTGAAGATCCTTGTAGCTGGGGAGTTTAGTAAAGCAAATTTGAGGAAAATGTTTTATCAACACATCGCCTGCACCACTAGGTCTTCAAACACTCTCACTCATTGCTACTCTCCCTTCCCGGGATGGCTACAAGGATCTCCCCCGCCCACCCTTCGGTAAATCCGATCATGCCTCCATCCTGCTTCTCCTTTCCTATAGGCTGGAATTCAAACAGCAAGTACCTGTGGAATGGACGGGTCTGGTTGGGTCTGACCAGTTGGAATGAATGTTTCAAGATTGTTTTGAAGGGATGGACTGGGATATGTTCTGGGTTGCCTCTGAGATTAACATTGACGTAGACACTGACACGGTGATAGAGTTCAGCCAGAAGTGTATGGGAGATGTTGTGACAATTAAAACCTATCCAAACCAAAAACCATGTCAGCATTTGTGCAAAACTGAAAGCGCAAACCCTCTCATTTAACCACGGCAAGGTGACTGGAAATATAATCAAGTACAAACAGTCCAGTTATGCCCTTAGTAAGGGAATATAACATGCCAAAAGTATGTGGCGGGGACTCAAGACAATCAAGGATTATAAGGTGAAAGCCAGTCACTTCGTGAACACTGACGTCTTGCTCCCGGACAAGCTAAACACCTTCCTTGCCCGATTTGAGTGTAACACAGTGCTGCCGAAACAGGCCATCACCGCGTACATGGACTGTGAGCTCTCGTTCTCCGTGGCCGATGTGAATAAGACATTTAAGCTTGTTTACCCTCCCAAGGCTACCGGCCCAGATGGCATCCCTAGCTGCATCATCAGAGCATGCGCAGAGTATTTACGGACATATTCAATCCCTATACCATTCTCTTGTCCCCACTTGCTTCAAGATGTCCACCATTGTTACTGTACCCAAGAAAGCGAAGGTAACTGAACTAAATGACTATCGCCCCCATAGAACTGACTTCTGTCACCATGAAGTGCTTTGAGAGTCTAGTTAAGGAATATATCTTCTCCACCTTACCGGACACCCTAGATCCACTTCAATTTGCATACCGCCCCAATAGATCCATGGATGACGTAATCACCATTGCATTGCACACTGTCCTATCCCATCTGGACAAGAGGAATACCTATGTAAGAATGCTGTTCATTGACTACAGCTCAACCTTCAACACCATATTACCCTCCAAGATCATCATTAAGCTCGGGGCCCTGGGTCTGAACCCTGCCCTGATGAGGTCCTGGACTTCCTGATGGGCCACCCCCAGGTGGTGAAGGTAGACAACACTCATAAGAGTGCGTACTCAGCCCCTCCTGTTCTCCATGTTCACCAGTGACTGCCTGGCTATGCATGTCTCCAACTCAATCATCAAGTTTGCAGATGACACAACAGTGGTAGGCCTGATTACCAACGGTGACGAAACAGCCTACAGGGAGGATGTGAGGGCCCTGGTAGAGTGGTGCCAGGGAAATAACCTCTGCCTCAACATCAACAAAATTAAGGAGCTGATCGTGGACTTCAGGAAACAGAGGGAACACGCCCCTATCCACATCGAAGAGACCGCAGTGGAGAAGGTGAGAAGCTTCAAGTTCCCCGGTGTACACATCACTGACAATTTTAAATGATCCATCCACACAGACAGTGTGATGAAGAAGGCACAACAGGCCCCTAAGACCCTCACAAACGTTTATGTATGCATCACTGAGAGCATCCTGTTGGCCTTTATCACTGCCTGGTACAGTAACTGCACTGTTTGCATCATCAAGGCTCTCTAGAGGGTGGTATGGTCTGCCAAACGCATAACCGGGGGCACACTGCTTGCCCTGCTGGATATCTATAGAACCCGGTGTCACAGGAAGTTCAAGAAGATCATCAAGGACCTCAGCCAACTGAGCCACGGCCTGTTCACCCCGCTACGATCCAGAAGGCAAGGACAGTACAAGTGCGACTAAAAAATAGCTTCTCTCTCAAGGCCATCAGACTGTTAAATAGCCATCTCTAGCCAGCCTCCACCCAGTACCCTGCCCTGAACTTAGTCACCATCACTAGCCAGCCATTTACTCAACCCTGCACCTTAGAGGCTGCTGCCCTATGTACATAGTCATGGAACACTGGTCACTTTAATAATGTTTACATACTGTTCTACACAGGTCATATGTATGTACTGTTTTCTAGTCAAAGCCTATCCTATTTAGTAATTGCTGTATATATACTACATAGTCTATCCCTATACTGTCCATATTGTCTAAACAAATCAAAATATATTTAATATTTCAGAATCTTTGAAGTAGCCACACTTTGCCTTGATGACAGCTTTGCACACTCCTGGCATTCTCTCAACCAGCTTCATGAGGTTGTCATCTGGAATGCATGTCAATGAACAGGTGTGCCTTATTAAAAGTTCATTTGTGGACTGTCTTTCCTTCTTAATGCGTTTGAGCCAATCAGTTGTGTTGTGACAAGGTAGGGGTGGTATACAGAAGATAGCCTTATTGGGTGTTTACACATTATATACATTGTGGACAGTGTGTGAATAGAATATGTAGTATACCTGTAGCATACGTAGGTTTGAATAGTATACATACACCAATAGTTGAATAGGATGGCATTGACTAGAATACAGTATATACACTTATGAAATGAGTAAAACACTATGTAAACATTATTAAAGTGTCCAGTGTTCCATTATTAAAGTGTCCAGTGTTCCATTATTAAAGTGTCCAGTGTTCCATTATTAAAGTGTCCAGTGTTCCATTATTAAAGTGACCAGTGATTCCATGTCTATGTACTGTACAGAGGGCAGAAGCAGGGTTGAGTAACCAGGTGTAGCCGGCTAGTGACAGGGACTAAGTTCAGGGCAGGTTACTGTATGGAGGACGGCTAGTGATGGCTATTTAACAGTCTGATGGCCTTGAGACAGAAGCTGTTTTTCAGTCTCTCGGTCCCATCGTTGATGCACTTGTACTGGCCTCGCCTTCTGGTTGATAGCGGGGTGAACAGGCAGTGGCTCGGGTAGTTGATGTCCTTGATCATCTTTTTGGCCTTCCTGTTATATCTGCTGCTGTAGGAGTCCTGGAGGGCAGGCAGTGTGCCCCCGGTGATGCGTTGGATAGACAGCACCAACCTCTGGAGAGCCCTGCCGTTGCGGGCGCTGCAGTTGCCATACCAGGTGGTGATACAGACCATCAGGATGCTCTCAATGGTGCATCTGTGAAAGTTTGTGAGGGTCATAGGGGCCAAACCAAATTTCTTCAGCATCCTGAGGTTGAAGAAGCGCTGTTGCACCTTCTTCACCATACTGTATGTGTGGGTGGACCATTTCAGATTGTGATGTGTACTCCGAGGAACTTGAAGCTTTTCACCTTCTCCACTGTGGCCCCGTCGATGTGAATGGGGTTTTGCTCCATCTGCTGTCTCTGGAAGTCCACAATCGACTCCTTTTTTTGTTGATATTGAGGGAGAGGTTATCAGGACTTCATGGTAGAGTGGCCAGATGGAATGGAGTGGAGTGCTGCAGAGATGGTTGTCCTACTGGAAGGTTCTCCCATCTCCACAGAGGTACTCTGGAGCTCCATCAGAGTGACCAACTTGTTCTTGGTCACGTCCCTGACCAAGGCCCTTCTCCCCTGATTGCTCAGTTTGGCCAGGCGGCCAGCTCTAGGACAAGTCTTGGTAGTTCCAAACTTCTTCCATTTAAGAATGATGGATGCCACTGTGTTCTTGGGGACCTTCAATGCTGCAGACATTTTTTAGTACCCTTCTCCAGATCTGTGCCTCGACACAATCCTGTCTCGGAGCTCTACGGACAGTTATTTTGACCTCATGGCTTGGTTTTGGATCTGACATGCACTGTCACCTGTGGGACCTTATACAGACAGATGTGTGCATTTCCAAATCATGTCCAATCAGTTGAATGTACTACAGGTGGACTCCAATCAAGTTCTAGAAACATCTCAAGGATGATAATTAGATAGAAGATGCACCTGAGCTCAATTTCGAGTCTCAGAGCAAAGGGTCTGAATACTTATGTACAACATCGGTCAACAGTTTTAGAACACCTACTCATTCAAGGGTTTTTCTTTGTTTTTACTATGTTCCACATGGTAGAATAATAGTGAAGTCATCAAACTATGAAATAACACACACGGAATCATGTAGTAATCAAAAAAGTGTCAAAGAAATCAAAATATATGTTATAATTGAGACTCTTCAAATAGCCACCCTTTGCCTTGATGACAGCTTTGCACATTCTTGGCATTTTCCCAACCAGCTTCATGAGGTAGTCACCTGGAATGCATTTCAATTAACAGGTCTGCCTTCTTAAAGTTAATTTGTGGAATTTCTTTCCTTCTTAATGCGTTTGAGCCAATCAGTTGTGTTGTGACAAGGTAGGGGGGTAAAAAGAAGATTGCCCTATTTGGTAAAATACCAAATCCATAATATAGCAAGAACAGCTCAAATAAGCAAAGAGAAATGACAGTCCATTATTACTTGAAGACATGAAGGTCAGTCAATACAGAAATTGTCAAGCACTTTGAAAGTTTCTTCAAGTGCAGTTGCAAAAAACATCAAGCGCTGTGATGAAAGTGGCTCTCATGAGGACCGCCACAGGAATGGAAGGCCAAGAGTTACCTCTGCTGCATTTCATTAGAGTTACCAGCCTCAGAAATTGCAGCCCAAATAAATGCTTCACAGAGTTCAAGTAACAGACACATCTCAACATCAACTGTTCAGAGGAGACTGTGTGAATCAGGCCTTCATGGTCAAATTGCTGCAAAGAAACCACTACTAAAGGACACCAATAATAAGAAGAGACTTTCTTGGGCCAAGAAACACGAGCAATGGACATTAGACCGGTGGAAATGTGTCCTTCAGTCTGGAGTCCAAATTTTTGGTTCCAACCACTGTGTTTTTGCGAGATGCGGTGTGGGTGAACGAATCATCTCTGCTTGTGTATTTCCCATCGTGAAGCATGGAGGAGGAGGTGTTATGATGTGGGGGTGTTTTGCTTGTGACAGTGTGTGTGATTTATTTAGAATTCAAGGCACACTTAACCAGCATGGCTACCACAGCATTCTGCAGTGATACTCCATCCCATCTGGTTTGGGTTTAGTGGGACTATCATTTGTTTTCAACAGGACAATGACCCAACACATCTCCAGGCTGTGTAAGGACTATTTTTACCAAGAAGGATAGTGATGAAGTGCTGCATCAGATGACCTGACCTACACAATCCCTCGACCTCAACTAAGTTGAGGGTGTTTGGGATGAGTCAGACCGC
This sequence comes from Oncorhynchus nerka, assembly GCF_034236695.1. NCBI lineage: Eukaryota > Metazoa > Chordata > Actinopteri > Salmoniformes > Salmonidae > Oncorhynchus > Oncorhynchus nerka. The sequence goes on along the minus strand of NC_088414.1, from coordinate 11,124,095 downwards.
ACATTGAAGGAAAAGCAGCCAACAAGTGCTCAGCATATGTGGGAACTCCTTTAAGACCGTTGGAAAAGCATTCCAGGTAAAGCTGGTTGAGAGAATGCCAAGAGTGTGTAAGCTGTCTTCAAGGTATAGGGTAGCTATTTGAAGAGTCTGATGCCAGGTGCCATAGCAGTCTCTTTCTGCTGTAAAGCAGAGGGTCACCAAGCATGTGGTGCAGGAGATGGGGGACTTCATTTTGCAAAGAACACAGCGACGCCTCCATGCTGTGCCCTTTTGGCCCTGAGGCACATCCATGCCTGCAGAAATAAATTTGGGCAGATGAACACCACTTGTTGCAGGAGCTGGATGAACCAGCTTCAGTGGGGGATGGACACCTTGGCACTGGGGGCTCCCATTCAGAGTCAGTCTCACTGTGAAAGAAAATGTTCAGTTAGAATAGTTTCACATATGAGCCCTGTATCAACAGGTATAATAAACAGATATATAGAGTACAGGGAACATAAGGTTGAATATATTATTATATATTATTATATTATTATAGACCTGCTAGATCTACTGTCTCATTTATATTATGACAGACCAGCTAGATCTACTGTCTTTATTATATTACAACAGACCAGCTGTATCTACTGTCTCCATTTCACTTTGGCCATTGTTGTGGGCCTGCCCTCCCCTCAAATAGGCTATTTAATGTGGGGGTGGGGGCGGCAGATACATGCATCTCACATTTCATTAGATTACATTTGTATATATTGCTACTAAAATAAAATAAAAGTCACAAATAATATTGTATATTATTAATTTCAAACAACGGCATTAGCATGAGAAGAACTTACCAGTCCAAAATGTCTTCTCCGTTCAAAAAAATATTCCTCCATTTGGGAATCACTAAATGAATCGTCCTCCAATAATCTCTGTCTCACTTTCCCGATCAATTTCTTCTAGAATTGTGTGTACATCTGTATATCTAGACTTAGATTTAGCTTTCCCTGACTTAGTCACCATACTGATTGATATATAAACAGCTGAAGATGCGCTTTACCAAAACAACGCTGTGCGTAACATGCGTTACTCCGGAGTTTACTACATGGGTTGGTCTTCCAACACATAAACATTACATATTGTTGTTTACCTCAGCTCATTGGCTACCCAGCTAGATTTCAAGACTATCAGTGGTCATTGGGTTAAAATACAGTCAATCAACGAAACAGCGGTCATATCATTGATGCACAATGATGTCATTACTTGTTGTCTTCAAATCGGTTTCTTTCAGTCAATACCTCCCGCGAAATGGCCCATCAGGTTTGGTTGTGTTACAAACAAACCAGTTGATTGCAATGAAACCAAACATGACTGGAAAAGGCACGTTTAGTGTGTGTATTTACATCGAACGTGTCATCAAAAATGGAATGAGACTGAATTCACGACACAAGCGGTTCACAAAATGTTTCGTGTTAGGCTATAAAAATGGATTTGATCTTTTACAAAAGACCATTCTTTGTGTAACAATGAGCATTGGGATTGCAAACAGAGGAAGATCGTCAAAGGTAAAAAAAATATTTTATTGCAGTTTGTGATTTTGTTACGCCTGTGCTGGTTGAAATAGTTGTTTTGAATGGAGCTCTATCCTCAGATAATCGTGTCGTATTCTTTCACAGTAAATCATTTTTAAAAATCTGACAACGCAGTTGGATTAGCAAGATTCTAGGCTTTCGAAACATGTGAGACACTTGTATTTTCATGAATGTTTAATATGACTATTTATGTAGCGTTTATGTAGGGTTCGGTGCGCAGAAAGGTTAAATGAGTAGGTTTTCTAAAACCTTTGGCCGGTAGATTAAATAAGTTATTTAAAAAAATATATTTATTGCAAAAATGTCTTAAAACCTGTTTTTTGCTTTCTCATTATTTGATCTTGTGTGTAGATTGATGTGGGGAAAATGTATTTAATCCATTTTAGAATAAGGCTGTAACGTAACAAAGGTTACTTTTCGAATGCATTGTAGAAATACTATTTTCTTAATGCTTAACTGAAGGCCTGCCTGGTGTCAGTAGTGTGCATATGGTTTGATATGCATGCGTGTGAACCTTCCTTAGGGATGTTTAGCTACCTTGTGTGTGTGTGTGTGTGTGTGTGTGTGTGTGTGTGTGTGTGTGTGTGTGTGCGTGCCTGTGTCCGTGCGTGTGCATCTGCGTACACACCTTCCCATTTCTACAGTTTAGCTACCGTGTGTGTGTGTGTGTGTATGCTCTTGTGTGCATGCGTGCCTGTGTCCGTGCGTGTGCATCTGCGTACACACCTTCCCATTTCTACAGTTTTTTCAGCACACTAAATTTTGTATCAAAAGCCATGCTGTAATGCCTCCGGCCCCATATCTCAGAAGTTCACATGTTTTCTCCACAAAATCTCTGTAGTGTCACAGGAGAATGCCATAATGTTGTATGTCTTGTGGGGTTGTCAACAAAACAACATGGTTTGCAGGCAGGAATACTTTGCTTTGGTGAGTATGTGCATGTATTTGTTAGGGTATGCCTACACGCACGCACTTGTGTGAGTGTGCATGCGTGTACACGTGAGTTGGTGAGTGTGTGTGTCTGTGAGAGAGAATGTGAGTATGAGTGAGCGAGCAATATTCTTACCTGTTAGAAAATGTATGAAAAATCTCAATTCTTCACCCAGAATGCTGAGCTAGCAGAGGCGTGGAGCGAGGGAAATCACAGAGGCGTAGTTTCAATCTCTCTTTATTTCCCATACACTTTCTCTTATCTCTCTCCATCTCTGTCCCACTTCCTCTCTCCTACGCTCCTTCCTCATCTCGTTCTCTCTATTTCTCTCCCTCCCCAACCTTTCCTTTCCCCCTCTTTGCACTCTTTTTCCCCTCTCTCTCTCTCTCTCTCTCTCTCTCTCTCATTATATCTCATTCCTCTCACCTATTTGTCTCATAAACAATGAGGTTTATAACAATCAGTTTATATTACCTGTCCACTCCACTTTATTTCTCTCTTTATCCCTATCTCTACTTTCTCTCTCTCCCTCTTTCTCTCGCCCCCCCACCCCCTCTCCCCACTCTCTCTCTATCTTCATGTCATTATCCGTTCTTATTTCCTTTCCCCAGTCGTAAGGGTAGCTATGACTATAGCTGTGCACCAGGCCCAGGGCTGAACTCAGTCAAACCCATTCTGCAGTATTTACACAATAGCTCATTTTCCCATAGTCATAACATCACAGAATGGTTTTTGGGAACACTAAAAAACCTGACGAAAATGTAGGCTAGGCCACCCCCACAACTATTATTTCTATGGATGAGCTCAAAGATTATTTTGATTTTAGACTCCCCCTTTTAGACAGGTTCTAAATAAATACACTTGGCTTTTTTAGGTTTCCTTGAATTACAGCCACAGTGACCAACAACAGGAAGAGAGCGTAAGCTGGCTGTGTACAAGACAATGTTTGCTGTTGTTTGGACCCAGTGACGGAGACACGCAATAGGCACACACTGTTTGAATCAATGTTGTTTCCACGTAATTTCAATGAAATTACATTGACCCAATGTGGAATAGATGTTGAATTGTTATCTGTGCCTATTGGGTACATGCTATGTTTGGTTAAGAGGGTGATAGGACAGGGCGGAGACTGGCCAGACTTCGGAGTTTAGTTTGGCTTCGGAGTTTAGTTCTTGCGATTTCAGTAGACTCAGAGACATTAGTCTCTGTGTTTATGCTCTACAGCCCAGCGATGACAAGAGAATCATCCCGCCTGCATCTCAAAATAACACCCTAGTCCCTATAAAGTGCAATACTTTTTTACCAGGGCCCAACTCCCAAAATGGCCGAATCGGATTAGCAAAGTGACATGAACTATTCAAAAGTCAAAGTTATAATGCAAACAGAAGGGTCAGAGTGAGGGAACAGGGATCATATTATTTACAATGACGACCTACCCCGGCCAAACCCGGATGACGCTGGGCCAATTGTGCACCGCCCTATTGGTTCTCGCAATCACAGCCGGATGTGATGCAGCCAGGATTCAAACCAGGGACTGCAGTGATGCCTCTTGCACTGAGATGCAGTGCCTTAGACCGCTGCGCCACTCGGGAGCCCATTACTGGTAGGCAAATGTGAATGTTTCTGTGTGTTTGTTTCTCTCTCTCTTTCTCTCTCTCTCTGTGTGTGTAGAGGTCTGAGGTGATGCGATGCGATGACAGAGAGAGAGAGAGAGAGAGAGAGAGAGAGAGAGAGAGAGAGGTGAAATGAGGCATACTGATCCTTGTTATGGCTGCAAAAACACCCCACATCACACACCATTAGCCTTTAAATTACTGTCAAACAGATACGGCACGACATGAGCTGTCAACCTGGAAAACACACAGACTGCAATTAGTAAATATCATCCTCTGCAAGATGTCCCAATCGTCACTGACACAAGCAAACACACAAACGGCACACCCCAATTCATGCACGAATACACACACACACACACACACACACACACACACACACACACACACACACACACACACACACACACACACACACACACCACCCTCCCACAAACGCTCACACACCACCCCAACCCCCATCCTACACACACATCCCAACGTCCCCAGAATAATCATCCAGGATCAATCAGAGATGTAAAGAAGTGTCTCTGCAGCCTTGAGATGTCAGCCTTGTCTGATGGACCACAGCAGTCTGTTTTAGTATTCAACTCTGTTTTTCCATTCACGCCTCACCTATTCATCACCTGTCTATGTGGATAGAGTAAAGTCCCCTCTGTTGTCCAGATTGCTGCTCATTAAAACTGAAACTTCAGCTGATTTCACTTGTTATTTGGAACACTGGATGTTGTTTTGAGGGTATTGCTGCCCCGTTGAAGGAATGGTTTAGGGAAAGACCTATGCTGAGTGGCAGCTAGTGAAAGTGGCACACACACACACACACACACACACACACACACACACACACACACACACACACACACAGGTGTTGAGTGGCAGCTAAGAGGCCTGAAGACGACAGCTTTTGTGTCTAACACAGGATGTGTTTTGGAAAGGGAATAACCTTGTTAGCTCTGGCAATATGGTAGCTGTGTGTGTGTGTGTGCGTGTGTGTGTGTGAGTCCTTGAGTGCATGCCTGCGTACGTGTGTATGTATGGAGGAGTGCTAATTTGATCCATCTGAGGTGACAGGGATCAAGGGAAGTGATGTCATCATGACTTCAGCTGAGGGATCTCAAAATCGATTTGTTCCCCACTCAAACTTGAAGCGTGCCTCTGTCTCTCTCTCTCTCTCCTCTCTTTCTCTTTTACTCTCTCTCTCTCTAAAATGTCTCCCCATTTCTCTCTGGGTTTAATAACCTCTCCCCACTAATTTCTGGTATCTGCTCTATGTCCACCCCCCCCACACACACACACACGTAACCCCCGGTTCCTGCTCTGTGTCTGTCCCGCTCCAGTGTAAGCAGCTCCCAGGCTGTCTGTGTAAACACACTCACGCTCCCTGCACTCTGTATGTGTGTGTTGTGTGTATGAATGTCAATAGCTCCATAACTGACGCTCAGTGATGTTTGAATTTCTGAAAAGATCATTCTCAGGGCAAAAGCCTAATGTGCTTTTTTTGTGTGTGTGTGTGTGTGTGTGTGTGTGTGTGTGTGTGTGTGTGTGTGTGTGTGTGTGTGTGTGTGTGTGTGTGTGTGTGTGTGCGTGTGTGTGTGAGTGACAGCCTTGCCTTTCTTGCTACAGATTTGATCAGATATGAGTTTGTTTAAACAGGAAACATAAACCTCTTCTCCATCTTCCTTCCATCCTGTCTCCTTTCATTTCCCTATACTTACATCCCTTCATTATCCCTCTGCCTGCATGTTCTTTTCGTTCCTTACTTCTCTCCTTCGTTCTTTTTGTTCCAACTTTCCTCTTTGTTATCTGTACCTGCCTCATTCTTCTCTCTGTTTGTTCTTAAGATTCTATCGTTATTAGGCCTCTTCGACACAAAGGCGTAACTTTATGGTTTATATTGGGGGGGGTCAATGGGTTCCGGTGTAAATACCCTTGGAGGAGGACCTGGTGGTATACCCTCCCGGAAGATTTTAGATTGTGAATTTGAAGGGAAATGCATCCCCCAATTTGGTCAATATACCCCAATCATGACTGAAATACCTGCAGTTGAAGTCGGAAGTTTACATACACCTCAGCTAAATACATTTAAACTCAGTTTTTCACAATTCCTGACATTTAATCCTAGTAAAAATTCCCAGTCTTAGGTCAGTTAGGATCCCCCCTTTATTTTAAGAATGTGAAATGTCAGAATAATAGTATTATTGATTTCAGCTTTTATTTCTTTCATCGCATACCCAGTGGGTCAGAAGTTTACATACACTCAATTAGCATTTGGAAGCATTGCCTATAAATTGTTTAATTCTGGTCAAACGTGCCGGGTAGCCTTCCACAATTTTCCCACAATAAGTTGGGTGAATTTTGGCCCATTCCTCCTGACAGAGCTGGTGTAACTGAGTCAGGTTTGTAGGCCTCCTTGCTCGCACACACTTTTTCAGTTCTGCCCACAAATTTTCTATAGGATTGAGGTCAGGGCTTTGTGATGGCCACTCCAATACCTTGACTTTGTTGTCCTTAACCTCTCTGCGCACAGAACCTGCTAGCGGGCTGAAATTCCACAACATAACGGTGATCGCTACATAAATAGTCATATTAAACATTCATGAAAATACAAGTGTCTGACATGTATCGAAAGGCTAGAATCTTGCTAATCCAACGGCGTTGTCAGATTTAAAAAAGGATTTACTGTGAAAGAATACGATGCGCTTATCTGAGCATAGAGCCCCATAAAAAACTATTTTAACCAGCACAGGCGTAACAAAAACACAAACTGCATTAAAATAAATTGTTTACCTTTGACGATCTTCGTCTGTTTGCAATTCCAATGTTCATTGTTACACAATGAATGATCTTTTGTTTGATAAAATCTGTTTTTATAGTCTAACACGAAACATTTTGTGAACCGCTTGTGTCGTGAATTCCGTCTCATTCCATTTTCGACGACACATTCCAGGTAAATAACCCACACAGAACGTGACTTTTCCAGTCATGTTTGGTTTCACTGCAATCAACTGGTTTGTTTGTAACACAATCAAACCTGATGGGCTATTTCACGGGACGTATTGACTGAAAGAAACCGATTTGAAGACAACAAGTCATGACATCATTGTGCACCAATGATTTGCCCGCTGTTTCGTTGATTGACTGTCTTTTAACCCAATGACCACTGATCGTCTTGAAATCTAGCTGGGTAGAGAGCCAATGAGCTGAGGTAAACGGCAATACGCCATGTTTATGTGTTGCAAGACCAACCCATGTAGTAAGCTCCAGCGTAAAGTGAGTCATTCGCTATTGAAGTTTCGTACCGGAAGGAGAAACACATATTACGCACTGCATTGTTTGGTAAACGCGCAGATTCAGCTGTTTATATATCAATCATTATGGCGACTAAGTCAGGGAAAGCTAAATCTAAGTCTAGATATACAGATGTACATACAATTTTAGAATAAATTGATTGGGAAGGTGAGACAGATTGTTGGAGGACGATTCATTTAGCGATTGTGGCGGAATATTTTTTGAACGGGGAGAGAACATCATTTGGACTGGTAAGTTCTTATTATGCTAATGCCCTTGTTTGAAATTAATAATATAAAATATTATTTGTGATTGATTTTTTTTTTAGAAGCAATATATAAACATGTAATGTCAGAAATCCATTATGTTCAGAAATCCACAGGCCCGAGCGGTCACGACATCGCAGATGTAAATTCCAAATAGTATCCGTAAAGTTCGTAGAAACATGTCAAACGTTTTTTATAATCAATCATCAGGTTGTTTTTACAATATATAATCGATCATATTTAAACCGGGACTGTAGCTTCTTCAAAAGGAGAGAGAGAGAAAATGTCTGCTCCAAGCTGTTGCGCATGCAAAACACTGCTGGCACCCAGCCATCCAATGACGCGATGTGATCTTTCTCGCTCATTTTTCAAAATAAAAGCGTGAAACTATGTCTAAAGACTGTTCACACCATGGGGAAGCCAGAGGAAAAGGAATCTGGTTGATATCCCTTTAAATGGAGCGAAGGCAGGCAATGGAATAGAGAGCTTTCAGGAAAAACAGCACTTCCTGGGTTGGATTTTCCTCAAGTTTTCACCTGCAATATCAGTTCTGTTATACTCACAGACAATATTTTGACAGTTTTGGAAACTTTAGAGTGTTTTCTATCCTAATCTATCCTAATTACATGCATATTCTAGATTCTGAGCCTGAGAAATAGGCAGTTTCATTTGAGTACGTTTTTCATCCAAACATCAAAATAACCTCTAGTCTCAAGATTATTAACAATCTATTGTTTTGGCAAGTCATGAGGACATCTACTTTGTGCATGACACAAGTACTTTTTCCAGCAATTGTTTGCAGACAGATTATTTCACTTATAATTCATTGTATCACAATTCCAGTGGGTCAGAAGTTTACATAAACTAAGTTGACTGTGCCTTTAAACAGCTTGGAAGATTCCAGAAAATTATGTCATGGCTTTAGAAGCTTCTGATAGGCTAATTGACATCATTTGAGTCAATTGGAGGTGTACCTGTGGATGTATTTCAAGGCCTACCCTCAAACTCACTGCCTATTTGCTTGACATCATGGAAAAATCTAAAGAAATCAGCCAAGACCTCAGAAAACAATTGTAGACCTCCCCAAGTCTGGTTCATCCTTGGGAGCAATTTCCAAACACCTGAAGGTACCACATTCATCTGTACAAACAATAGTACGCAAGTTTATACACCATGGGACCGCTCAGGAAGGAAGTGTGTTCTGTCTCCTAGAGATGAATGTACTTTGGTGCGAAAAGTGCAAATCAATCTCAGAACAACAGCAAAGGAACTTGTGAAGACAGGTACAAATGTATCTATATCCACAGTAAAACTTGTCCTATATCGACATAACCTGAAAGGCCGCTCAGCAAGGAAGAAGCCACTGCTCCAAAACCGCCACAAAAAAGCCAGACTACGAATTGCAACTGCACATGGGGACAAAGATTGTACTTTTTGGAGAAATGTCCTCTGGTCTGATGACAAAAAAATAGAACTGTTTGCCATAATGACCAACGTTATGTTTGGAGGAAAAAGGGGGAGGCTTGCAAGCCAAAGAACACCATCCCAAACGTTGAATCTGACAATTAATCTTAATGGTTGTACAGTCGTCTCAAATACAACTGTGAAGGACCTCGGCGTTACTCTGGACCCTGATCTCTCTTTTGACGAACATATCAAGACTGTTTCTAGGACAGCTTTTTTCAATCTACGTAACATTGCAAAAATCAGAAACTTTCTGTCCAAAACTGATGCAGAAATATGAATCCATGCTTTTGTTACTTCTAGGTTAGACTACTGCAATGCTCTACTTTCCGGATACCCGGATAAAGCACTAAGTAAACTTCAGTTAGTGCTAAATACGGCTGCTAGAATCCTGACTAGAACCAAAAAATGTGATCATATTACTCCAGTGCTAGCCTCCCTACACTGGCTTCCTGTCAAGGCAAGGGCTGATTTCAAGGTTTTACTGCTAACCTACAAAACATTACATGGGCTTGCTCCTACCTATCTCTCTGATTTGGTCCTGCCGTACATACCTACATGTACGCTACGGTCACAAGATGCAGGCCTCCTAATTGTCCCTAGAATTTCTAAGCAAACAGCTGAAGGCAGGGCTTTCTCCTATAGAGCTCCAATTTTATGGAATGGTCTGCCTACCCATGTGAGAGACGCAAACTCGGTCTCAACCTTTAAGTTTTTACTGAAGACTCATCTCTTGAGTGGGTCATATGATTGAGTGTAGTCTGGCCCAGGAGTGTGAAGGTGAACGGAAAGGCTCTGGAGCAACGAACCGCCCTTGCTGTCTCTGCCTGGCCGGTTCCCCTCTTTCCACTGGGATTCTCTGCCTCTAACCCTATTACAGGGGCTGAGTCACTGGCTTACTAGGGCTCTTTCATACCGTCCCTAGGAGGGGTGCGTCACTTGAGTGGGTTGAGTCACTGATGTGATCTTCCTGTCTGAGTTGGCGCCCCCCCTTGAGTTGTGCCGTGGCGGAGATCTTTGTGGGCTATACTCGGCCTTGTCTCAGGATGGTAAGTTGGTGGTTGAAGATATCCCTCTAGTGGTGTGGGGCCTGTGCTTTGGCAAAGTGGGTGGGGTTATATCCTTCCTGTTTGGCCCTGTCCGGGGGTATCATCGGATAGGGCCACAGTGTCTCCTGACCCCTCCTGTCTCAGCCTCCAGTATTTATGCTGCAGTAGTTTATGTGTCGGGGGGCTAGGGTCAGTTTGTTATATACTTCTCCTGTCTTATCCGGTGTCCTGTGTGAATTTAAGTTTGCTCTCTCTAATTCTCTCTTTCGCTCTCTCGGGGGACCTGAGCCCTAGGACCATGCCTCAGGACTACCTGGCATGATGACTCCTTGCTGTCCCCAGTCCATCTGGCCGTGCTGCTGCTCCAGTTTCAACTGTTCTGCCTGCGGCTATGGAATCCTGAACTGTTCACCAGACGTGCTACCTGTCCCAGACCTATTATTTGACCATACTGGTCATTTATGAACATTTGAACATCTTGGCCATGTTCTGTTATAATCTCCACCCGGCACAGCCAGAAGAGGACTGGCCACCCCTCATAGCCTGGTTCCTCTCTAGGTTTTTTCCTAGGTTTTGGCCTTTCTATGGAGTTTTTCCTAGCCAATGTGCTTCAACACCTGCATTGCTTGCTGTTTGGGGTTTTAGGCTGGGTTTCTGTACAGCACTTTGAGATATCAGCTGATGTATGAAGGGCTATATAAATACATTTGATTTGATTTGAAGCGCAGGGGTGGCAGCATCATGTTGTGGGGGTGCTTTGCTGCAGGATGGACTGGTGCACTTCACAAAATAGATGGCATCATGAGGAGGAAGATGATGTGGATATATTGAAACAACATCTCAAGACAAATGGGTCTTCCAAATGGACAATGACCCCAAGCATACTTCCAAAGTTGGGGCAAAATGGCTTAACAAGAAATGTGTGGTTGAAAGACGAGTTTTAATGACTCCAACCTAAGTGTATGCAAACTTCCGACTTCGACTGTATATTTATCTATATTGCTTTATATCACTTTATAGCTCCAGTCAACAAATATGAGGAGTTGAACTGATAGTGTCTTCTAACTCAAAATCAAGGAAACACCAACATAAAGTGTTTTAATAGGGCATTGGGCCGCCAATAGCCACCAGAACAGCATCAATGCACCTTGGCATAGATTCTACAAGTGTCTGGAACTCTATTGGAGGGATGCGACACCATTCTTCCACGAGAAATGACATAATTTGTTCTTTTGTTGATGGTGGTGGAAAACACTGTCTCAAGCGCAGCTCCAGAATCTCCTATAAGTATTCAATTGGGTTAAGAGCTGGTGACTGAGACAAACACACACCCTTTAAACCCCCTATGCTCCTATGAGACCCATCTTTCAAAGTCACTGAGATCTCTTCTTCTATCCATGGTAGCCAAAATCATGGACAACTGATAATTTTTATACATGACCCTAAGCATGATGGGATGTTTGCAAAAACTAAAGCATGAAGTATCAGTGACTCACTCAATACGGAAGTGGTCAGATGATGCGGATTCTATGCTACAGGACTGTTTTGTTAGCACAGACTGGAATATGTTTCCAGGATTCATTCAATTGCATTGAGGAGTATACCACCTCAGTCACCGGTTTCATTAAAAAGTGCTTTGACGACATCGTCCCCACAGTGGCAGTACGTACATTTCCCAACCAGAAGCCATGGGTTACAGGCAACATCTGCCCTGAGCTAAAGGCTAGAGCTGCATCTTTCAATGAGCGGGACACTCATCCGGATGCTATAAAGAAATCCTCTATGCCCTCAGACATGAAACAAGGCAGTGTCAATACAGGACTAAGATTGAATCCTACTACACTGGCTCTGACGCTCGTCAGATGTGGCAGGGCTTGAATATTACGGACTACAAAGGGAAACCCAGCCGCGAGCTGCCCAGTGACGCGAGCCAACCAGATGAGCTAAATGCCTGTTATGCTCGCTTAGAGGCAAGCAACACTGAAGCATGCATGAGAGCACTAGCTGTTCCCGGACGACTGTGTGATCACGCTCTCCATAGCCAATGTGAACAAGACCTTTAAACAGGTCAACATTCACAAATCCGCGGGCCAGATGGATTACCAGGAAGTGTACTCAAAGAATGTACTCACAGATCCGGTACCTCTCGTGACATGAAACATTATTTTTACTCATCTCTCCTACTGGCCAGACTGATTACCAGGATGTGTACTCAAAGCATGCGCTGACCAACTGGCAAGTGTCTTCACTGATATTTTTAACCTCTCCCTGACTGAGTCTGTAATACATACATGTTTCAAACAGACCACCAAAGTCTCTGTGCCAAAGAACACTTAGGTAACCTGCCTAAATGACTACCGACCCGTAGCACTCACGTCTGTTGCCATGAAATGCTTTGAAAGGCTGGTCATGGCTCACATCAACACCATCATGTCCGGAAACACTAGACCCTCTCCAATTTGCACACTGCCCCAACAGATCCACAGATGACGCAATCTCAATTGCACTCCACACTGCCCTTTCCCACCTGGACATAAGGAACACCTATGTGAGAATGCTGTTCATTGACTACAGCTCAGTGTTCAACACCATAGTTCCCACAAAGCTTATCACCAAGCTAAAGACCCTGGGACTAAACATCTCCCTCTGCAACTGGATCATGAAATTCCTGACGGGCCGCCCCCAGGTGGTAAGGGTAGGCACGCTGATCCTCAACACTGGGGCCGAGAGTTTCAAGTTCCTTGGTGTCCATATCACCAACAAACTATCATGTTCCAAACACACCAAGACAGCTGTGTAGAGGGCACGACAACACCTTTTCCCCCTCAGGAGACTGAAAAGATTTGGCACGGGTCCCCAGATTCTCAAAAAGTTCTACAGCTGCAGCATCGAGAGCATCCTGACCGGTTGCATCGCCACCTGGTATGGCAACTGCTTGGCATCTGACTGTAAAACGCAACAGAGGGTAGTGCGTACGTCCCAGTACATCACTGGGGCCAAGCTTCCTGACATCCAGAACTTATATACTAGGCGGTGTTAGAGGAAGGCCCAAAAAATAGTCAAAGACTCCAGTCACCCAAGTCATAGACTGTTTTCTATGCTACCCCATGGCAAGTGGTACTGGAGCGCCAAGTCTAGGACCAAAAGACTCCTTAACAACTTCTACCCCCAAGCCATGAGACTGCTGAACAATTAATCAAATAGCCACACGGACTATTTACTATTTACATTGCCCCCCCCCCCCCTTTACACTGCTGCTACTTGCTGTTTATCATCTGTGCATGTTCACTTTACAAAATACCTTAACTAACCTGTATCCCCGCACATTGACTCGGTACCGGTACCCCTTGAACTGCAGTCTAAAAGGAAAAGGAGAAGGTCCAGATGCTCTGCTAGCTTTGGTGCTAGCTTTGGTGCTAGCTTTGGTGCTAGCTTTGGTGCTAGCTTTGGTGCTAGCTTAGCTACAGTGATTAATTTGAGCCGGAACAGGATCCGGCACCTCTCAGTTTTGGACTGTTTCGTTCGGGAACCCATTTGCCAGGATCCGTACCACTCATGACATGAAACATTATTTTCACTGTTTGCAATGTAAAAAATATTATAAAAGCAATCAGAATGAATTAAAGTTAATCCTCTGTAATTCTCCTGGTTGCACATGTAATGTGAAAACAGTGCCTGATATTCTAAGAAATTGACTCGTTTTGGACTGGCCCGGGTTTATAGTTTGCGCTACATAGACCAACGTGTGGCCATTGCTGTGGTGAGAGAGAAGTGTGCCTGTATCTCTCACAGAACTAGAACGAGATTCACTTTCTATGATCTCTCTCCCTGCTCTGATAGACATGATCATGCAGCTCTCATCTCTCCAGCTTTGCATTTCATCATTTATTTCCTAATAGAGTCATAGCCACGGGAAGGGTGCTGGAGGTATTGCAACCCCTCTGATAAATTGAATACATTTGCCAACGTTATAGAATTACTGCTGTCAGCCAAAACAGGCCTTTTGCGATATTTCAAATACAATCGCGGGAAAACACAGATCCTGCTGAGAAGAGAAGACTAATATGTCTGTAGGCTACCAAGTTACCAACTTCCAAATAGACCTATTGAGCGAACAGCATTGTTTAACCAAGTATAGCAAGAGAGAGATAAGCTTTTGTCACAAGCTCATGGGCCATCCCCGGTGAATGAGTTGCGCATCATTGGGTAAGTCAGTGAAACGAAAGCTTTATAATGACTATAATTTCCTCCTCGTGTGGCAAAACACGTGTCTCCACACACCTAGGCCTGGGCTATTGATGGATTCAAGACAGGGTCGTTTTCATTGATCTCAGATCTTCAGCTGGTCAGTGTTAAAGCGCAGCCTGTCACTTCCATCATTTGTGAGGTATAAAAATAATATTCTGCTAAAGTCTCCAGTCATCTACAATGATTTGTATGAAATGCGTTAATAAAGGACCATTATTTCCCGGACACTAGGCCTCTAAAAATGTCCCCATGTGTGCAGCTTCTGCAAGCACCTCTCTCTTCTCTGCCGCTCTATGCCAGTATACAAAAACAATGATAATTTATACAATGCTTTATTACCTCAGAGCTCCCCAGGTCCCCCCCCCCCCCCTCACTTTTTGTCCCGGTACCTCCCAATGTACAAATGTAGCACTGGCTAGCTAGCTAACGTTAGCCTAGCTAAAATAGCCAACCTAACATGCGCATTCATCAGTATCATTCGGTATAAAATTACTTAAAACAAATATCATCTCATCACTAATAGTTCGCTAGTTCCACAACAACACTGAAATGCTTTAATGAAATGTTCATGAACTTTTACTCGTTTTAAACTTTCAAAACATGTATATATTGGAGTGCTCGACAATATAACTATGTCCCCTCAGCCAACACCATAAAGAGAAAGAGAGAGCGCATAGTGCATGCTGCTAAACTGTTACTGCAGACCAAAGCAATACATCGCAGACCAATGAAAAGGGAAAGAGTGGAGAAATTGTAAATTACAAGCCGTGTCCAACTATTTTTCCCTTTACCACTAACGGGGTGACTTCCTCTGGGGACCGGGTGCAATCAAAAGTGTATTTGGCGGCAGGGGGATCCAATCATAAAATGATGAACTGAGTCGGTGTGGTGCAAAGCCAATTTTTTCCCCGATCAATCAAACTCATCATGGCATATTATTGGGAGGTTCAAATGGAACTATTGGGGGGGGGGGGCGTGTTATGACCCCCCGCAAGTTAGCACATGCTTCTACATGTCGTTATTCAGTTGCGTTAACTGTGATAATGGCTGGAGTCATTTCTGCTTGTTTTTGTTGTTCTTCTAAAAACATTTTACAGCTTTTCAATTGTTGTAGAAATGCAGTAAATCTCTCAAGTCTCATAATTGGAGGGGAGTAATAGTTGAACATGTATCTAACTTGAATATGGTTCAATACAGATCACTTCAAATAGATTTATTGGAATACATTAGGGCAAGTACAAATTAACAGTTAAAACAGTTATTCAATACAATGCATTTGTGATACAATTTGCCGATTTCCCATAGCCACCCATGACTGGTTCTTGGTACCCCCTTGGCCACCGCATAAACATTAGAATAGCCTCTGTTGTTATTCGCCTTCTTCACCACATCCCTTCATTTTAAGTAGAAGAGAGAAAGCAGGGACGCAAATACAGGAGATGAGAGAGAGAGAGAGAGGTCAGGATCAGATGAGCTCCTGCATTTTTCAGCATTTTCTTAAAAAAAGATAGATTAGGAGTTAGATAAACTTGGATTTTTTTGTCAGGAACACATACTGGATTCTACCCTCTACAACATAACCCCTACTTCAAATCAAAACTTAAAACCTACAACCTGATTTTGGACGGAATTACGGAATCACCTGGAAGGTTCACAACTACCAAGATGTATTACTCGAAACAGCAAATTCTCTGGAAAACAACAGAAACCTGAAAACACCATCCAACCTGGAACTGAGTGAGTAATGTTATGTCTGAAACTATATTTTATTTCCAAAAGCCAAGAAGAAAAATACACAACATTACTTTATAAGGACTGAATTCTAACATAATTCTGCCAAGCTTGATACAGCTTCAACTAGCTCTGACGTGTCAAGTGAGAGGTGTCAAAGCCCATTAGCCCAACAATGGCAGGAGAGTCACACAGTCTACCCCAACCAAATGGAGAGGCCTTAGAAGCTCCCTCCCGCTGTTCAGAGGTAATTAAAATACAGTACCCTGTGCATGTAAAGAATGATAAGGCAAGAAAATATTACAAAATGAAGCTCCTCCTCCTCCTTTTTGCTGACTATTACAAAAATGGGAACATCAGCAACCTTATCTTCCACACAAACCATCCCCTGGCATGGCACAGAGCTATATTAGCACACTACCCCTTTGTTAAGAGAGGGGGGGTTAACGAGGGGTGGAAACTCAGAATACTTGACAACGAGGACTCTGAGTCAGCTAATATAAACCTCTATAAGTCCGGAACAGTACTTGTACAGGGTAACCCCAAACAGTTTCAGCTGGACTTTCACCAAATTAAAGAATCAGCCCAGCAGAAGAAGCTCTCCCTTGATAAAGATACCCCCATTCGAGCGGGTCAGACCAGACCTCTTCATTATGTAACCCTACAGACGAGCAACCCCCAGCAGAGAGTCAACCTCCCAGCACAGATTACTACTCCCTCATTGAAATGAAGGATAAATTCACCCAGCTGGAGGTAAGGCAGGTGGAGCTGGAACAGCAGGTGATTACACTTCAGTCAGCACAGACCCAGACAACAGTCCAGCACAACAACACCCCCTTAACCAGACCCGGAATGCTGGAGATGGAGAGAGACATATCTGCACTCTGGACAGTGGTGAGACAACTTCAACAGGAGAAAGAGCAGGATCAGGAGAAGAACAGAGCACTAGAGGAGAGGATCAGACTGCTGGAGGAGAGGGTGAGGGGGATGGAGGAGAGCGTGAGGGGGACATAGGAGAGGTTGAGGGGGACGGCATGTGACAGAGAACAACCCACTAGAGAGGTGGCCACCCCCACAGAGAAGCCAGCAGAACAGCCCACCTCAGCACCCGACAAAAGTCTCGACACCACAGCAGAACAGTCCACACCAGACCCTGACCATAGAGTCGACATCACAGCAGAACAGACAAATGAAGAACCCCAAGCCCAGCGGCTCTCACCCCCTCTGAGCACCTATGATAGGTACACATATAGCTCATCTCTTGGCAGTAGTACTGTAGACTACTTTATCACTGACCTCAACGCAGAGTCTCTCAGAGCGTTCACAGTCAGCCCACTGACACCCCTATCAGACCACAGCAAAATCACAGTCTACTTCAACAGAGCAATACTCAATCATGAGGCATCAAAGCCAAAGGAACTGAGTAACATTAAGAAATGCTATAGATGGAAGGAATGCAGTTTGGAAACCTACCAAAAAACAATTAGGCAACAACAAATTCAATCCCTTTTAGACAATTTCCTGGGTAAAACATTCCACTGTAATAGTGAAGGTGTAAACTTGGCAGTAGAAAATCTTAACAGTATATTTGACCTCTCAGCTTCCCTATCAAATCTAAAAATCTCAAATAGAAAACCGAAGAAAATTAACAATAATGACAAATGGTTTGATGAAGAATGCAAAAATCTAAGAAAGAAATTGAGAAACCTGTCCAACCAAAAACATAGAGACCCGGAAAACCTGAGTCTACGACTTCACTATGGTGAATCACTAAAACAATACAGAAATACACTACGGAAAAAGGAGGAACAGCATGTCAGAAATCAGCTCAATGTAATTGAAGAATCCATAGACTAACCACTTCTGGGAAAATTGGAAAACACTAAACAAACAACAACACGAAGAATTATCTATCCAAAATGGAGATGTATGGGTAAACCACTTCTCCAATCTTTTTGGCTCTATAACAAAGAATAAAGAGCAAAAACATATACATGATCAAATACAGATCTTAGAATCAACTATTAAAGACTACCAGAACCCACTGGATTCTCCAATTACATTGAATGAGTTACAGGACAAAATAAAAACCCTCCAACCCAAAAAGGCCTGTGGTGTTGATGGTATCCTCAATGAAATGATCAAATATACAGACAACAAATTCTCAACAAAAAAATCTTTAACATCAGCTCTGGCATCTTCCCCAATATTTGTTACCAAGGACTGATCACCCCAATCCACAAAAGTGGAGACAAATTTGACCCAAATAACTACCGTGGAATATGCGTCCACAGTAACCTTGGGAAAATCCTCTGCATTATCATTAACAGCAGACTCGTACATTTCCTCAATGAAAACAATGTACTGAGCAAATGTCAAATTGGCTTTTTACCAAATTACCGTACAACAGACCATGTATTCACCCTGCACAACCTAATTGACAACCAAACAAACCAAAACAAAGGCAAATTCTTCTCATGCTTTGTTGATTTCAAAAAAGCCCCTTGGCATGAGGGTCTGCAATACAAACTGATGGAAAGTGGTGTTGGGGGTAAAACATACGACATTATAAAATCCATGTACACAAACAGCAAGTGTGCAGTTAAAATTGGCAAAAAACAGACACATTTCTTCACACAGGGTCGTGGGGTGAGACAGGGATGCAGCTTAAGCCCCACCCTCTTCAACATATATATCAACGAATTGGCGCGGGCACTAGAAAAGTCTGCAGCACCCGGCCTCACCCTACTAGAATCCGAAGTCAAATGTCTGCTGTTTGCTGATGATCTGGTGCTTCTGTCACCAACCAAAGAGGGCCTACATCAGCACCTAGATCTTATGCACAGATTCTGTCAGACCTGGGCCCTGACAGTAAATCTCAGTAAGACCAAAATAATGGTGTTCCAAAAAAGGTCCAGTCACCAGGACCACAAATACAAATTCCATCTAGACACTGTTTCCCTAGAGCACACAAAAAACTATACATACTTTGGCCTAAACATCAGCGCCACAGGTAACTTCCACAAAGCTGTGAACGATCTGAGAGACAAGGCAAGAAGGGCATTCTATGCCATCAAAAGGAACATACATTTCAACATACCAATTACGATTTGGCTAAAAATACTTGAATCAGTCATAGAGCCCATTGCCCTTTATGGTTGTAAGGTCTGGGATCCGCTCACCAACCAAGAATTCACAAAATGGGACAAACACCAAATTGAGACTCTGCACGCAGAATTCTGCAAAAATATCCTCAGTGTACAACGTAGAACACCAAATAATGCATGCAGAGCAGAATTAGGCCGATACCCACTAATGATCAAAATCCAGAAAAGAGACGTTAAATTCTATAACCACTTAAAGGGAAGCGATTCCCAAACCTTCCACAACAAAGCCATCACCTACAGAGAGATGAACCTGGAGAAGAGTCCGCTAAGCAAGCTGGTCCTGGGGCTCTGTTCACAAACACAAACACACCCTACAGAGCCCCAGGACAGCAGCACAATTAGACCCAACCAAATCATGAGAAAACAAAAAGATAATTACTTGACACATTGGAAAGAATTAACAAAAAAAGCGAACTAGAATGCTATTTGGCCCTACACAGAGAGTACACAGCGGCAGAATACCCGACCACTGTGACTGACCCAAAATTAAGGAAAGCTTTGACTATGTACAGACTCAGTGAGCATAGCCTTGCTATTGAGAAAGGCCGCCGTAGGCAGACATGGCTCTCAAGAGAAGACAGGCTATGTGCTCACTGCCCACAAAATGAGGTGGAAACTGAGCTGCACTTCCTAACCTCCTGCCCAATGTATGACCATATTAGAGAGACATATTTCCCTCAGATTACACAGATCCACAAAGAATTCGAAAATAAATCCAATTTTGAAAAACTCCCATATCTACTGAGAGAGAGAGAGAGAGAGAGAGAGAGCAGCTGGGCAGGAGGGGAATCCTGTAGACTGTGGTGATCAGAGATAAGGGGAGAGGGAGTACAATAGTTCAATCAATACCTGGCAGATTGACAGAGGGAAGGAAAGGAAGGAAAGACAGATATGCTCAGTGGGCTAGCTGTCAGTCAACATGGAGAGGAGTGAGAGATGGAGGGGGAGAAAGGACGGAGAGAGAGTGAGGAAGGAAGAAGAGAAGGAAAGTCAGTGGAGAGAGAGAGTGACGAGGAAGGACGAGGAAGGAAGAAAGGAGAAAGAGAAGAGAAAGAAATGGATGGTCAGGAGGACGAAAGAGTTATTTTACTAGGCAAGTCAGTTAAGAATAAATTCTTATTTTCAATGACGGCCTAGGAACAGTGGGTTAACTGCATGTTCAGGGCAGAATGATAGATTTGTGCCTTGTCAGCACGGGGATTTGAACTTGCAACCTTTCGGTTACTAGTCCAACACTCTAACCACTAGGCTACCCTGCCGCCCCAGGTGAGTGATGAAAAGGGAGGAGTGTGAGGGACAGAGTGGTAGGTGGTATAATGGAAGACTGGTAATTGTAGAGGAATTTACTAACTCAGGTCCTCAACATGCCCCTTTTGCCTCTCTGCTTTCCTCACTATGACTTCAGTGTGTGTGTGTGTGTGTGTGTGTGTGTGAGTTATATAATAAATATTGTACATTTGTATATAGGCTCCAGGGATTATAAAAGCGTTCCCTAGTCCTCTTTACCTAGTCCTCTTTAACTAGTCCTATTTACCTAGTCCTCTTTAACTAGTCCTCTTTACCTAGTCCTCTTTACCTAGTCCTCTTTACCTAGTCCCCTTTACCTAATCCCCTTTACCTAGTCCCCTTTACCTAGTCCCCTTTACCTAGTCCCCTTTACCTAGTCCCCTTTACCTAGTCCTCTTTACCTAGTCCTCTTTCCCTAGTACTCTTGAGGAAACTCAGAGGCAGAAGGTCAGGGTCCTGTCATGCATGTGACACCTGTAGGTATGCATTCATGCATGTGACACCTGTAGGTATGCATTCATGCATGTGACACCTGTAGGTATGCATTCATGCATGTGACACCTGTGGGTATGCATTCATGCATGTGACACCTGTAGGTGTGCATTCATGCATGTGACACCTGTAGGTATGCATTCATGCATGTGACACCTGTAGGTGTGCATTCATGCATGTGACACCTGTAGGTATGCATTCATGCATGTGACACCTGACATTCATGCTGTGACACCTGTAGGTATGCATTCATGCATGTGACACCTGTAGGTATGCATTCATGCATGTGACACCTGTAGGTGTGCATTCATGCATGTGACACCTGTAGGTATGCATTCATGCATGTGACACCTGTAGGTATGCATTCATGCATGTGACACCTGTAGGTATGCATGCATGCAGTGCACTGTACTGTATGGAGCTGTATGAATGTACAGTGGGAGGGGTTTCATCACGCACACACACACACACACACACACACACACACACACACACACACACACACACACACACACACACACACACACACACACACACACTAGGATGTCATGTAGAGTGATTCTGCCATGGATAGGGGTGGTTTCTTTGAACAATTGTGTATATCCTGTTCTATCTCAAGGCTTTTTCACATTCTGGGATTCTATTTCCTACCTTCAATCCTGGCCTCCATTTCATTTCAAATGCAATGTGTTTGGCTCTACAGATAACTCATTCAGAAGACAACAATACAAGACAACAATGCAAGTGTGGAGGAAACTCAAGTTACCAATATGTATTTTCCTTCTAGAGCCAAATCTATCAACAGGGAAGAGTAGTATCTCTTTATAAAGCAGTTTTCAAGAAGATATTCTCGTTCCAATGGAAATGAATCTATTAATCGTTCAATCTTTCAATGTATAATCAATCTATACTGCCATGACTGGGAACTGTGACATGTACAGCATGTCTCTCTGGTCAAACTCAGATCTGTTTCTGCATACAGCCTCAGTCTCATAATCGAATCACTGAATCATAAGATGATTTTTCCAGCGACTACACAAAGAAACATCAGAGATGGGGAGAGAGAGAGAGAGAGAGAGAGAGAGAGATAGAGAGAGAGAGATGTCAGTGGTCTGGCAATGCAGTCACACACGCCTCGGCTATTAGTGATGATGATGAGGGCATCTACAGTACATTACATGTTGAGCCTAAGGTCTTACAGACATGTCCACCTTCTGGGCTCTGTGTGTATCTGGCATGCGTCTGGCGTGCGTCTGGCGTGCGTCTGCATATGAATCCCGTTGTTTGGGTGGTTTGGTTCATCTGCCCCCTGTTTTTTGGTAGGGTACATTCCCGGTATACATCACAACTGATTCAATAAAATAACTGATAAAATACAAAGTTTTGCTTTGCTTTTGCCAAGAAATTATGGAATCAGATAAGTCATGCACTGCCAATATTTGATAGTACAAGGTAAAGACCATGAAGTAGAATAAAGTCGGATAATGTTGCTGATGGGATAAGATAATCCATAAATTAAAGTTAGTCACTGCCAACTTTCCGAGCTTGACTGCACCAAGAACTTCCCAGTTTGACTGCCAACAAACAAACAAACAAACAAACGCACCCACACACAAACACACTACATTTCATTACAAGAAAACTCTGATAACAAATGTATACTTAGTGGATAGTTTGTAGAGCAAATCTCTAGATGCTTCTAGGAGAATTTTTAAGTTTATTCTGTCCAAATCGATCTGGGTTTAGACCAATACTTCCACAAAGTTTCCAATAATGTACTGTTGAAATGAACACATCCAATAGTTTCAGATGAAAGCCGTGGCTGCAATGTGATGGATTATTGTTATTTGGGTAAATTGCAGATCAGTGTGATTGCTGTTTTGGTGGTTTCATATTAGTCCATCTTTAAAAGGGGCAATATGCAGTTGCTACATGTATAATTGAACTTATAGTGCCTTGCAAAAGTATTCACCCCCTTGGCATTTTTCCTATTAGGTTGCATTAAATTGATTTTTATTTGCATTTCATGTAATGGGCATACACAAAATAGTCAAATTTGGTGAAGTGAAATGAAAAAAATTACTTTAAAAAAATTTACAAAAAAAAGGAAAAGTGGTGTGTGCGTATGTATTCACCCCTTTGCTATGAAGCACCTAAGATATTGCGCAACCAATTACCTTCAGAAGTCACATAATTTGTTAAATAAAGTCCACCTGTGTGCAATCTACGTGTCACATGATCTGTCACATGATCTCATTAAATATACACCTGTTCTGAAAGGCGCCAGAGTCTACAACACCACTAAGCAAGGGGCACCACCAAGCAAGAGGCACTATGAAGACAAAGGAGCTCTCCAAACAGGTCAGGGACAAAGTTGTGGAGCAGTACAGATCAGGGTAGGGTTATAAAAAACATCCCACGGAGCACCATTAAATCCATTATTAAAAAAGGGAAAGAATATGGCACCACAACAAACCTGCCAAGAGAGGGCCGCCCACCAAAACTCACGGACCAGGCAAGGAGGGCATTAATCAGAGAGGCAACAAAGAGACCAAAGACAACCCAGAAGGAGCTGCAAAGCCTCACAGCGGAGATTGGAGTATCTGTCCATAGGACCACACGTGCTTCTACACCTGCATTGCTTGCTGTTTGGGGTTTTAGGCTGGGTTTCTGTACAGCACTTTGAGATATCAGCTGATGTACGAAGGGCTATATAAATAAATTTGATTTGATTTGATTTAAGCCGTACACTCCACAGAGTTGGGCTTTACGGAAGAGTGGCCAGAAAAAAGCCATTGCTTAGAGAAAAAAATAAGTGAACGCCAAAAGGCATGTAGGGGACTCCCCAAACCTATGGAAGAAGGTACTCTGGTCAGATAAGACTGAAATTGAGCTTTTTGGCCATCAAGGAAAACGCTATGTCTGGCGCAAACCCAACACCTCTCATCACCCCGAGAACACCATCCCCACAGTGAAGCATGGTGGTGGTAGCATCATGATGTGGGGATGTTTTTCATCGGCAGGGACTGGGAAACTGGTCAGAATTGAAGGAATGATGGATGGCGCTAAATACAGGGAAATTCTTGAAGGAAACCTGTTTCAGTCTTCCAGAGATTTGAGACTGGGATGGAGAATGACCCTATTCATACTGCTAAATCAACACTTGAGTGGATTAAGGGGAAACATTTAAATGTCTTGGAATGGCCTAGTCAAAGCCCAGACATAAATCCAATTGAGGTATGTGGGGTATGGATGTGGTATGGATTAAAGATTGCTGTACACCAGCGGAACCCATCCAACTTGAAGGAGCTGGAGCAGTTTGCCTTGAAGAATGGGCAAAAATCCCTGTGGCTAGATGTGCCAAGCTTATAGAGACATACCCCTAGAGACTTGCAACTTTAATTACTGCAAAAGGTGGCTCTACAAAGTATTGACCTTTGGGCGATGAATAGTTATGCATGATCAAGTTTTCTGTTTTGTTTTGTCTCAATTCTTGTTTGTTTCACAAGAAAAAATATTTGGCATCTTCACAGCATGTTGTGTAAATCTAATGATACAAACCACCACCAAAATCTATTTTAATTCCAGGTTGTAAGGCAACAAAATAGGAAAAATGCCAAGGGGGGTGAATACTTTCGCAAGCCACTGTATAAATGCATGATATGTATCCAATGATTTTTTGAAGAATATAACTTCTAAACACGTCATGAGCTTGGTTCAACCATCGTAACCCATCAGAACCCCAAATATAAGCTTGTTTTACTCCGATGTTATTAAACAAAGTAAATGTAAACAAACACCGCCTCAAAACATGGTTAAAACTATCATTGTAATACTTTGGATGGTCAGTCCTTGCATCCACAGCTCTATCTATGAATTTGAGGGTGATTACATTTTTCCAGCCCCATTTCATGGGCGGGGAGTCGGATTTGTTATTATTTCAATTGCAGATGGGCCTTTTAAAGGACCCATCTAACGTCTCTGTAGGGACATTATTAATTGGCCTGTTCATCAGTAGAACGCCTTAATCTATCCTCCCCCTGAGTTGAGGGGCTGAGGGGTTTAAAGGTGGAATATAAAGTAAAGATTACATATTAAACAGGTCTATAATGGAGAACATTTAAATGAGACTACACGGGGGAGACGAGGGGTCTGTCTCAAAGACTACTCAAATCCTCCACTTCAGACACTGAGACTCATCAAAGACTCAAAGTTATACACGCACACACACACACGTGCGTACACCCACATATACAGTATATATACGCAAGACACGCACACACACATACACTACATTGCCAATAGTATTTGGACACCCCTTCAAACGAGTGGATTTGGCTCTTTAAGCCACCTTACGTGGCTGCTTAGGGGAGGAAGGCTCATTTTAATGGCCGAAACGGTGCAAATGGAATGGCATCACACACCTGGAAAACTATGCATTTGATACCATTCCACTGATTCCACTCAAATGGCCACCCAGACTATTTACATTGACCCCCCCCCCCCCCCCTTTGTTTTTACACTGCTACTACTCGCTGTTTATTATCTATGCATGGTCACTTTACAAATGACCTCGACTAAACCTGTACCCCCGCACATTGACTCGGTGCCCCATGAATATAGCCTCGTTGTTGTTATGTCATTTTTAATCTTTTTTTTGTTGCTTAGGTTTATTTAGGAAATATTTTCCTAACTCTATTTCTTGAATTGCATTGTTGGTTAAGGGCATTTCACGGTAAGGTCTACACCTGTTGTATTCGGCACGTGACAAATAACATTTGATTTGATATGATTTGAGTCATTACCACACGCCCGTTCTCCCCATCTAAGGTGCCACAAACGTCCTGTGTAAGCCACACCCATTGTTGAAAGGTGAATAGAATTGAGCACACAGACATGCAATCTCCATAGACAAACATTGCCAGTAGAATGGACCGTACTAAAGAGCTCAGTGACTTTCAACAGGACACCGGCCTGAATGCCACCTTCGAACAAGTCAGTTCTTAAAATGTCTGCCCTACTAGAGCTATTCCAGTCAACTGTAAGTGCAGTTATTGTGAAGTGGAAATGTATAGGAGCAACAATGGCTCATCCCCAAAGCGGTAGGCCACACAAGCTCACAGAACGAGACCGCTGAGTGCTGAAAGCGTGTAGCGTGTAAAAATCGTCTGTCCTCGGTTGCAACACGCACCCACTGGATGCAACCTCAGCACAAGAACTGTTTGTCGGGAGCTTAATGAAATGGGTTTCCATAGCCGAGCAGCCGCACACAAGCATAAGATCACCATGCGCAATGCCAAGCATCGGCTGTAAAGCTCGCCGCTATTGGACTCTGGAGTGATGCATCACGCTTCACCATCTGGCAGTCCAACGGACGAATCTGGGTTTGGCGGATGCCTGGACAACGCTACCTGTCCCAACGCATAGTGCCAACTGTAAATGCTCTTGTGGCTGACTGTAAATGCTCTTGTGGCAGGCGTCCACATACCCCCCAAAACTACTTGAAGTATCTAAACTTAACTTTACTATTTATATCTTTGACAACTTTTACTTTTACTTCACTACATTCCGAAATAAAATCATGTACTTTTAACTCCATACATTTTCCCTGACACCCAAAGTACTTGTTACATTTTGAATGCTTAGAAGGACAGGAAAATGTGTAATGGCCGGGGTGTAGTGGAGGAAGAAGTCAGGCGCAGGAAACAGAGAGTTCAGGGTAGCGATACTTTTTAATTCACCACACAGGTGAAACTGACGCCAACCCAAACAAATGCCCCAAAACATGGGGAACTAAACAGTCCAGGAAATACACACATACACGGACAACTATGACCTACAGTCATGCACAAATGTACACAGAGAATAATCCCGCACACCCAGTAGGCGGGCCTGGCTGGATAATAAAGTCCCACCAATAAACCTAATTAAACACAGGTGTAACTAATAAACAGACAAGGGGGAAAAAAGGATCAGTGGCAGCTAGTAGGCCGGTGACGAAGAGCGCCGAGCGCCACCCGAACAGGAAGGGGAGAGACCTTCAGTAGGAGTCGTGACAAAATGGTCCAATTCACACACTAATGA
Organism: Oncorhynchus nerka; assembly: GCF_034236695.1. Taxonomy (NCBI): domain Eukaryota; kingdom Metazoa; phylum Chordata; class Actinopteri; order Salmoniformes; family Salmonidae; genus Oncorhynchus; species Oncorhynchus nerka. The sequence goes on along the minus strand of NC_088414.1, from coordinate 11,096,904 downwards.
AGAGAACATCACTAGTCATTCCTGCTGCCTCACCAAACACAAATGTTTTGTTTGTAAATGATGTTGTAGTCTGGCTATCCGTAAAAAAAAAAAAGAAGAACATTGTGTCGTCTGGTTTGCTTAGAATAAAATGTGTACTTTTGTACTTTTACATTATGTGTAATTATTTGCTATTAAATTTAGTTTTGATGCTTAAGTATTTTTAAAACCAAATACTTTTACTCAAGTAGTATTTTACTGGGTGACTTTCACTTTTACTTGAATATCTTGACTTTTACTCAAGTATGACAATTGGGTACTTTTTCCACCACTGGTAGTAACCAAAAAAGTGTTAAACAAATCAAAATATATTTCCTATAAAGAGATTCATCAAAGTAGCCACCCTTTGCCTTGATGACAGCTTTGCACACTTTTGGCATTCTCTCTACTACTTTGCTAATTTGAAGAATCTCAAATATAAAACATAACACTTTTTTTGTTACTACATGATTTCATATGTGTTATTTCGTAGTTTTGATGTCCTCACTAGTATTCTACAATGTAGAAAATGTTTTAAAAAAATAAAGGAAAACCCTTTTTAGAAAATAGCAATTTCTCAGGCAGGAATTTTGCTGGGACTGTCTGGGAGTGGTCTAATTGGGGAGGGGAAAACTGAAAAATATCTGTTATTGGCACAGAGGTTTGGACCTCTATTTCTTATTGGTCTTTTAACTAATTTACCACTGGTGATCAGTTCCACTATAAGGGCATTATCATAATTTTTACTGTTTCACAATATTACTCCAACCTCATAGTGTAGAAATATATATAAAACACAAGAAAATCACATTTTTGACTGCACTGGGCCTTTAAGAAGACCCATCAAATTGTGTTTTCCCCCTTTCTTTAAGTTAATCTCCTGAAAAGGATGTAGAACAATGAATATGCTTTTCCTCCTGCCCAGTCAAGCATGAACTTCTGCACAGAGACTGTTTTTCCAATGCCGGCGACTCCCTTTGTCAGCACAGTTCTGATGGTTTTGTCTTGTCGAGGTAAGGGTTTAAATATCATTTTAATTAGTACCTGTGTCGCTGGTTTCTTTGATGCTGTCTCAATTGATGTTGACCTCGCCACTTTCACCCTCTGTAATGCAGAGCTCTGTGTAGATCTTCTTTAAAAGGGTTGGGTTTCCTTGCTCAGCTACTCTCTCAAACACATACTGAAACTCCTTCAAGGAAGTTTGGAACTTTAGTTGACAGATCATGGCCAAGTCATTTGAGTGACCAAACAATGCATAAAACATTAATCAAATCAAATCGAATGTTATTTTTCACAAGGGCCGAATACAACAGGTGCAGTGAAACCTTACAGTGAAATGCTAACTTACAAACCCTTAACCAACAATGCAGTTTTTTTTTTCAGCTCATCCCTCACAAAAGTTACATCATCCTCAAGTGACTGAAACAGTTCAAAGGAATTACAAATTAAAAGGCTGTTTTAATTGCACTTTTAAAAACTGTCAAATCGTTTTAAAAAATGTACATGTTTAATTGCGTAGCTCACCCTGAATATTGAGGACAGGTCCACTGGATAATTCTGAGCAAACTGAACACGGGGAATATCAGACTCTGGTCTCTTCTGATGTTCTCTCTGAACTCTGTGTAAGAAAAAGAAATCAAGAACATAGTTGCAAGCAGCAATGACTGGGGTTCACAGGATGACAGAAAGGACACAAGATCAGTTGCATAACAAAGCAAGGACTCTATCATGTACAAACTATCTTCCTTTATGTTCAATCAGTGAAAGCATTACCATGTTTATCTCTCAATACCACAAGGATGATGCAAGTTAAGTTTGGTCTCGTGCTTTGAATACAGCAGGTAATAATTCTTGAAGAAATGTCTTAATGTATTGAGTTTATATACCAATTCTGGGGTTAATTTGACTAATGGTTTATGTTAAGATTTGTGAAATATTTTCAGCATTAGTGCATTGGCATATTGCGGTCATCTTTGAATTCTTGTACATTATTTAGTTGAAACCTGTGTAAATTATTTAAATCTTGAATCTAAAGATAGAAAACAATGACTCATTAGATGTAAAAAGAGAGGCGTGCAAGGAATTTAACAAAAGTAAGATTATGCTGTAATTGAAAGTATGATTTGACATTTTTCAATAAAGCATGGCGCACTGAGCGCCAGAATCAAACATTTGCTAAACTGTTTAGATGAAATGCTACATGTATGCATGCACGAAGAACCCAACCACACATTCTGTAATGTGATTTGTATGGTACAATAAGACGTTTGCTTTGCGTCAAACCCAGTCACGCATGCAGCAATACGAAGCGATAGCGACACATGCCAAAGAGTGCCTCGCATTGTTACACATGACAAGGTGTAATAATGAATGACTGCCACCGCTACATAAATGAGTGTAATTGGATACTCGCCTATTGATAGCTATGGTAAAATGACCATTGCTGAGAGGATGGCCAATGCCTAACATATGAGGTGTAGGCAGAGCATGAAAAGCTTGTTGCTGGAGAGCATGGTTGAATTATACTTTGTGTGGCTTGCATAAGCTACGGACAATGAACACAGTTGGATTTTATCGATGCAAATTTGAATGCACAGAGATACCGTGACGAGAGGCCCATTGTCTCCGCCATCACCTCCTGTTTCAGCATGATAATGCACGGCCCCATGTCGCGAGGATCTGTACACAATTCCTGGAAGCTGAAAATGTCCTAGTTCTTCCATGGCCTGCATGCTCACCAGAAATACCACACATTGAGCATGTTTGGGATGCTCTGGATCAACATGCACGATATATTGTTCCAGTTCCCGCCAATATCCATCAACTTTTCACAGCCATTGAAGAGATGTTGGACAACATTCCACAGGCCACAATCAACAGCCTGATCAACTCTATTCGAAGGAGATGTGCCACTGTGCATGAGGCAAATGGTGATCACACCAGATACTGACTTGTTTTCTGATCCACGCCCCTACCCTTTTTCTTTAGTATCTGTCACTAACAGATTCATATCTGTATTATATAAAACCATAGATTAGGGCCTAATGAAAATATGATTATATTTTCTACTGTAGGTAGAATATGTAATTGAGCATTTGTTTATTCTGTTGTTGCTAGCGATATTTCTTCAGAAAAAAGCTTAAAAAATCCCCTCCCTGACCAAGGTCCTTCTCCCCTGATTGCTCAGTTTGGCCGGGCAGCCAGCTCTAGGAACAGTCTTGGTGGTTCCAAACTTCTTCCATTTAAGAATGATGGAGGCCACTGTGTTCTTGGAGACCTTCAATGATGCAGACATTTTTGGTACTCTTCCCCAGCTCTGTGCCTCGACACAATCCTGTCTCGGAGCTCTACGGACAATTACCTCGACCTCATGGCTTGGTTTTTCCTCTGACATGCATTGTCAACGGTGGGACCTTATATAGACAGATGTGTCCCTTTCCGAAACATGTCCAATCAATTGTACTTTCCATAGGTGGACTGTTAGGGGGACTGACCCCCTAAAGTCAATATCTGCGCTCCCGCAGAAATCAAATTAGCATAAAAACCTGTCAATTTAAGCTAGAGCTGTCTGTTTGTTTTGCATTGGATGCGTCTCAATCCACCACATCTGCCTAAGTTGCATTTACACATCTGTGGTGAAAGATGACAGAGCTAGAGTGGTGTTTGTCAAACCAGGAGACATTCCGAAAATTGGTCTTCTCACAAAATCATCTGTAGCGTCCGAGCGGTTTGGTCTGTGAACTCTGAAGCCTCTATGGAAAGACGAAACTCTCATGAACACAACGGTGCTCTCCGTTTTGCTTTACGACTTCCACAAGCTTTCTGGGACTCCTCTGAAGCCAGTACAGCCGATCCGCCAACTTCTGTCTGTCGTGTCTGAACCAGAGGATGTGAGCGGAGGGAAGGCAGGAGAGTGCCCAATATGACTGGAGCTCTGAGCGAGATTTCCAAAGGCTGGAGCGTCGGCCTTCTCGCCCCCGCCCGCTCCAATTTCACTTCACTAGCACTCACTTCACGAGCTCAGGGGCATGCCCGGTCCAGAATACATTTGCAGTCTACTTGTGTGCTGCTATAGCCCCTTGCTTTAACTACTGTCATGGGGGTCGCTAAATAGTTTCATAAAGAAACTGATTCAGGCAAAATCAAGGTGACTTATAAAGATGAGGACCGAGAGCAATAGAGGGAGTGCAGTGATGCAGTGTCCACAACTAAAGAATCGTTGTGGAATCTGAAGAGACAGGTGTCCCGAAAAACATGAGGGTGTACTTACTATGTGCATATGCTAAAAGAAAGGAATGAGGTGGGTAGCTAATTAAATGTGTCATTGTAGTGAAGTATTTATAAACAAAAAATGTTCTGTTAAAGGTTAATTGTTCTATTGTCTATACAATAGGCCATAATTGATTTTGGCCCAATAGGCCTGGCATGTTCTAATTTTCAAGGAGCTTTCCGTTTTGATTGTGTTATTTTGCTTAAAAACCTTTAGGCCTACCGATATACAGTGGGGAGAACAAGTATTTGATACACTGCTGATTTTGCAGGTTTTCCTACTTACAAAGCATGTAGAGGTCTGTAATTTAAAAAAATCATAGGTACACTTCAACTGTGAGAGACATAATCTAAAATCCAGAAAATCACATTGTATGATTTTTAAGTAATTCATTTGCATTTTATTGCATGACATAAGTATTTGAACACCTACCAACCAGTAAGAATTCCGGCTCTCACAGACCTGTTAGTTTTTCTTTAAGAAGCCCTCCTGTTCTCCACTCATTTCCTGTATTAACTGCACCTGTTTGAACTCGTTACCTGTCTAAAATACACCTGTCCACACACTCAATCAAGCAGACTCCAACCTCTCCACAATGGCCAAGACCAGAGAGCTGTGTAAGGACATAAGGGATAAAATTGTAGACCTGCACAAGGCTGGGATGGGCTACAGGACAATAGGCAAACAGCTTGGTGAGAAGGCAACAACTGTTGGCGCAATTATTAGAAAATGGAAGAAGTTCAAGATTACGGTCAATCACCCTCGGTCTGGGGCTCCATGAAATATCTCACCTCGTGGGGCATCAATGATCAATAGGAAGGTGGGGGATCAGCCCAGAACTACACGGCAGGACCTGGTCAATGACCTGAAGAGATCTGGGACCACAGTCTCAAAGAAAACCATTAGTAACACACTACGCCGTCATGCATTAAAATCCTGCAGCGCACACAAGGTTCCCCTGCTCAAGCCAGCGCATGCCCAGGCCTGTCTGAAGTTTGCCAATGACCATCTGGATGATGAGACAAAAATAGAGCTTTTTGGTCTAAACTCCACTCGCTGTGTTTGGAGAAAGAAGAAGGATGAGTACAACCCCAAGAACACCATCCCAACCGTGAAGCATGGAGGTGGAAACATCATTCTTTGGGGATGCTTTTCTGCAAAGGGGACAGGACGACTGGGGCCATGTATCGCGAGATCTTGGCCAACAACCTCCTTCCCTCAGTAAGAGCATTGAAGATGGGTCGTGGCTGGGTCTTCCAGCATGACAACGACCCGAAACACACAGTCAGGGCAACTAAGGAGTGGCTCCGTAAGAAGCATTTCAAGGTCCTGGAGTGGCCTAGCCAATCTCCAGACCTGAACCCAATAGAAAATCTTTGGAGGGAGCTGAAAGCATCTGGAGAAGGTCTGTATGGAGGAGTGCGCCAAAATCCCTGCTGCAGTGTGTGCAAACCTGGTCAAGAACCACAGGAAACGTAGGATCTCTGTAATAACAAAAAAGGTTTCTGTACCAAATATTAAGTTCTGCTTTTCTGATGTATCAAATACTTATGTCATGCAATAAAATGCAAATTAATTACTTAAAAATCATACAATGTGATTTTCTGGATTTTTGTTTTAGATTCGGTCTCTCACAGTTGAAGTGTACCTATGATAACAATTATAGACCTCTACATGCTTTGTAAATAGGAAAACCTGCAAAATTGGCAGTGTATCAAATACTTGTTCTCCCCACTGTAATATCCCTGCCCAGCCGGATAAGAGTGGCCAAAAGTGTGTTTAGCATCCCCAGTGGCAATGCAAGAGCAGAGAGGATATTCTCCATTGCTGGCCTGCTCTCCAGGCACCATCACATAAGCAGGAAGCTACAGACTCCATCCAAACTCGTTTCTAAGAATGAATTCAAAGGCACTGTAGACGGAGTGCTTTTTCGTTTAATTTGTATTTCATTTTAAGTAAATCACAGCCTATATATGCAATTTATAGACTATGATGATTTAATACAATGAAATGTTTTTTGACATCCTACCTAATGATATCCTACCAACGGGACATTAAACACTGTAATATCTTATGTTTCACCAAGTCGTGGCTGAACGACGACATGGATAACATACAACTGGTGGGGTTTTCGGTCCATCAGCAAGATAGAACAGCTGCCTCCGGTAAGACAAAGGGGAGGCGGTCTGTGTCTATTTGTAAATAACAGCTGGTGCATGAAATCTAATAATAAGGACATCTGGAGATTTTGTTCTCATTGAGGTAGAGTATCTTATGATTATCTGTAGACCACACTGATTACCAAGAGTTTTCATCTATATTTTTCATATCTGTCTATTTACTACCACAAACTGATGCTGGCACTAAGATGGCACTCAATGAGCTGTATAGGGCCATTAGTAAACAGGAAAATGCACATCCAGAGGTGACACTCCTACTGGCATGGACTTTAATGCAGGGAAACTTAAATCTGTTTTACCTCATTCCTACCAGCATGTTAAATGTGCAACCAGACGGGAAAAAACTCTAGACCACCTTTACTCCACACACAGAGACGCGTACAAAGCTCTCTCTCACCCTCCATTTGTCAAATCTGACCATAACTCTATCCTCCTAATTGCTGCTTACAAGCAAAAACTAAAGAAGGAAGTAGTGACTCGCTCAAAAAAGAAAGTGGTTAGAGGACGCAGATGCTCTGCAACAGGACTGTTTTGCTAGCACAGACTGAAATATGTTCCGGGATTCCTCCGATGGCATTGAGGTGTACACCACATCAGTCACTGGCTTCATCAATAAGTGCATCGATGACGTTGTCCCCACAGTGACTGTACGTAAATACCCCAACCAGAAGCCATGGATTACAGGCAACATCCCCACTGAGCTAAAGGGTAGAGCTGCGGCTTTCAAGGAGTGGGACTCAAAGCTGGACGCTTAAAATAAATGCCACTCTGCCCTCCGACGAACCATCAAACAGGCAAAGCGTCAATACAGGACTAAGATTGAATCATACTACACCGGTTCCGATGCTCGTCGGATGTGGCAGGGCTTGCAAACTATTACAGACTACAGTGACACAAGCCTACCAGACGAGCTAAATAACTCTATGCTCACTTCAAGGCAAGCAACACTGAAGCATGCATGAGAGCATCAGCTGTACTGGATGACTGTGTGATCACCCACTCCCTAGCCAATGTGAGTAAGACCTTTAAACAGGCCAACATTCACAAGGTCGCAGGGCCGGATGGATTACCAGGACGTGTACCCAAAGCATGCGCTGACCAACTGGCAAGTGTCTTCACTGACATTTTCAAACTGTCCCTCACCGAGTCTGTAATACCAAAATATTTCAAGCAGACCACCATAGTCCCTGTGCCCAAGAACACCAAGGAAACCTGCCTAAATGACAACCTACCCATAGCACTCACATCTGTAGCCATGAAGTGCTTTGAAAGGCTGGTCATGGCTCACATCAACATCATTATCCCAGAAACTCTTGACCCACTCCAATTTGCATACCACCCCAACAGATCCAAAGATGATTCAATCTCTATAGCAGTCCACACTGTCCTTTCCTACCTGAACAAAAGGAACATCTACATGAGAATGCTATTCATTTACTACAGCTCAGCAAACAACACCATAGTACCCTCAAAGCTCATCACTAAGCTAAGAACGCTGGGACTTAACAACTCCCTTTGCAACTGGATCCTGGCGTTCCTGACGGGCTGCCCCCGGGTGGTAAGGGTAGGTAACAACATCTGCCTCGCTGATCTTGAACACAGGGGCCCCTCAGGGGTGCATACGTACCCTTCTGTACTCCCTGTTCACCCATGACAGCATGGCCAAGCATGACTCCAACACCATCATTAAGTTTGCAGATGACACAACAGTGATAGGCCTGATACCTGACAACAATAAGACAGCCTATAGGGAGGAGGTCAGTGACCTGGCATCGCGATCAAGAAAAAGGAGATGATTGTCGACTACATAAAAAGGACCGAGCACGCCCCCATTCTCATCGACGGAGCTGTAGTGGAGCAGGTTGAGAGCTTCAAGTTCCTTGGTGTCCACATCAAGAACTATCATGGTCCAAACACACCAAGACGGTTGTGAAGAGGGCATGACAATGCTTATTACCCCTCAGGAGACTGAAAAGAATTGGCATTTGTCCTCAGATCCTCAAAATGTTCTACAGCTGCACCCTCGAGAGCACCTGACTGGTTGCATCACTGCTCGGTCTCCGACCGCAAGGTACTACAGAGGGTAGTCCGTACGGCCTAGTACATCACTGGGACCAAGCTTCCTGCCATCCAGGATCTCTATACCAGGCTGTGTCAGAGGAAGGCCCCAAAAATTGCCAAGGACTCCAGCCACTCAAGTCATAGACTGTTCTCTCTGCTACCGCACGGCAAGTGACACCGGAGCGCCAAGTCTAGGTCAAAAATCATTCTTAACAACTTCTACCTTCAAGCCATGAGACTATTTTTTTATTTTTTATTTTTTTATTTGACCTTTATTTAACCAGGTAGGCTAGTTGAGAACAAGTTCTCATTTGCAACTGCGACCTGGCCAAGATAAAGCATAGCAGTGTGAACAGACAACACAGAGTTACACATGGAGTAAACAATTAACAAGTCAATAACACAGTAGAAAAAAAGCGGAGTCTATATACATTGTGTGCAAAAGACATGAGGAGGTAGGCGAATAATTACAATTTTGCAGATTAACACTGGAGTGATAAATGATCAGATGGTCATGTACAGGTAGAGATATTGGTGTGCAAAAGAGCAGAAAAGTAAATAAATAGAAACAGTATAGGGATGAGGTAGGTAGAAATGGGTGGGCTATTTACCGATAGACTATGTACAGCTGCAGCGATCGGTTAGCTGCTCAGATAGCAGATGTTTGAAGTTGGTGAGGGAGATAAAAGTCTCCAACTTCAGTGATTTTTTCAATTAGTTCCAGTCACAGGCAGCAGAGAACTGGAACGAAAGGCGGCCAAATGAGGTGTTGGCTTTAGGGATGATTAGTGAGATACACCTGCTGGAGCGCGTGCTACGGATGGGTGTTGCAATCGTGACCAGTGAAGTGAGATAAGGTGGAGCTTTACCTAGCATGGACTTGTAGATGACCTGGAGCCAGTGGGTCTGGCGACGAATATGTAGCGAGGGCCAGCCGACTAGAGCATACAGGTCGCAGTGGTGGGTGGTATAAGGTGCTTTAGTGACAAAACGGATGGCACTGTGATAAACTGCATCCAGTTTGCTGAGTAGAGTGTTGGAAGTAATTTTGTAGATGACATCGCCGAAGTCGAGGATCGGTAGGATAGTCAGTTTTACTAGTGTAAGTTTGGCGGTGTGAGTGAAGGAGGCTTTGTTGCGGAATAGAAAGCCGACTCTAGATTTGATTTTCGATTGGAGATGTTTGATATGAGTCTGGAAGGAGAGTTTACAGTCTAGCCAGACACCTAGGTACTTATAGATGTCCACATATTCAAGGTCGGAACCATCCAGGGTGGTGATGCTGGTCAGGCGTGCGGGTGCAGGCAGCGAACGGTTGAAAAGCATGCATTTGGTTTTACTAGCGTTTAAGAGCAGTTGGAGGCCACGGAAGGAGTGTTGTATGGCATCGAAGCTCGTTTGAAGGTTAGATAGCACAGTGTCCAAGGACGGGCCGGATGTATATAGAATGGTGTCGTCTGCGTAGAGGTGGATCAGGGAATCGCCCGCAGCAAGAGCAACATCATTGATATATACAGAGAAAAGAGTCGGCCCGAGGATTGAACCCTGTGGCACCCCCATAGAGACTGCCAGAGGACCGGACAGCATGCCCTCCGATTTGACACACTGAACTCTGTCTGCAAAGTAGTTGGTGAACCAGGCAAGGCAGTCATCCGAAAAACCGAGGCTACTGAGTCTGCCGATAAGAATATGGTGATTGACAGAGTCGAAAGCCTTGGCAAGGTCAATGAAGACGGCTGCACAGTACTGTCTTTTATCGATGGCGGTTATGATATCGTTTAGTACCTTGAGCGTGGCTGAGGTGCACCCGTGACCGGCTCGGAAACCAGATTGCACAGCGGAGAAGGTACGGTGGGATTCGAGATGGTCAGAGACCTGTTTGTTGACTTGGCTTTCGAAGACCTTAGATAGGCAGGGCAGGATGGATATAAGTCTGCAACAGTTTGGGTCCAGGGTGTCTCCCCCTTTGAAGAGGGGGATGACTGCGGCAGCTTTCCAATCCTTGGGGATCTCAGACGATATGAAGGAGAGGTTGAACAGGCTGGTAATAGGGGTTGCGACAATGGCGGCGGATAGTTTCAGAAATAGAGGGTCCAGATTGTCAAGCCCGGCTGATTTGTACGGGTCCAGGTTTTGCAGCTCTTTCAGAACATCTGCTATCTGGATTTGGGTAAAGGAGAACCTGGAGAGGCTTTTGAACAGTTAATGAAATGGATACCTGGACTATTTGCATTGTTCACACCCCACCACCCATTTTTACGCTGCTGCTACTCTCTGATTATTATCTATGCATAGTCACTTTACCTCTACTTACATGTACATATTACCTCAATTACCTCCAATAACCTCAATTACCCCCACACATTGACTCTGTACCGGAACCCCCTGTATATAGCCTCGCTACTGTTATTTTATTGTTGCTCCTTAATTATTTGTTATATATATATATTTTAATTGCCTTAAAACTGCATTGTTGGTTAAGGGCTTGTAAGTAAGCATTCACTGTATTCGGTGCATGTGACAAATACATTTTTGTTTGATTTTGATTTGATAAACAGGTTTACAGACATTTTTGCAACAAAAAAAGTATGTTTTGCTATGAGTTTTGCTATGAGACTATGAGACTTGAAAGGTGCATCCTGTTTCCAATGATCATCCTTGAGATGTTTCTACAACTTTGGAGTCCACCTGTGGTAAATTCAATTGATTGGACATGATTTGGAAGGCACACACCTGTCTGTATAAGGTCCAACAGTCGACAGTGCAAGTCAGCAAAAAAACAAGCCATGAGGTCAAAAGAATTGTCGGTAGAGATCCGAAACAGGGTTGTATCGAGGCAGAGATCTGGGGACGAGTACCAAAAAAATGTCTGCAGCATTGAAGTTCCTCAAGAACACAGTGGCCTCCATCATTCTTAAATGGAAGAAGTTTAGAACCACCAAGACTTTTCTTAGAGTTGGCCTCCAGGCCAAAATGAGCAATCGGGGAAGAAGGTCCTTGGTCAGGGAGATCCAGAGCTCTCAGGACCTCCGACTGTGGTGAACGTTCACCTTCCAACAGGACAACGACCCTAAGCACACAGCTAAGAAAATGCAGGAGTGGCTTCGGGACAAGTCTCTGAATGTCCTTGAGTGGCCCAACCAGAGCCCAGACTTATACCTAATTGAAGATCTCTGGATAGACCTGAAAATAGCCGTGCAGCAACGCTCCCCTTCCAACCGAACAGAGTTTGAAAGGATCTCCAGAGAAGAATGGGAGAAACTCTCCAAATACAGGTGTGCCAAGCTTGTTGCGTCATATCCAAGAAGACTCGAGGCTGTAATCGCTGCTAAAGTGCTTCAACAGTATTGAGTAAAGGGTCTTATGAATACTTATGAAAATGTAATATTTAAAATATATATTTTTTACAAATTAGTAAATTTTTCTAAAAAAAAGTTTTTGCTTCGTCGTTATGGTGTGTTGTGTGTAGATTGATGAGGGATTTAAAAAATGTGGAAAAAGTCAAGGGGTCAGACTACTTTCCGAAGGCACTGTACTGTATGTGTGACCATCTCCGTCCTGTTTCTCCTTTGTCAGTATGGGGTATTATGTGTAGATTGATGAGAGAATTTAAAAAAAATCTATTTTAGAATAAGGCTGTAATCTAACAAAATGTGGAAAATGTCAAGGGGTCTGAATACTTTCCGAAGGCACTGTAAATGTGACCATCTCCGTTCTTTTGCATGTAAATCCTGCTGTTTCGGCAAAAACATGCAGATTCTTGGATTTTGTTAATTTTCTCTTCTCTTCAAAGGCGACGGCAATAGGGCCTGCAGATATATGGCATCCCTCTTTATCTCCCTCTTTCATCAGTCCCTTAATAGCTACCTCTCTTCCTCCCCTCTCTTATTCCCCCTCAGTGCCATTACCCTGCAATAGACTGTGTGCAGTGACAGAGGGGTAGCACACACAGGAAGGAGGGCGGGAGGGAGAGTCTGAAAGAATAATAAATAAAAACATAATGACATTTAGCTTTTTCTGCTTATGGTTGAGTTTTCTGAGCCCTTATTGACGTTAGTCACAATTGTTATTACTTCTCTGTCACTGATGCAGATACATCTAATTCCCTTGGGGATGAAAAACATTGAGAAATAAAATTGAAAAACTGTAGACTGGTCACGGAGGCATTCTTGCTGTAAAGGAGCACAATGCATATTCAATACTTCACCTCACACGTACTCAATACACAATATGATATGGCTGTGGTTCTCATTCTGAGTTGTAAAAGTTATGAAATTGAAGGATTGGAATAATCGAAAAGTGCGGCAGATTCAATTGGCTTTGTGTTTTATGAGTAGTCGTATTCATTAATCCCTACTTCCTACTGATACATAAAACACACACACACACACACACACACACACACACACACACACACACACTCTGACACCAGTGGAGGCTGCTGAGGGGAGGATGGGGATGATAATAATTGCCGTAACGGAGCACATGGAATGTATTTGATACCATTCCACCAATTCAGCTCCGGCCCGGCCCTTATCACGAGCCCCGTCCTCCCCAATTAAGGTGCCACCAATCTCCTGTGTCTGACATACACACACACACAGGCGCTCTCTCTCTCACTCTCTCTTTACTGCTCCCTACTGCTGATACAGCCCTGGAGCTGTAGTAAACTACCTCAGCTGGGTTCATAACACGGAATACTGCGGCTAGAAGGGATTCATAAACCAGGGATAATGAGGCTACAGCACTGCATTAACTGCTGCTACTCGATAAAACTTCAACAAAAGTTCTCAGCACTTTCTCTCCAAGTGAGAACTTTCTGTGACTTACTTTCTCTTCTCCGTCCCAGCACAGGGAGGGTTTGGGTCTGTGTTTGTGGGAGGGGTGTGTGTGAGGGGTGGGGGGGTGGGTGTGTGCACACGTGTCTGTGTCTTGGTGTAGTAGTTTAAAGTATTTTACTTAATTAAGTACTTTACACCACTGCTTACTACATGATTCCATATGTGCTATTTCATAGTTTTGATATCTTCACTATTATTCTACAATGTAGAAAATAGTAAAAATACAGAAAAACCCTGGAATGAGTAGGTCTCCAAAGTTGACTGGTACCGTAAGTCTGCTGTGAAAAAAGGTCCCTGAAAACGGAAAAATACAATATAGCACCATCCCACAAAAATAACTGTTTTGCTATGCATATTACATTGAACATTACAAAAAACAATTAGATGTCATTCAATGCCCGTAGCAAGATCATATGATGTTTATAATAGCATTGTCTTCCCCATCAGATGCCGTCAGGCTCAGATCGGACCCAGAGACAGCGCACACACTCCTCTTTCTGTATGACAACAGAATAGTGACATGGGTGGGAGAGAAGCAGCCATATCCTGACCATCCAGAAAGGTTTGAGCCCTCACAATGTGCTGCGTGGAGAGAGTCTGACTGGATGCTGCTCCTGGGGGACAGAGTGAAGAGGGCGGGCTCATGTAGGAGTGACATGTGAAAGGATCAGAAGGAAAGGAGAGCATGAGGACTATCTCCATGGATACTATGACAAATCCTGGATTCTAAAGTGCCCTGGTGGCAATTATACTGCCTGTCATAATAGGAAGAGTAGTGACATTCATGTCTTCTACTCTCGCTCTGACACAGTAGGAGTGCATCTGGACAGAGTCAATTGTAACACACTGATCCACCTGCACACATAATACCCGGCAGTCACTGAGCCTCTCTAACCAGGGGTTTGGGTTGGCGTTCACGCCTCAGTGTCCCTGTGCCAAGTAGAACTCTGCGTCCTGTGTCCAGAAGGAACACCTTCAGGAAAGTCACACTCCTGTCCAAACACAACTGTGGGACATGACGGGGCACTTTTTTGCTGTCATCATGGCAGACAGCGGGGGCGTTGTACTCGTCTAGTCCATTCAGTGCAGATTTGAGTATTCCCTTTCGCAAAGAGACACCTTTTACAACGTAGATTTGTCTGGAGACATGGGTTGGACACGTAGCCTCGGGAAGGACGGGTGCTGAAGGTGCTGCAGCACCCCCTGGTGGTGAGATTGTAAAACTGTAAGAATTTGTGTCGCAATAAAAAACTATTAAACCATTTTTCTGTTGTATTGTTGACATAAATGATAATGGGATTGGGTTAGGGGCCCATTCTGCATGGAGAGCTCTCAGCTCGGTTTTGTCATCGGTGTGCTCGTGATATTCTGGTGAAGCTGTGGGACAGCACGTAAGGGGGTACGTCACGAAATCATGAACTAATGCTCACATGTGTGGTTGCTTGCAAGACTCTGCCCGGGAACTTGAGAAAGTGAAATAAGGCAGAGCCAAGAGTGCAGGCAGGTCTTGGCGGTGGGAGCTTTGCTTTGATCTACATTGGGCTTTGTAGCCTTTGCAAGTATCCGCATTGCGCTCACCTTAATTCGGGGAGGTTGTCTACGCTGTTTGGGCAGGAAGCCGGTGACCAAGACGGGTAGTGAGGAGGAATTTGGGGAACTAGATAAGATAGTGGAGTTGCTAGGAGTGTAAAAGCCATCTTCCAGGCTTTTGGGAACAGACCGCACTGGTCATTGTAGCGTGTTCAGTGTTTATCAGTGTTTATAAACAGAGCGAGCTGTGAGTGTAGTGTCCTCCTCTATTCTAAATAACTAATCAGACTAAAACCTACGGTGATTAACCGGAACCGGAGTATAGCCTAGTTGCTGTTACCCGTCCAGTTTGTAGCCTATTCAGTGCACTGTGGATACTTCACGCCGGTCTGCCACTAGCCACACCAACCAGCCCAATGAGGGGGTCCCGTCAGCTGGGAGATCTAAGGGTTTTTTAATGATACATTTAAATGTCTATGTCCTGTTTCGTTGGCTTTAGTCTTGTTAAATGTTTTTAGAATGTATCATTTAGTTACTGTACCTCACTAGTGTGTACTGTCACTTTTTAGCGTGTTACAACAATAGCTTGTGTGCCTTACACCTTCTTCGTGTCATGCCCTGGCCATAGAGAGGCTTTTATTCTCTATTTTGGTTAGGCCAGGGTGTGTCTAGGGTGGGCATTCTAGTTTCTTTATTTCTATGTTTTGGCCGGGGTATGGTTCTCAATCAGGGACAGCTGTCTATCGTTGATTGGGAATCATACTTAAGCAGCCTTTTTTTTTTAGCTGTTTAGTTGCGGCTCTACGTTGGAGACTTCCAGTGCGCCTCCATGGCCCAGTGTATCCGGTGCCTGCTCCAAGAACCAAGCCTCCTGTATGTCTCCCCAGCCTGGTGAGTCCTGTGCCTGCTCCCAGAACCAGGCCTCCTGTATGTCTCCCCAGCCTGGTGAGTCCTGTGCCTGCTCCCAGAACCAGGCCCCTTATGTCTCCCCAGCCTGGTGAGTCCTGTGCCTGCTCCCAGAACCAGGCCTCCTGTATGTCTTCCCAGCCTGGTGAGTCCTGTGCCTTCCCAGCCTGGCCTGAGTCCCCCAGCCTGTGCCTGCCTCCCCAGAACCAGGCCTCTCCCCCAGCCTGGTGAGTCCTGTGTCTCCAGGCCTCAGCCTGCCTGGTGAAGCCCTGTCTCCCCCAGCCTGCCCTGTGGCAGCTCCATGCACCAGGCTGCCTATACGTCTCTTCACTCCAGTGATGATCCATGGCACGAAGCCTCCAGAGACGGTCTCCAGTCCGGAGCCCCCAACGACGTGCCCAGTCCGGGCCCAGCAGTGATGGCCTCCAGTCCGGAGGCTCCACCGACGGCCTCCAGTCCGGAGCCCCCACCGACGGCCTCCAGTCCGGAGCCTCCAACGACGGCCTCCAGTCCGGAGCCTCCAACGACGGCCTCCAGTCCGGAGCCCCCAACGACGGCCTCCAGTCCGGAGCCTCCAACGACGGCCTCCAGTCCGGGCCCAGCAGTGACGGCCTCCAGTCCGGAGCCCCCAACGACGGCCTCCAGTCCGGAGCCTCCAACGACAGCCTCCAGTCCGGGCCCAGCAGTGACGGCCTCCAGTCCGGAGGCTCCAACGACGGCCTCCAGTCCGGGAGTCCGGACGGCCCCAGTCCGGAGCCTCCAACGACGGCCTCCAGTCCTGGCCCAGCAGTGACGGCCTCCAGTCCGGAGGCTCCAACGACGGCCTCCAGTCCGGAGCCTCCAACGACGGCCTCCAGTCCGGAGCCCCCAACGACGACCTCCAGTCCGGAGCCTCCAACGATGGCCTCCAGTCCGGGCCCAGCAGTGACGGCCTCCAGTCCGGAGCCCCCAACGACGGCCTCCAGTCCGGAGCCCCCAACGACGGCCTCCAGTCCGGAGCCTCCAACGACGGCCTCCGTCCGGGCCCAGCAGTGACGGCCTCCAGTCCGGAGCCCCCAACGACGGTCTCCAGTCCGGAGCCCCCAACGACGGCCTCCAGTCCGGAGCCCCCAACGACGTCTCCAGTCCGGAGCCCCCAACGACGGCCTCCAGTCCGGAGCCCCCAACGACGGCCTCCAGTCCGGAGCCCCGGAGCCCCCAACGACGGCCTTCTCAATCAGGGACAGCTGTCTATCATTATCTCTGATTGGGAATCATACTTTTCCCACCTGTGTTTTGTGGGTAGTTAGCTGTTTAGCTGTTTAGTTGCCTGACAGAACTGTGCACTTTCGTTTTTCTACATTGTTATTTGGTTGCGGTGTTCAGTTTAATAAATATCATGAACGCCTACCACGCTGCACCTTGGTCTCCTTCTTCAACCCACGAGAGTCGTGACACTTCGGGTCATTGCAGCACTTCTGATTGGGTTAATAGAGACTGCAGAAATGTAGTAGGTCGCTTAGCCTTTCATGTATGCTGTCTTATGAAATTGTGTAGCTAAGAAAGATCATTGTTTGCTATATTTGTGTTGCGTTTTGGTGTTGTATCCTCTGACGACAGACCATACCGGTCACACAAAGGTGGTGGCAGCATCAAGCTACTCTGCTCAATCCAGGCATTGCCCCACCTCTCGAGTGGTCTAGCAACCTTTATTACACTGGTGGCAGCGGTGGGATCTCTTAGACAAAAATGTCAGGCAATGAAGACACAACAAACGTAGGCGTAGATGCGGCCCAGATGGAAGACTTCGCCCCACATAATGGTCAGCCCCTTTCCCCCAACATGCCAGAAACATTTACAGCTATGGGGCGGGAATAGTCTGATTTGGTTGGACAGTTTGAAATGGATGCCGAGGTAAACAGTTGGAATGAAGGGCTCAGGTTATAATGTATGTCTTTGTTGCTATCGGGGCAGGTCCGAGACATTTATAGTGGTCTCTCCATTGAGGATAGAAGTAACCACACTTGGTTGGAAAATGCTATGGGGAAATGTTTACCCTTGTGACAATCACAATGGGAACCGCACTAACTTCTTGGCTAGGAGGAGGCTGCATAACGAAACAGCCAATTAATTTTGCTATGCTCTATGGTGTTTAATGGAGAAAGCATACCCACCTGCAGATGCCACTACTCTAGATCTGTTTACATGGGATCGTTTTATTGAATATGTACAGTGCATTCGGAAAGTATTCAGACCCATTTCCTTTTTCCACATTTTGTTACTTATTCTAAAATGGATTACATATTTTTTCCCCCAAATCAATCTACACACAATACCCCATAACAACCAAGAGAAAACAGGCTTTAGATATTTTTGCTAATTGATTCTAAATAAAAAAAAACAGAAATACCTTATTTACATAAGTATTCAAACCCTTTGCTCTGAGACTCGAAATGAAGCTAAGGTGCATCCTGTTTCCATTGATCATCCTTGAGATGTTTCTACAACTTGTTTGGAGTCCACCTGTGGTAAATTCAATTGATTGGACATGATTTGGAAAGGCACACACCTGTCTATATAAGGTCCCACAGTTGACAGTGCACGTCAAAGCAAAACCAAGCCATGAGGTCGAAGGAATCATTCGTAGAGTGATTCTGTAGAGTGATAGAGTTCCAAGACAGGATTGTGTTGAGGCACAGATCTGTGGAAGTGTACCAAAACATTTCTGCAGTGTTGAAGGTCCCCAAGAACACAGCCACTGTGTTCATTCTTAAATGGAAGAAGTTTGAAGAAGAAGACTCTTCCTAGAGCTGGCCGCCCGGCCAAACTGAGCAATGGAGGGAGAAGAGCCTTGGTCAGGGAGGTGACGAAGAACCCAATGGTCACTCTGACAGAGCTCCAGAGTTCCTCTGTGGAGATGAGAGAATAATCCAGAAGGACAACCATCTGTGCAGCACTCCACCAATCAGGCCTTTATGGTAGTGGCCAGACAGAAGCCACTCCTCTGTAAAATACACATGACAGCCAGCTTAGAGTTTGCCAAAAGGGACCTAAAGGACTCTCAGACCATGACAAACAAGATTCTTTGGTCTGATGAATCCAATATTGAATTCTTTGACCTGAATGCCAAGTGTCACATCTGGAGGAAACCTGGCACCATCCCTACAGTGAAGCATGGTGGTGGCAGCATCATGTTATGGGGATGTTTTTCAGCGGCAGGGACTGGGAGACTATTCAGGATTGAGGGAAAGATGAACGGAGCAATGTACAGAGAGATCCTTGATGAAAACCTGCTCCAGAGCGCTCAGGACCTCAGACAATGACATAGGTTCACCTTCCAACAGGACAACAACCCTAAGCACACAGCCAAGATAACTCAGGAGTGGCTTTGGGACAAGTCTCTGAATGTTCTTGAGTGGCCCAGCCAGAGCCCGGACTTGTACCCGATCAAACATCTCTGGAGAGACCTGAAATTAGCTGTGCAACAACGCTCCCCATCCAACCTGACAGAGTTTGAGAGGATCTGCAGAGAAGATGAATTTCCTCCTCCTCCTCCGAAGAGGAGAGGCGAAACGGATCGGCGGACCAATATGCGTCGTGGTAAGTGTCCATGGTTCTTTTTAATACGTTAAGGTACACATGAACAACTGACTACAAAAAACAAGAAATGTGAAAACTCAAAACAGTCCTATCTGGTGCAAACACAGAGACAGGAACAATCACCCACAAACACACAGAAAAACCCAGGCTACCTAAGTATGATTCTCAATCAGAGACAACTAATGACACCTGCCTCTGATTGAGAACCATACTAGGCCGAAAACATAGAAATACCCAAAACCTAGAAAAACAAACATAGACTGCCCACCCAACTCACGCCCTGACCATACTAACTAAATACAAAACACAGGAAATAAAGGTCAGAACGTGACAGGTGTGCCAAGATTGTAGCATCATACCCAAGAAGACTTAAGGCTGTAGTCGCTCCCAAAGGTGCTTCAACAAAGTACTGAGTAAAGGGTCTGAATACTTATGTAAATGTGATATTTCAGTTATTTTTTTATTAACACTGCTCAAAAAAATTAAGGGAACACTTAAACAACACAATGTAACTCCAAGTCAATCACACTTCTGTGAAATCAAACTGTCCACTTAGGAAGCAACACTGATTGACAATAAATGTCACATGCTGTTGTGCAAATGGAATAGACAACAGGTGGAAATTATAGGCAATTAGCAAGACACCCCCAATAAAGGAGTGGTTGTGCAGGTGATAACCACAGACCACTTCTCAGTTCCTATGCTTCCTGGCTGATGTTTTAGTCACTTTTGAATGCTGGCGGTGCTTTCACTCTAGTGGTAGCATGAGACGGAGTCTACAACCCACACAAGTGGCTCAGGTAGTGCAGCTCATCCAGGATGGGACATCAATGCGAGCTGTGGCAAGAAGGCTTGCTGTGTCTGTCAGCGTAGTGTCCAGAGCATGGAGGCGCTACCAGGAGACAGGCCAGTACATCAGGAGACGTGGAGGAGGCCGTAGGAGGGCAACAACCCAGCAGCAGGACCGCTACCTTTTATTTTTTTTATTTTTTTTATTTAACCAGGTTTATTTAACCTTTATTTAACCAGGTAGGCTAGTTGAGAACAGGTTCTCATTTGCAACTGCGACCTGGTCAAGATAAAGCATAGCAGAGTGAACAGACAACACAGAGTTACACATGGAGTAAACAATTAACAAGTCAATAACACAGTAGAGAAAAAAAAGGGGAGTCTATATACAATGTGTGCAAAAGGCATGAGGAGGTAGGCGAATAATTACAATATTGCAGATTAACACTGGAGTGATAAATGATCAGATGATCATGTACAGGTAGAGATATTTGTGTGCAAAAGAGCGGAAAGGTAAATAAATAAAAACTGTGGGGATGAGGTAGGTGAAAATGGGTGGGCTATTTACCAATAGATTATGTACAGCTGCAGCGATCGGTTAGCTGCTCAGATAGCTGATGTTTGAAGTTGGTGAGGGAGATAAAAGTCTCCAACATCAGCGATTTTTGCAAATCGTTCCAGTCACAGGCAGCAGAGTACTGGAACGAAAGGCGGCCGAATTAGGTGTTGGCTTTGGGGATGCTCAATGAGATACACCTGCTGGAGCGCGTGCTACGGATGGGTGTTGCCATCGTGACCAGTGAGCTGAGATAAGGCGGAGCTTTGCCTAGCATGGCCTTGTAGATGACCTGGAGCCAGTGGGTCTGGCGACGAATATGTAGCGAGGGCCAGCCGACTAGAGCATACAAGTCGCAGTGGTGGGTAGTATAAGGTGCTTTAGTGACAAAACGGATGGCACTGTGATAAACTGCATCCAGTTTGCTGAGAAGAGTGTTGGAAGCCATTTTGTAGATGACATCGCCGAAGTCGAGGATCGGTAGGATAGTCAGTTTTACTGGGGTAAGCTTGGCAGCGTGAGTGAAGGAGGCTTTGTTGCGGAATAGAAAGCCGACTCTTGATTTGATTTTCGATTGGAGATGTTTGATATGGGTCTGGAAGGAGAGTTTGCAGTCTAGCCAGACACCTAGGTACTTATAGGTGTCCACATATTCAAGGTCGGAACCATCCAGTGTGGTGATGCTAGTCGGGCAAGCGGGTGCAGGCAGCAATCGGTTGAAAAGCATGCATTTGGTTTTACTAGCGTTTAAGAGCAGTTGGAGGCCACGGAAGGAGTGTTGTATGGCATTGAAGCTCGATTGGAGGTTAGATAGCACAGTGTCCAATGACGGGCCGAAAGTGTATAGAATGGTGTCGACTGCGTAGAGGTGGATCAGGGAATCGCCCGCAGCAAGAGCAACATCATTGATATACACAGAGAAAAGAGTCGGCCCGAGAATTGAACCCTGTGGCACCCCCATAGAGACTGCCAGAGGACCGGACAACATGCCCTCCGATTTGACACACTGAACTCTGTCTGCAAAGTAATTGGTGAACCAGGCAAGGCAGTCATCCGAAAAGCCGAGGCTACTGAGTCTGCCGATAAGAATATGGTGATTGACAGAGTCGAAAGCCTTGGCAAGGTCGATGAAGACGGCTGCACAGTACTGTCTTTTATCGATGGCGGTTATGATGTCGTTTAGTACCTTGAGTGTGGCTGAGGTGCACCCGTGACCGGCTCGGAAACCAGATTGCATAGCGGAGAAGGTACGGTGGGATTCGAGATGGTCAGTGACCTGTTTGTTGACTTGGCTTTCGAAGACCTTAGATAGGCAGGGCAGAATGGATATAGGTCTGTAACAGTTTGGGTCCAGGGTGTCTCCCCTTTGAAGAGGGGGATGACTGCGGCAGCTTTCAATCCTTGGGGATCTCAGACGATATGAAAGAGAGGTTGAACAGGCTGGTAATAGGGGTTGCGACAATGGCGGCGGATACTTTCAGAAATAGAGGGTCCAGATTGTCAAGCCCAGCTGATTTATACGGGTCCAGGTTTTGCAGCTCTTTCAGAACATCTGCTATCTGGATTTGGGTAAAGGAGAACCTGGAGAGGCTTGGGCGAGGAGCTGCGGGGGGCCGGAGCTGTTGGCCGAGGTAGGAGTAGCCAGGCGGAAGGCATGGCCAGCCGTTGAGAAATGCTTGTTGAAGTTTTCGATAATCATGGATTTGTCGGTGGTGACTGTGTTCCCTAGCCTCAGTGCAGTGGGCAGCTGGGAGGAGGTGCTCTTGTTCTCCATGGACTTCACAGTGTCCCAGAACTTTTTGGAGTTGGAGCTACAGGATGCAAACTTCTGCCTGAAGAAGCTGGCCTTAGCTTTCCTGACTGACTGTGTGTATTGGTTCCTGACTTCCCTGAACAGTTGCATATCGCGGGGACTGTTCGATGCTATTGCAGTCCGCCACAGGATGTTTTTGTGCTGGTCGAGGGCAGTCAGGTCTGGAGTGAACCAAGGGCTGTATCTGTTCTTAGTTCTGCATTTTTTGAACGGAGCATGCTTATCTAATATGGTGAGGAAGTTACTCTTAAAGAATGACCAGGCATCCTCAACTGACGGGATGAGGTCAATGTCCTTCCAGGATACCCGGGCCAGGTCGATTAGAAAGGCCTGCTCACAGAAGTGTTTTAGGGAGCGTTTGACAGTGATGAGGGGTGGTCGTTTGACTGCGGCACCGTAGCGGATACAGGCAATGAGGCAGTGGTCGCTGAGATCCTGGTTGAAGACAGCGGAGGTGTATTTGGAGGGCCAGTTGGTCAGGATGACGTCTATGAGGGTGCCCTTGCTTACAGAGTTAGGGTTGTACCTGGTGGGTTCCTTGATGATTTGTGTGAGATTGAGGGCATCTATCTTAGATTGTAGGACTGCCGGGGTGTTAAGCATATCCCAGTTTAGGTCACCTAACAGAACAAACTCAGAAGCTAGATGGGGGGCAATCAATTCACAAATGGTGTCCAGGGCACAGCTGGGAGCTGAGGGGGGTCGGTAGCAGGCGGCAACAGTGAGAGACTTATTTCTGGAGAGAGTAATTTTCAGGATTAGTAGTTCGAACTGTTTGGGTATGGACCTGGAAAGTATGACATTACTTTGCAGGCTATCTCTGCAGTAGACTGCGACTCCTCCCCCTTTGGCAGTTCTATCTTGACGGAAGATGTTATAGTTTGGTATGGAAATCTCTGAATTTTTATTGGCCTTCCTGAGCCAGGATTCAGACACGGCAAGGACATCAGGGTTAGCAGAGTGTGCTAAGGCAGTGAGTAAAACAAACTTAGGGAGGAGGCTTCTAATGTTGACATGCATGAAACCAATGCTTTTTCGATCACAGAAGTCAACAAATGAGGGTGCCTGGGGACATGCAGGGCCCGGGTTTGCCTCCACATCACCCGTGGAACAGAGAAGGAGTAGTATGAGGGTGCGGCTAAGGGCTATCAAAACTGGTCGCCTAGAGCGTTGGGGACAGAGAATAAGAGGAGCAGGTTTCTGGGCATGGTAGAATATATTCAGGGCATAATGCACAGACAGGGGTATGGTGGGGTGCGGGTACTGCGGAGGTAAGCCCAGGCACTGGGTGATGATGAGAGAGGTTTTATCTCTGGACATGCTGGTTGTAATTGGTGAGGTCACCGTATATGTGGGAGGTGGGACAAAGGAGGTATCAGGGGTGTGAGGAATAGGACTAGGGGCTCCATTGTGAACTAAAACAATGATAACTAACCTGAGCAATAGTATACAAGGCATATTGACATTTGAGAGAGACATACAGCGATGCATACAGTGAACACAGGTGTTGAATTGGGAAAGCTAGCTAAAACAGTGGGTGAGACAACAGCTAATCAGCTAGCATAACAACAGCAGGTGAGATGGCATTGACTAGGCAACTCGGCCGACAGATAAAACAAACAAGCAGAATGGAGTACCGTGATTAATGGACAGTCCAGCGTGCATCAGCTATGTAGCCAAGTGATCAGAGTCCAGGGGGCAGCGGTGGATGGGGCAGGGGGGCTGGGCTGGCGAGTGTTATCCAGGTTAAGAAAACTAACAATGACTAAATAGCTTGTAGCTAGCTAGCTGGTTAGCTTCTGGAGGTTCTTGAGTGTGTTCTAAAAATAAAGATAATAGCGATTCCGTATCACATTGGGTGAGGCAAGTTTCCGGAAGGTATAAACAAACAAAAAAATTAAATCGGGAAGAGATAGAGTACATATGGGCCACTGCGTTTTTGGGACGCGGCGGGACGGTTAGCAGGCCTGTGCTAACAAGCTAACAGATTAGCAGGCCGGGGTAAACAAGGTAGTAGTTAGCGGACCTGGGCTAAACAAGCTAGCAGTTAGCGTGCCGAACTAGCAAGCAAGGAGATAGCGAGGGCTAGAGAGTTAGCCTTTGGAGGACGTCGCGATGGGGTGAGTCTGTTTATTCCTCTTCATGCAGTGATATCGATAGACCGGTTGTAGTCAAGGTATTGTAGCCCAGGAGTATGCTAGGAGCTCTGGCCGGGCTAGCTTCAAGCTACGTGGGTGGAAACGCTAGCCAGGAGTAATCAACCAGGGTTGCTGTTTCGCTCGATAGCTAGTTGCGAGGATCCAGCTGAAGAATGTTCTGTTTGTGGTGGGAATCCGGGGGTAAAAAAAATTAATTAGGTCCGTTATGCTCTGGTTAGTTGATGACCGCTAGCATAGCTGGTAGTTAGCTGGCTAGCTTCAGTTGAGAGGGTCCGGTTCCGAAGTAAATATAACTACTTTAGGAAAGTAGCTACATTGGCGGTTTGCAGAAGAGTATTTGGAAGCTTAGGTTTAGCAAAATGTTTTTAAGGATATGCGAAGAAAAAAAATATCTAAAAAATATCTAAAACGAAAAAGAGACGATATTTACAGAGAGACGATACGACAGGACAACTACTGCTACGCCATCTTGGATCAAAAAAAAAAAAAAAAAAAAAAGGAGGAGCAGGAGGAGCACTGCCAGAGCCCTGCAAAATGACCTCCAGCAGGCCACAAATGTGCATGTGTCTGCTCAAACGGTCAGAAACAGACTCCATGAGGGTGGTATGAGGGCCCAACCGTGCAGGACATTTGGCATTTGCCAGAAAACACCAAGATTGGCAAATTCGCCACTGGCGCCCTGTGCTCTTCACAGATGAAAGCAGGTTCACACTGAGCATGTGACAGACGAGACAGAGTCTGGAGACTCCGTGGAGAACGTTCTGCTGCCTGCAACATCCTCCAGCATGACCGGTTTGGCGGTGGGTCAGTCATGGTGTGGGGTGGCATTTCTTTGGGGGGCCGCACAGCCCTCCATGTGCTCGCCAGAGGTAGCCTGACTGCCATTAGGTACCGAGATGAGATCCTCAGACCCCTTGTGAGACCATATGCTGGTGCGGTTGGCCTTGGGTTCCTCCTAATGCAAGACAATGCTAGACCTCATGTGGCTGGAGTGTGTCAGCAGTTCCTGCAAGAGGAAGGCATTGATGCTA
Source organism: Oncorhynchus nerka (assembly GCF_034236695.1). Lineage (NCBI taxonomy): Eukaryota > Metazoa > Chordata > Actinopteri > Salmoniformes > Salmonidae > Oncorhynchus > Oncorhynchus nerka. The sequence goes on along the minus strand of NC_088414.1, from coordinate 11,071,171 downwards.
TGGACTGGCCCGCCCGTTCCCCAGACCTGAATCCAATTGAGCACATCTGGGACATCATGTCTCGCTCCATCCACCGACGCCACGTTGCACCACAGACTGTCCAGGAGTTGGCGGATGCTTTAGTCCAGGACTGGGAGGAGATCCCTCAGGAGACCATCCGCCACCTCAACAGGAGCATGCCCAGGCGTTGTAGGGAGGTCATACAGGCACGTGGAGGCCACACACACTACTGAGCCTCATTTTTACTTGTTTTAAGGACATTACATCAAAGTTGGATCAACCTGTAGTGAGGTTTTCCACTTTCATTTTGAGTGTCACTCCAAATCCAGACCTCCATGGGTTGATAAATTTGATTTCCATTGATCATTTTTGCGTGATTTTGTTCTTCAGCACATTCAACTATGTAAAGAAAAAGTATTTAATAAGAATATTTCATTCATTCAGATATAGGATGTGTTATTTTAGTGTTCCCTTTATTTTTTTGAGCAATGTATATATACACTACCGGTCAAAAGTTTTAGAACACCTACTCATTCAAGGGTTTATCTTTATTTTTACTATTTTCTACATTGTATAATAATAGTGAAGACATCACAACTATGAAATAACACATGGAATCATGTACATTAGTAACCAGAAAAGTGTTAAACAATTCTAAATATATTTTGTATTTGAGATTCTTCAAAGTAGCCACCCTTTGCCTTGATGACGGCTTTGCACACTCTTGGCATTCTCTCAACTAACTTCATGAGGTAGTCACCTTGAATGCATTTCAAATAACAGGTGTGCCATGTTAAAAGTTAATTTGAGGAATTTCTTTCTGTCTTAATGCATTTGAGCCAATCGGTTGTGTTGTGACAAAGTAGGGGGTATACAGAAGATAGCCCTATTTGGTAAAAGACCAAGTCCATATTGTGGCAAGAACAGCTCAAATAAGCAGAGAGAAACGACACTCTATAATTCCTTCAAGACATGAAGGTCAGTCAATGCAGATAATTTCAAGAACTTTGAGTGAAGTCGCAAAAACCATCAAGCGCTATGAAAACATGTTTGTGAACATTTTGGAAATGTATTGAAAATGAAATACAAAACTATCTGATTTAAATAAGTATTTACACCCCTCAGTAGCACCTTTGGCAGCGATTACAGTTTTGAGTCTAATTGGGTAAGTCCTTAAACATCTGTCAAATTGGTTGTTGACAATGGCTAGACAATCATTTTCATGTCTTGCCATAGATTGTGAAGCAAATTTAAGTCAAAACTGTAACTTGGCCACTCAGGAACATTCACTGTCTTCTTGCTAAGCAACTCCAGTGTAGATTTGGCCTTGTGTTTTAGGTTATTGTCTTGCTGAAAGGTGAATTCATCTCTCAGTGTCTGGCGGAAAGCAGACTCAACCAGGTTTTTCTCTAAGATGTTGCCTGTGCTTAGTTCCATTGCGTTTCATTTTTGAAAAACTCCCCAGTCCATAATAAACAATTACGAGCATAACATGATGCAGCCACCACTATGCTTGAACATATCAATCAATCAAATGTATTTATAAAGCCCTTTTTACATCAGCAGATGTCAGAAAGTGCTGTACAGAAACCCAGCCTAAAACCCCAAACAGCAAGCAATGCAGATGTAGAAGCACGATGACTTGGAAAAACTCCATAGAAAGTCAGGAACCTAGGAAGAAACCTTGAGAGGAATCAGGACCTGAGGGGTGGTCAGTCCTCTTATGGCTGTGCCGGGTGGAGTTTAAAAGAGTTAATGCCCTTTAAGGCCAGATCGTTCTTCAAGATGTTCAAACGTTCATAGATGACCAGCAGGGTCAAGTAATAATATGTGTTACTCAGCGATGTGTTCTATTGGATTTGACCCAAACGTAACACTTTTCAGAACTAAAAGTTAATTGCTTTGCCACATTTGTTGCAGTATACTTTGGAGCCTTGTTGCAAACACGATGCACGTTTTGTAATATTTTTTATTCTGAACAGGTTTACTTTTTTTTCACTGTCATTTAGGTTAGTATTGTGGAGTAACTACAATGTTGTTGATCCATCCTCAGTTTTCTCCTACCACAGCCATTAAACTCTAACTGTTTTAAAGTCACCCTTGTCCTCGTGGTTAAATCCCTGAGCTGTTTCCTTCCTCCCCGGCAACACCTGTGTCTTTGTAGAGACTGTATTGATATAACATCCAAAGTGTAATTAATAGCTTCACCGTGCTCAAAGGAATTTTCCATGTCTGCTTTTTTTTTTACCCATCTACCCCAGGGACTTTACAGATAATTGTAAAACACTATTATTGCACACAGAGTGAGTCCATTCAACTTATTATGTGACTTGTTAAGCACATTTTTACTCCTGAACTGATTTAGGCTTGCCATAACAAAGAGGTTGAATACTTATTGACTCAAGACATTTCAACTTTTTTTTTAAATGTGTAAACATTTAGAAAAACTTAACTCCACTTTGACATTATGGGGTATTGTGTGTAGGCCATTGACAAAAATACATATACATTTAATACATTTTAATTTGGGCTGTAACACAACAAAATGTGGAAAACGTCAAAGGGTGTGAATTCTTTCTGTATATTGTCGCTTACGAACTTGCAACATTGTATCAACTAGCCTATTCCTGGCACTCAAAGTTTCCCGGCAGCACTAACAGACGCCAAGGTAAATGTGTTCAGGTAGGCTTTTTTTAATGACATTTCCACTGGATATATGGGATCCTCAGAGCATGACACTCAGCTCTTTAACCCTGAGCCTCAGTGATTATTGAGAGTGGTGGAAATATATTTTTTTAAATACTGTGAGGCAATATCGTTCACAATGGATTTTTTTTAAACTGACTTCGTTGACTTACTGTGTGAGGTGAAGAAAAACGGACTGAGAAGCTCAGCATATTAGGGGTCAATCAGAAATCAGGCATCCAGTTGAGTGCTCCGTTGACATTAAGAGGACAGAGAAACCAAACACATGCTCATGCTCATTGCTCACGTGGAGCTCTCCAAACCAAATACAACAGACATATTTACAAAACTGGTAAATGATGGTATGAAATAAACCAAAAATTGTTTCTCACAAGTGTAGCAGGTTGTGAACTCTGCAAAACAGCATTTCCACTCCGACTTCTGAGTAAACTTCACAGTAAATGACTGCAGGCCTAATGAACTCATTAACATAAATGAATGTAACCAAATGACAAGCATTAACAGTAAATGTATTTCTGGTGACATACGTAATGTGGAAATTATACAAATAAATAATCAAAGGGCAAACAATTAACACAATAAAACAAGAATTGTCGGGAGACAGCTCAGCGCATTCTTGAGAGCTGAGTGCATTCTGGAGAGACACCGCCAATATCTTCTCCACCCCCCCCCCCCCCTTCTTCTCTCAACATTTCAAATTATACTGAAGACCCATCATCTTCACAAATATTTTTGATAAATTGCTTTTCACTGACAGCCACAACTCAATAATCAGCTAGGCCTATTTCCACTCGAGCTGCCCAAATTGCAGCCTTCCCAACTACAGTGCCTTCAGAAAGTACAATAACCCATAATGTCAAAGTGGAATTATGTTTTTCCAAACGTTTATAAATTCATGAAAAATGAAAAGCTGAAATATCTTGAGTCAATAAGTATTCAACCCCTTTGTTATGGCAAGCCTAAATAAGTTCAGTAGTAAAAATATGCTTAACAGGTCACATAAGTTGCATGGATTCACTCCGTGTGCAATAATAATTTATTTAAAAAAAAATTGATCTACTACCTCATCTCTGGACCCCACACATAAAAAATATCTGTAAGGTCCCTTAGTCAAGCAGTGAATTTCAAACACAGATTCGACCACAAAGACCAGGGAGGTTTTCCAATGGCTTGCAAAGAATGGCACCTCACAGACAAACTGAAATGGCCCACCCACATAGACAGGAGGAGGAAGACATTTGGCTTGTCACCCAAAACCCTGACAAACCTTTACAGATGCACAATCGAAAGCATCCTGTCGGGCTGTGTCACAGCCTGGTACGACAACTGCATCGCCCTCAACCCCAAGGCTGTGTGGAGGGTGGTGCGGTCTGAACAACGCATCACCGGGGGCAAACTTCCTGCCCTCCATGACACCTACAGCACCTGATGTCACAGGAAGGCCAATAAGATCTTCAAGGACATCAACCACCCAAGCCACTGCCTGTTCACACCGCTACCATCCAGAAGGCGAGGTCAGTACAGGTGCATCAAAGCTGGGACCGAGAGACTGAAAACAGCTTCTATCTCAAGGCCATCAGACAGCTGAACAGCAATCATTAACTCAGAGAGGCTGCTGCCTACATTGAGACCCAATCACTGGACACTTCAATAAATGGATTACTAGACACTTTATACAATGCCACTCTAAATAATGCCACTTTAATATTGTTTACATATCTTAAATTACTCATATCACATGTACAGTGGGGCAAAAAATGTATTTAGTCAGCCACCAATTGTGCAAGTTCTCCCACTTAAAAAGATGAGAGAGGCCTGTACTTTTCATCATAGGTACACTTCAACTATGACAGACAAAATGAGAAAAAAATCCAGACAATCACATTGTAGGATTTTTAATGAATTTATTTGCAAATTATGGTGGAAAATAAGTATTTGGTCACCTACAAACAAGCAAGATTTCTGGCTCTCAGAGACCTGTAACTTCTTCTTTAAGAGGCTCCTCTGTCCTCCTCTGTCTCTGTTTTTCTATCATTTGGGATTTCTATGTTCGGCCTAGTATGGTTCTCAATCAGAGGCAGCTGTCAATCGTTGTCCCTGATTGAGAATCATACTTAGGTAGCCTGGTTTCACTTTTGAGTTGTGGGTGTTTGTCTTCCGTGTTAGTGTTCGTACCACACGGGACTGTTTCGTTCATTTCACATTTATTGTTTTGTATTTTGTAGTGTTCAGTGTATGTATTAAAATAAACATTATGGACACTTACCATGCTGCGTTTTGGTCCTCCGATCCTTCTCGCTACTCCTCCTCAGAAGAGGAGGACGAGATCCGTTACACTTTGAATGGTGTAGCAATACACCCAGTCACTAACAAGACACAGGCATCCTTTCTAACTCAGTTGCTGAAGAGGAAGGAAAACGCTCAGGGATTTCACCATGAAAACGATGGTGACTTTAAAAAAGTGACATAGTTTAATGGCTAGGAGAGGAGAAAACTAAGGATGGATCAACAACATTATAATTACAATGCTAACTAAGCCTGTAAAGAATAAAAACTATTCCAAAACATGCATCCTGTTTGCAACAAGGCACTTAAGTAATACTGCAAAAAATGAGGCATTTTGTCCTGAATACAGAGTGTTATGTTTGGAGCAAATCCAATACATTACTGAGTACCACTCCATATTTTCAAGCAGAGAGTTGGCTGCATCATGTTATGGGTATGCTTGTAATCATTAAGGATTGGGGAGTTTTTCAGGGTAAAAAATAAATGTGATGGAGCTAAGCACAGGCAAAATCATAGAGGAAAACCTGTTTCAGGGTGCTTTCCACCAGACACTTGGAGATGAATTCACCTTTCAGCCAGTGGAGGCTGCTGAGAGGAGGACGGCTCATAATAATCTGGAACGGAGTGAAATGAATGGCATCAAACACATGGAAACCATGTGTATTATTATTTGATACCATTCTACTAACTCTGCTCCAGTCATTGCCACGAGTCTATCCTCCCCATGTAAGGTGCCACCAACCTCCTGTGCTTTCAGCAGGACAATAACCTAAAACACAAGGCCAAATCTACGCTGGAGTTGTTTACCAAGAAGGCAGTGAATGTTCCTGAGTGGCCGAGTTACAGTTTTGACTTTAATCTGCTTTAAAATCCATTTCAAGACCTGAAAATTGTTGTCTAGCAATTATCAACAACCAATTTGACAAAGCTTGATGAATTTCGAAAATAATAATGGGCCAATGTTGCACAATCTCGGTGTGGACAGCTCTTAAAGACTTACCCAGAAAGACTCACAGATGTAATCACTGCCAAAGTTCATTCTAACATGTATTGACTCAGAGGGTTGAATACTTGTCATGAATATATATTAGAATTTTGTTTTTATATATATATTTTTACAAATATTGAAAAATAAATGCCACTTTGATATTAGAGTTTTTTTGTGGAGACTGTTGACAGAAAAATGACAATTAAATCAATTCTAATCACACACACAACAGAAAGTGGAAAAAGTCAAAGGGTGTGAATACTTTCTGGAGGCACTGTAGGCCAACACACGTGTTATTTGAAACAATAGACAGTTTTAAAAGAAGCTAATGATTCTCTGTGGCTAAGTCATGCTCTGCAGTCAAATATTTGAATAATTGTATCTATTTCTGTGTAGACAGGAGTAATTATATAATATCAATTTACTTTAGGCTACAGGGGGTAGATCAGCTTTAATATTGCAGATAGATTGTAGCTTCCGTCAATGTAATTGTCAGCATCACTGCAATCCCCCATATATTTATTTGCAAATATATACACTACCGTTCAAAAGTTGGCTTAGAAATGTCCTTGTTTTTGAAAGAAAAGCACACTTTTTGAACATTTAAAATAACATCAAATTGGTCAGAAATACAGTGTAGACATTGTTCATGTTGTAAATGACTACTGTAGCTGGAAACGGCAGATTTTTTATGGAATATCTACATTGTCAGAAACCATCACTCCGGTGTTCCAACGGCACGTATAATGTCCATCAATGGGCCATCACAGTATCTTTGTGCATTCAAATTGCCATCGAAAAAAATACAACGTTGACATCCACAAACCCCTCGCCTACACAATGCCATACACGTGGTCTGAGGTTGTGAGGTCGATTGGACATACTGCCAAATTCTCAAAAACGACATTGGAGGCGGCTTATGGTAGAGAAATTAACATTCATGCCAATTGCATGCCAATTGCACGCGCCCTCAAAACTTGAGACATCTTTGGCATTGTGTTGTGTGACAAAAGTGCACATTTAAAAAATTGGCCTTTTATTGTTCCCAGCTGTTTATTAATGAGTTTCTTGATATGCCACACCTTTCAGGGTGATGGATTATCTTGGCAAAGGAGAAATGCTCACTAACAGGGTTGTATACAAGTTTGTGCACAAAATGTGAGAGAAATAAGGTTTCCGTGCTTTTTCATTTCAGCTCATGAAACATGGGACCAACACTTTACATGTTACATTTATATTTTTGTTCAGTGAAGCTAGCATGGCTTTTAGACCACAGACATCAGAAATATAAAAATGTCAAGTACAGTGGTTCCGCATTTCAAAGTTAATCAAATCAAATTGTATTCGTCACATGTGCCGAATACAACAGCTGTAGACCTTACAGTGAAATGCTTACTTACAAGCCCTCAACCAACAATGCAGTTTTAAGAAAAATAAGTGTTAAGTAAAAAATAGGTCAAAAATAAAAAATGAAAGTAACAAGTAATGAAAGCGCAGCAGTAAAATAACAATAGCTAGGCTATTAACAGTAGAGTGGTAGTAGTGGTGTGCAGATGTCACGACTTCTGCCGAAGTTGGTGCCTCTCCGTGTTCAGGCGGCGTTCGGTGGTCGACGTCATCGGCTTTCTAGCCGCCAACGATCTACGTTTCTTTTTACATTTGTTTTGTCTTGATTGTACACACCTGGTTTCCATTACGTTATAATATTTTGAGCGTATGTGGGCCTATGGTACGGGTCTGTGCAGACATGGCTGCGCCATCCAAATGAAATCATTAGTTTGTTATTTTGTTCATTAAACAAAATGCCTATCCGCGATCAAGCAAAATAATAGGCTTACCCTTGATTTAGGCTACATTATTGCATGCTATATGATTCTAAGATAAGCAAATGAATAGATGAGCTTTACCACCTCCACTTATTTGCCCAGACAGATAATTAACCAAATATACAGACAGAGATTCAGTGAAACAAAACCACATTGATTGATTTAGACCAGTCTAGGCCTAGACCAGCCTAGGTCACCAAGCAACTGCGAGTGAAGAGCAAAAAGTTCACTTGTTAAGCTACATAACAGGCTGGAAAAATGCTCTGATCATTGCTTATGAATGAGTCAACTTGACAAGATGATCATGAGCAGCACTCACCTCAACTTAGCTAGCATTTCCCCAGCCTAATTAAAGCTTAACCAATATCAATCAAGAGATTCAGTGAAAATAAAAAATCTGACATTGATTCATTTATCAAGTCCCCACGCTTGTCTCAAAGCAGTCCCCACGCTTGTCTCAAAGCAGTCCCCACGCTTGTCTCAAAGCAGTCCCCACGCTTGTCTCAAAGCAGTCCCCACGCTTGTCTCAAAGCAGTCCCCACGCTTGTCTCAAAGCAGTCCCCACGCTTGTCTCAAAGCAGTCCCCACGCTTGTCTCAAAGCAGTCCCGACGCTTGTCTCAAAGCAGTCCCCACGCTTGTCTCAAAGCAGTCCCCACGCTTGTCTCAAAGCAGTCCCGACGCTTGTCTCAAAGCAGTCCCCACGCTTGTCTCAAAGCAGTCCCCACGCTTGTCTCAAAGCAGTCCCCACGCTTGTCTCAAAGCAGTCCCCACGCTTGTCTCAAAGCAGTCCCCACGCTTGTCTCAAAGCAGTCCCCACGCTTGTCTCAAAGCAGTCCCCACGCTTGTCTCAAAGCAGTCCCCACGCTTGTCTCAAAGCAGTCCCCACGCTTGTCTCAAAGCAGTCCCCACGCTTGTCTCAAAGCAGTCCCCACGCTTGTCTCAAAGCAGTCCCGACGCTTGTCTCAAAGCAGTCCCCACGCTTGTCTCAAAGCAGTCCCCACGCTTGTCTCAAAGCAGTCCCGACGCTTGTCTCAAAGCAGTCCCGACGCTTGTCTCAAAGCAGTCCCCACGCTTGTCTCAAAGCAGTCCCCACGCTTGTCTCAAAGCAGTCCCCACGCTTGTCTCAAAGCAGTCCCCACGCTTGTCTCAAAGCAGACCCCACGCTTGTCTCAAAGCAGACCCCACGCTTGTCTCAAAGCAGTCCCCACGCTTGTCTCAAAGCAGACCTCACCATACCCAGTTCAAAGGCACTTAAATCTTTTGTCTTGCCCATTCACCCTCTGAATGGCACACATACACAATCTGTCTCGATTGTCTCAAGGCTTCAAAATCCTTTTTTGACCTGTCTCCTCCTCTTCACCTACACTGATTGAAGTGGATTTAACAAGTGACATCAGTAAGCAATCATAGCTTTCACCTGGATTCGTCTGGTCAGTCTGTCATGTTCTTATTGTTTTGTATGCTCAGTGTATTTTACAGTGTAACCACAGTTATAATAAGTCATATGATACAGTCCAGTTACAGCTTCATCTGATCAAGTAGAAACGTGTGCTTGCGCTGGACAGAGGAAGAGCAATTCTTACACTACTGTTCTAAATTCAAACACCCTCTTCTTCATCCTCATCATTGAGGTCATTCAAAAATTAAATTGTGAAGTGCACAATCATCCGTTTCTATCTGGTTTCTATCTGGTTTCTATCGCCCGATCATCAATTCGTGTCATTCATTCAGTGAGGAGAGAGAGAGACACACTTTAGTGCCAAGGGTACCAACGGATTACACCGAACCCAAAATCAAATCCGAGGTTTACCCCTTGTCTTGGCCCGGGCTCTATCGCTTTCCCCCTTTTCCGCCCGTCTGCTCTCAAAAATTAGATGGAGGTGTAGTAGCTGCTGCTGGATCAGTTTTTTTTTTTACCCCTCGCATCGTTTTCAAGACAGCGATCTCCGCTAAACCAAGCCTGGACAGGGACTTCACTAGCTCTCTAGCATACCACGACCCGTTGGAATATCCCTGAGCTGTTGCACCGCCGCCTCGCTGACGGAAAACACTTCGCTCATTATGCGCAGCACATCATTTTTGGGGGGGGAACATCCGACCCAACAGGGAAAATGAAAACCAATGAATTCAGCGGTTCTCAGGAAGGCTAGAGGCGCACTATTGTTACTGCTGCATCGGATTGGATGAGCACTAGCGACTTATTGGAGCACATTGCAGCTTTAGGTATGCGGTGGAGAAATCCTGTGTAAGGGTCCTACATCATTGTTGGGTTTTGGCCCAGCACCTAGGTGATGTGCGTTTGGATATATAGACTATTGGCGGAACAGAATGTTGGAAATGGGGGGGGGATCAAGATAATCGATCTGGGAGGAATCAAACACACGTGAATGAACCTGCTGTGGGGAGAAGTGGTGAAGTCGGTGGTAGAGAAAGAAGGGAGGGTGTAAGACAAGAAAAGGGAGGATTGCTGCTCTGCTGGGAGAGAGTATTTGAAGTCTGGGAGACGAAAGAGTAGCCCAAATCACTCTGCCTCCTTCCCTACCTCTGTCTACATCCCCCTCTCATTCTCCCTCTGTGCTGCCTTAGTGACAGATCCCTCTGTTTTTATTGGCCCAATGCCCAACCAAGTCATGACATACTGTATGTACACACTCACATACATCATCAGTACCTCTTTATTGCGTACGTGCTGGTGCGTGCGTGCACGTGTGTGTGTGACATTGGTACCTCTTTAATCCTGACAACCTTTCATTCCTTATTTGTTCTACCAAGGGAGAGGCCCTACAGAGCAGCCTGGCCTCAGAGCCATACGAAACATACTTTAAGTATTTCTGAGCACCTCCAAGACATATGATACCTACTTATGGTCTAGTTAGTTTGGCCTGAGACCACGTTGTACAGAAGGAGGTATGCTTGTCCTGAGACACTATGCAGTGGTAACATTTTGTCATTCTGACGTCTGACCAATACAACTTTTTAAAGTATTTATTTTTTTACATGGAAAAACCTTATCATCATTCAAAAAATATTTCTTCGCTGAAACCATTTTGGCCTCCATCCAGCAAGAAATAATTATACTTCCACTAGGCTACACATTTAACTGTGTTATAAAATGGTGGTGGTTTTCGTTCAATCCATATCGTTATCTGAGGTATCATATTTCCACTGTGTCCTGACTTGAGAGAAAGTCATTCATCCACATGGAGAAAGAAATCACACAATCTAATATGCTTGGCTCCAGTCTCACTAGACAAGACTAATAAAATGCTCATTACTGTCAGGGGTGAAGGCAGAAGTCATTTCTTACTGGTACGGGACCTACTATATGTGTTTCTGCAGATTTTCTATAGCATTTTAGAATAGCACACTACTGACGGGCGGGCGGACGGATGGACAGAGTCAGACAGTCAGACACTGTAAGAGGAGAGAAAGAAGGAAAGAGGGGGGAAATGAGAAACAAGGAGCAGTGTGATGAAAAAGTGCTGGTAAAGAAGAGAGTGTAAAGAGTCTTGATGGACAGAGCAATTACAGGGGAAAGAAAGAGAAAGGAGGAGAGCAGAAGTGGAAATAGATGAAAAGAAGAGAGCAGAGGAGAAAAGAGGAAGTAATCCTGTTGCTGTCATTATGCTAGACAGATAATCCTGTTGCTGTCATTATGCTAGACAGATAATCCTGTTGTAATCCTGTTGCTGTCATTATGCTAGACAGATAATCCTGTTGTAATCCTGCTGCTGTCATTATGCTAGACAGATAATCCTGTTGTAATCCTGTTGCTGTCATTATGCTAGACAGATAATCCTGTTGTAATCCTGTTGCTGTCATTATGCTAGACAGATAATCCTGTTGTAATCCTGTTGCTGTCATTATGCTAGACAGATAATCCTGTTGCTGTCATTATGCTAGACAGATAATCCTGTTGTAATCCTGTTGCTGTCATTATGCTAGACAGATAATCCTGTTGTAATCCTGTTGCTGTCATTATGCTAGACAGATAATCCTGTTGTAATCCTGTTGCTGTCATTATGCTAGACAGATAATCCTATTGTAATCCTGTTGCTGCCATTATGCTAGACAGATAATCCTGTTGTAATCCTGTTGCTGTCATTATGCTAGACAGATAATCCTGTTGTAATCCTGTTGCTGTCATTATGCTAGACAGATAATCCTGTTGTAATCCTGTTGCTGTCATTATGCTAGACAGATAATCCTGTTGTAATCCTGTTGCTGTCATTATGCTAGACAGATAATCCTGTTGCTGTCATTATGCTAGACAGATAATCCTGTTGTAATCCTGTTGCTGTCATTATGCTAGACAGATAATCCTGTTGTAATCCTGTTGCTGTCATTATGCTAGACAGATAATCCTGTTGCTGTCATTATGCTAGACAGATAATCCTGTTGTAATCCTGTTGCTGTCATTATGCTAGACAGATAATCCTGTTGTAATCCTGTTGCTGTCATTATGCTAGACAGATAATACTGTTGTAATCCTGTTGCTGTCATTATGCTAGACAGATAATCCTATTGTAATCCTGTTGCTGCCATTATGCTAGACAGATAATCCTGTTGCTGTCATTATGCTAGACAGATAATCCTATTGTAATCCTGTTGCTGTCATTATGCTAGACAGATACTTGTTTCGATGTATCACATGGGACTCGCGATAGGTGGAACACTACAGGAAGAACTAATCACACAACGTCTGTCGGAGACATGAGGTAAGTCCCTCCCTCCTTATAAGGTGTCACTCGCCCGCCCACTGGTAATTCTCAGTCTCTTCCTTGCAAAGGTCACTACGCTCCTGAAGCTCTTCTCAGCACGACTTGATCCCTATCTTCCTGCCTAATTGTTTGCAGGCGAACCCTAAAATTAACACTGCCGAATCTAGGACCTCAGCATTAGCTCCCGGTACGTTCATTAAGTGTGCGGAAGTGGAGAGCCGTCTGAGTTGGGTCTGTGTCTGCCCGCTGCAAGGGGAAACTGCATCGTCCAGTCTGTGGAGAAGATCATCGACTGTCACCTGCCCACCATCAAGGACCGGTGCAGGTACGATCATCGCCAACCCTGCCCACCATCAAGGACCGGTGCAGGTACGATCATCGCCAACCCTGCTCACCATCAAGGACCGGTGCAGGTACGATCATCGCCAACCCTGCCCACCATCAAGGACCGGTGCAGGTACGATCATCGCCAACCCTGCCCACCATCAAGGACCGGTGCAGGTACGATCATCGCCAACCCTGCCCACCATCAAGGACCGGTGCAGGTACGATCATCGCCAACCCTGCCCACCATCAAGGACCGGTGCAGGTACGATCATCGCCAACCCTGCCCACCCCAGACACCCCATCTTTCAATAACTCCACTCTGACAGATGGTTTCGGTCAATCATGACCTAACCGCCCGCCATCTGAACAGTTTTTTCCCCCATCCTGTGGCTCGGATCAACCAGCCATCGGTCTCATAGGGCACCTCAAATATGAATCTGCACTATATTGCATTTGCACTATGAAAACCTCCACACAACACCGTATATATTTGCCATAGCAGCATCCCTCCCTCTGCCCCTCTGTCAATTGTGTATTCCCACTGCAGAGTTTTATGTTTCATGTTAACTGTACCGATATTGAATATTCTATATGATATCTGTGGTCTATCTGTCTGTATTCTGTTTGTATGTTGTCGATTGCTGGCAGCACTTTCACACTAAAGCAAATTCTGGGTATGTGTAAATGTACTTGGTGAATAAAGGTGATTCTGATTAGACGATTACCAGCTTTGCTCCCCGACACAGGAGCTAGCGGTACAAGACATGGCTTCCCTTGTAACCAACTCTCTTCCCTTCCTTTGGAATTGTGGTGGCCGACATCAACAGCCAGGGTAGCACTTGCTCTCTGCATCTACACAGACTAGCTGTCAAGATTAGTCTGTGGAGCAGAGTACACCTGCTCTTACTATGCACGACTCATGTCCCAGGCATACTGAATGTAGGAGCGGACTTGTTGTCCACGGGATTTAAGACTCTATTCCCAAGTGGTGAACCAGATCTGGGAGAGATATGATGGCCACTCTAATACCTTGACTTTGTTGTCCTTAAGCCATTTTGCCACAACTTTGGAAGTATGCTTGGGGTCATTGTGTTGTGTTGTATGACAAAACTGCACATTTTAGAGTGGCCTTTTATTGTCCCCAGTATAAGGTGTAATGATCATGCTGTTTAATCAGCTTCTTGATATGCCACACCTGTCATGTGGATGGATTATCTTGGCAAAGAGAAATGCTCACTAACAGGGATGTTAACAAATATGTGCACACAATTTGAGAGAAATATGAAGCTTTTTGTGCATCTGGAACATTTCTGGGATCTTTTATTTCAGCTTATTAAACAATACCCCATAATGTCAAAGTGGAATTATGTTTTTCAAAATTTGTACAAATTAAAGCTGAAATGTCTTGTGTTAATAATTATTCAACTCCTTTGTTATGCCAAGCCTAAATAACTGCAGGAGTACGAATGTGCTTAACAAGTCACATAATACATTGCATGGACTCTGTGTGCAATAACAGTATTTAACATGATTTGTTAATGACTACCTCATCTCTGTACCCCACACATACAATTATCTGTAAGGTCCCTCAGCATGGTGGTTATTAATTACACTTTGGATTGTGTATCAATACACCCAGTCCCTACAAAGATACAGGCGTTGACGGAGAGGAAGGAAACCACTCCGGGATTTCACCATGAGGACAATGGTGACTTTAAAACAGTTATAGAGTTTAATGGCTGTGATAGGAGAAAACTGAGGATGGATCAACAACATTGTAGTTATGCCACAACGATAGGGAAATGGGGATACCTAGTCAGTTGTACAACTTAAATGTGTCTTCTGCATTCAACCCAACCCTTCTGAATCAGAGAGGTGCGGGGGGCTGCCTTAATCAACACCCGTGGAACAGTGGGTTAACTGCCTTGCTCAGGGGCAAAACGACAGATTTTTACCCTGTCAGCTCAGGAATCCAATCCAGCAACCGTTTGGTTACTGGCCCAACACTCTAACTACTAAGCTACCTGTGCTAACCTAATTGACAGAGTGAAAAGAATGAAGCCTGTACAGAATACAAAATATTCCAAAAGCTGCATCCTGTTTGCAACAAGGCTCTAAATTAATACTGCTAACAATGAGGCAAAGAAAGTAATGTTATGTCCTGAATAGAAAGTGTTTTGTTTGGGGCAAATCCAGTACAACACTCTACTGAGTATCACGCTCCATATTTTTAAGTATAGTGAGTAGCTACATTGTGTTATGGGTATGCTTGTAATCGTTAAGGACTGTTGAGTTTTTCAGAATAAAAAGTAATGGAATGGAGCTAAGCACCGGCAAAATCCTAAAGGAATTCCTGGTTCAGTCTGCTTTCCACCAGACACTAGGAGATGAATTTACCTTTCAGCAGGACAATAACCTAAAACACAAGGCCAAACTGTGGACTGAGTAGCTCTGGCGCCTCTGGAATGAGGGCTCTAGCGCTCTGGCGCCTCTGGACTGAGGGGCAGGAGCTCTGGCAACGCCAAACAGGCGGGAGACTCCAGCTGCGCTGGAGAGGAGGAAGGCTCTGGCAGCGCTGGAGAGGCGGGAGCACCTGTAAGGATGAGCCGGAGAGACAGCCTGGTGCGGGGGGCTGCCACCGGAGGCCTGGTGCGTGGAGGTGGTGACGGATAGACCGGACCGTGCAGGCGCACTGGAGCTCTTGAGCACCGAGCCTGCCCAACCCTACCTGGTTGCATGCTCCCGGTCGCCCTGCCAGTGCGGCGAGGTGGAATAGCCCGCACTGGGCTATGCAGGCGAACCGGGGACACCATGCGCAAGGCTGGTGCCATCTAAGCCGGTCCAAGGAGACGCACTGGAGACCAGATGCGTAGAGCCGGCTTCATGGCACTTGGCTCGATGCCCACTCTAGCCCTGCCGATACGCGGAGCTGGAATGTACCGCACCGGGCTATGCACCCGCACTGGGGACACCGTGCGCTTCACAGCATAACACGGTGCCTGCCCGGTCTCTCCAGCCCCCCGGTAAGCACAGGAAGTTGGCGCAGGTCTCCTACCTGGCTTCGCCCCACATCCTGTGTGCCTCCTCCCAATACATTTTTGGGGCTGACTCTCAGGCTTCCGTGCTGCCTCCTCATACCAGCGCCTCTCCGCCTTCGCCGCCTCCAGCTCTTCTTTGGGGCGGCGATATTCTCCAGGATGTGCCCAGGGTCCTTTACCATCCAACTCATCCTCCCATGTCCAGTACTCTTCGCGCTGCTCCTGCTGCCGCTGCCTGTTACCACGCCGCTTGGTCCTGTTGTGGTGGGTGATTCTGTAACGGTTTTCTTGAGGTGAAGGAGAGGCGGACCAAAACGCAGCGTGGTGCATATCCTTGCTTTAGGTCCTGAGCTACAGGCAGTTAGATTTGGGTATGTCATTTTAGGCGAAAATTTGAAAAGAAATGTGTGATCCTTAAGAGGGGGTTAAGTCTACTAGAACATCTATGGCAAGACCTTTTCTAGCAATGATCAACAACCAATTTGACAGAGCTTAAACTCCTTAGGGTTGCAATCCCGTTAACGGGATCGATATGACAACAGCCAATGAAGGTGATGAGCGCCAAATTCAAAACAACAGAAATCTCATAATTAAAATTCCTCAAACATACATGTATCTTATATTGTTTTAAATGTAATCTTGTTGTTAATCCCACCACAGTGTCTGATTTCAAAAATGCTTTACAGCAAAAGCTCCACAAACAATTATGTTAGGTCACCACCAAGCCAAAGAAAAACTCTTCCAGCCAAAGAGAGGAGTCATAAAAAGCACAAATAGAGATAAAAATGTATCACTAACCTTTGATGATCTTCATCAGATGACACTCAAAGGACTTCATGAGACATGTTACACAATACATATATGTTTTGTTTGATAAAGTTCATATTTATATAAAAACAATCTGAGCATTATGTTCACTAGTTCCAAAAACATCCGGTGATATTGCAGAGAGCCACATACTTTTACAGAAAAACCCATCATAAATGTCGATGAAAATTCAAGTGTTAGACATGGAAATATAGATATACCTCTCCTTAATGCAACCGCTGTGTCAGATTTCAAAAAAACTTTACGGAAAAAGCAAACCATGCAATAATCTGAGACGGCGCTCAGAAAACAAATCAAATTTTCCGCCATGTTGAAGTCAACAGAAATCAGAAATTACATTATAAATATTCCCTTACCTCTGATGATCTTCATCAGAATGCACTCCCAGGAATCACAGTTCCACAATAAATGCTTGATTTGTTCGATAATGTCCATTATTTTTGTCCAAGCAGCTACTTTTGTTAGTGCGTTAGGTACACATATCCAAACGCTCGTGCAGGTCAGGCATAACTTCGGACAAAGACTTTAACAAATTATATTACAGGTCTTTGAAACATTTCAAACTAAGTATAGAATCAATCTTTAGGGTGATGTTATCAAAAATCTTCAATAGGGTTCCAACCTGGAGAATTCCTTTGTGTCTAAAGAAGCAATGGAACGCAGGTCGATATCATGTGAAATGCGCATGCCAGTAACCTGACTCATTCCCCTCTCATTCAGCCCCACAACACAGTAGAAGCCTCGGTCAAGTTTCTAAAGACGGTTGACATCTAGTTGTCGTGTCTTTGGCTATGCCAGATGAATTGCTATGACATGCTATTCTATAAAATTAATATCACCTGATTGAGCTAATCATGTAAATGTAATTAACTAGAGAGTCGGGCACCACAAAATAATATTCATAGAGCTGTTATCTTCCGAATAAACTCTTAAAGATTTAACAATATTTTACATCAATAGCAGTCAACATTAATCGTCATCTTACTTCAGTCTCATATTCTGAAAGTTGTAAATTCTTGGTTATCTGCAAGAATCCTGGCTAACAAGTTGAATCAGCAATACAAAATTGGGTTTAATTATTTATTTACTATATACCTACCTAAATCACACAGAATAACATATACAACGAATTAATTATACCTGGATAATTCTTTACATCATAGGAATGGTCCCTAGCGGGCGGAACAGATATGACAGCTTGTTACACAAAGGAAAAGGGGCGGGGTTTGAGTGAAAGAGCAGGAGACTGGGGGACAAAGGGAAGAAGCTGTGCTATCGTAAATACAGTATTTTATGCATTCTAAATTACCGCCCATTTGGAAAAGGAAAACGCAATAAATATTTACTCTGAGCTGCGCTTCAGTAGGTTGGCGGTAGATGGAAGACCGTGTTGCCAAACTGAGTCCTTGGAAGAATGTCTCTGGTGGTCACTTGGATAAGTTGTAGTAACGTCGTTGTGTGGTAGATGGGATACTCTGTCTGTTCCTTCCTAACCTGCGTTTGCAGCTGCGGTCGCTAACTCAACGGCTAGGAGGTATCACTTCTGTCGTGAATAAAAGTTCAAGGTTCATACCATTCGCAAACCAAAGCTCATGCTGATGTTGGCTTCGTTCTGTAGTTTTTACCTGAACCATTCTGGCATGGGATCGTCATCTCACATCCGCAGAACAGAAAGTTATGTTGTAGTCAAGAGCTTATATAGGAAGGAAGAGGAGGGTGTGTTTGAAGAGTTGTATAGCCTTTGTCCCTTCACAGGGGAGGGCCACTGATTGAGCAGCCCTATCTTATGAAATTCCAAATCTCACATTTTAGAAGCTAAAATCACATTTCATCCCATCACAAATAATTTCATATTCAAACATTTAAATTGAACAACAATTCCATGTGAATCTGATAACTCTGATGTGTAGACTTTCCACTGTGAAGTTTATGTCATCATATCATTGATGAGAATGTCTCAGATGACAACCGAACTGACATCATATTCATTAAGTACCACTGCATATGTTCAATTGTTCGGATTACCAGAATATAGTTCATTTCCCCCCACATACTGATATTCCCAGAATCTCTATGTTAAGTTTTAAAAAATGTAACCTCAGTAGGTTAGAGAAGAGAAAAGGGGGGAAGAGGTATTTATGACGGTCATAAACCTATCCCCCAGGCCAACGTCATGATAGAGGAAGCCCTAGGAAGTGCAACTTCATCCATATCCCGCTGTGAATTCAATTGGGCTTGGGTTGAACATCGACCAACCTCAGATTTCTCACTTCCTGTTTGGATTTCTTCTCAGGTGTTTGCCTTCCATGTGAGTTCTGTTATACTCACAGACATTAGTCAAACAGTTTTATAAACTTCAGAGGGTTTTCTATCCATAATATGCATATATTAGCACTGGGAATGGCCGTTTCCTCTGGGCACCTTTCATCCAAGCTACTCAATACTGCCCCTGCAGCTATAAGAAGTTTTAAAGAATTCTGAAAAGAACAATGAGCAAATGTTGGCCACAATCCAGGTGTGGAAAGCTCTTAGCGACTTAAAACCTGTTATGGCTGCAATCCCGGTACCGGGATCGATATGACAACTACCAGTGAAAATAGAGGGCGCCAAATTCAAACCACAGAAATCTCATAATTACAATTCCTAAAACATACATGCGTCTTATATTATTTTAAAGCTATTCTAGTTGTTAATCACACCAAAGTGTTCAAATAGGCTTTTCAGCTAAAGCACTACAAACGATTATGTTAGGTCTCCACCAAACCACAATAAGCCCAGCCATTTTCCAGCAAAATATAGCATTCACAAAAACCAGAAGTAAAGATAAAATTCATCACTAACCTTGAATGATCTTCATCAGATGACACTCATAGGACGTCATGTTACACAATACTTTTGTTTGATAAAGTTCATATAAAAAATCTGAGTTTACATTGGCGCGTTAGATTCACTAGTTCCAAAAACATCCAGTGATTTTGCATAGCCACATCATTCAACAGAAATACTCATCATAAATGTAGATGATTATACAAGTTATACACATGGAATTATAGATATACCTCTCCTTAATTAATGCAACTGCTGTGTCTGATTTCAAAAAAACTTTACAGAAAAAGAAACGCATGCAATAATCTGAGACGGCGCTCAAAAGTAAAAACACCACAGCCGCAAAGATGGCGTCAACATAAACAAGAAAATACATGATAAATATTCCCTTACCGGCCTCCCAGGTGGCGCAGTGGTTAAGGGCGCTGTACTGCAGCGCCAGCTGTGCCACCAGAGACCCTGGGTTTGCGTCCAGGCTCTGTCGTAACCGGCCACGATCGGGAGGTCCGTGGGGCGACGCACAATTGGCCTAGCGTCGTCCGGGTTAGGGAGTGTTTGGCCGGTAGGGATATCCTTGTCTCATCACGCACCAGCGACTCCTGTGGCTGGCCGGGCGCAGTGCACGCCAACCAAGGTTGCCAGGTGCACAGTGTTTCCTCGACACATTGGTGCGGCTGGCTTCCGGGTTGGATGCGCGCTGTGTTAAGAAGCAGTGCGGCTTGGTTGGGTTGTGTATCGGAGGACGCATGACTTTCAACCTTCATCTCTCCCGAGCCCGTACAGGAGTTGTAGCGATGAGACAAGATATTAGCTACTAAAAAATAATTGGATACCATGAAATTGGGGAGAAAAAGGGGTAAAATAAAAAATGTAATAAAAAATATTCCCTTTGATGATCTACATCAGAAAGCACTCCAGGAATCCCAGGTCGACAATAAATGTTTGTTTTGTCGAAAATGTCCGTTATTTATGTCCAAATACCTTCCTTTGTTAGCGTGTTTGGTATACATATCCAATCGCTAATTCTGGTCAGCGTTATATCGGACAAAAACTTCAAAAAGTGATATTACCGGTCGAAGAAACATTTCAAACTAAGTACAGAATTAATCATTAGGATGTTTTTAACATATAGCTTCAATAAAGTTCCAACCGGTCTATTCCTTCCCGTCTTCATGAGCCATGGAACGCAAGTGACTACCATGAGGAAAAAGCGTGATCACAAAAGGGCTGCTTGATGGACATCTGATATATTCTGCTCTCATTCACTCCCACAACAACATAGAACCCTCATTATAATTGCTATTGATGGTTGACATCTAGTGGAACCCCTAGGCAGTGCAACATCATTCATATCTCAAGGGGATTTCATTGGGGACTCTGGTGAATACATACAAGCTCAGATTTCTGACTTCCTGTTTTGATTTTGCCTGCCAATATGAGTTCTGTTATACTCACAGACATCATTCAAACAGTTTTGGAAACATCAGAGTGTTTTCTATCCAATATTCAATATTTCTGTATTTCATTGTCAATATATTTGTTACAGTCTGAATTCAAAATGGGATGCAATATTTTCTTTTTCTCACCGATCTACACCCAATACCCCGCAATGACAAGGGGAAAACATGTTTTTAGAAATGTTTGCAAATTTATTGACAATGAAATACAGAAATATCGAATTTACCTAACTAGTCACACCCCTGAGTCAATACTTTATAGAAGCCACTTTGGCAGCGATTACAGCATGGCGATTAAATATCTCTCCTTTAAAACCTGTTGGGGCTAGCCCTGAATTACTGCCCCTTCTGGAGGAATTCGGCACCCATATAAACCATGATAAATTTTTGTCAAAAGTTGCTAATATATGCATATAAAAATTATTATCGAATAGGAAACACTCTAAAGCTTATAAAACCGTTTAAATTTTGTCTCTATGTAAAGCAGAAGTCTCAGGGCATGCATTCTCCCAAAGTCTCTCTTGTAATGGAAAAAGTTGCCACCACTTTGACGTCATCGTATACACACTTCCCAAGCAGTTATAACCATGGAAACAGTTTCTACGTCTTCAGCGTGAAGCCTGCTTTCGATGAGGCGTGTAACTGTGAGAATCGGCGCTCACGAGACGTTCAGCGTGCCCAAACGTCCCGGTGACGCAAAAAAAAAGTTTCACCAATGGGAGCTGGGAAATTTCTCTCTCTTTCCCTCAGGATGGACTGAACAACGTGTGTTTCTCTGAACGCCCTCACGATTGCTGTAGACCTTTATAACATGTTAAGGCTTAATTATAAACATAGTTTGACAAGTTTACTCAAAATATAATGTATACTTTCGACGTTTTGGTGCGCATCCACTTGAAATTTGCATACATTTCGACCGAAAAGTGTCTAGTTTGAGAACGGAAAGACACAGACTTGAAAACTGAACGCTAACTTGGTGAGTATTAACCCTTCCAGGTCTTCTGAAGGAAGAACAGCCATGGTAAGGGAATATTTATGTCTTCATTTTGGGTTTCTGTCGACTCCAAGATAGAGGAGTCAGTATGCTAAATGAGAGCGCCGACTCTCTATTATAGCCTAGTGAACGCCAAATGTAACGTTAAAAATAATTGTAACATAGCGATTGCATTTAGAAGAAGTTTATCTTGCCATACATATGTAAAACATGCATATTTAGTCAAAGTTTATGATGTGTATTCCTTGTTAGCTGACGTTATCTGCCGGAGCTATTTTATTTCTCCTGACATTGCAGTAGCATTTTTTGAACGATGCATAATTGTAAACAGAGATTTATGGATATATATTGCATATTATTGAAAAAAAAATGAATGTACTGTGTAACATGTTATATTACTGTCATCTGATGAAGATTTCAAAAGGTTAGTGAAATGATTTTTCTTTTAATCCTGCGTTTGTTGATTGCATATTTTTTCCTACTTGGCTAAGCTAATGAGGTATGTATACAGTGGTGGTTGGACATAAATATGTGCTATGTTTTCGCCGTAAAACATTTTAGAAATCTGACTTGCTGGGTAGATAAATAACTTCTTTATCTTTCATTTGAGCCATTTTTCAAGCGATTCTGTGGAGGTTAAATATTTTTTGGATTATTTCTTGCGTTCCCTGCGCCACATTACAGCTCAGGGGGGATGGGGGGTGATCCCAAAGGGGATCATGTGTCCCCATCACGTTAAAACATCTTTGCTGATTGCCCTTACCTCTGCAAAGCTAGTGAGCGAGCTGCATGCACTGTCAGTCCACCATTTGTGCCTAAAGTTTGCCCCGAAGTTATCCAAGGTAGCTTTGTCACCTAAACCCGCCTTTATGCCTAAGGTCAGCGATAATTATAATTGTCTCGCCTTAGAGCTTGTGTCTTTCCACCCACCACCCTTCACTTCCACGTAGAAAAATATCTCCACTGTTTGTGTCCAGTACCTGCGTTACACATTTACTTAGATAGAACGAGAGCAACTCTTCCATTTTCTTGGGCGCCCCCCTGCAAGGGTAGGCCCATCTCTCATCAACAGCTATCCCATTGGATAGTGGAGGCTATTATATTGGCTAACATTAGCCAGGGTTTAGAGCCCCAGGAGGCCCTGTAGGGCTCATTCCACCAGAGGTATGGCTACCTTCTGCGCACTATTCAAAGGCATCTGCTTACAAGAGATTTGTGATGTGGTATGCTGGGCTACCCCTCATACTTTGATGAGATTTTACCAACTGGATGTTACTGCACCTTTGTTGGCACATACAGTCCTCAGTGTTGGGGTCTGTGAGGGATGATACTGTTGGAAGACTACCCTGGCTTTGGAGAGCATATCTGTGACACCGGAGTTGGTCATATCCCATAAGTGACACATCGAAACGAGTATTTGAAGGAGAGCTCAAGGTTACTTTTGTAACCCTGGTTCTCTGATCCTGGTTCTCTGCATCTTTCTGTAGGCATTAACTCCGATTTGGTTAATTGGCCAAAGCCTATGGAAATCTATGTTTTTTTGTTGTCGTTTTTGGGCGGATAAACGCTGAAAATAAGGTTGGTGGCAAACACGGGTTTAGGAGATTATCATACGTTTTGAGATCATCTTCATCAGATCAAATCTATTTTCACTGCGTTTCTGTAACCTGCAGGGAAGAGAGACATGCTTGAGAATAACCAGTGGGCGGGCGAGTGGCGCCTTATAAAGAGGGCGGGGCTCACCTCACTCGCCACTTGACCTGTCTGTCTCTGACAGACGCTGTGGGATTTATTCTTCCTGTAATGATGCGCCTATCGCAAATCCCGTAAGTGATCCCACTCGTATTATCTGAGAACCGGTGGTTACAGAAGTAACCTTGAGTTTATAAGACGGGTGGAAGCGGAGTCTAAATGGTCTCTCTCTCTCTCTCTCTCAGAGAAAGGGGGAGAGAGGGGGAGAGAGGGGGAGAGAGAGAGAGAGAGAGAGAGAGAGAGAGAGAGAGAGAGAGAGAGAGAGAGAGAGAGAGAGAGAGAGAGAGAGAGAGAGAAAGTGGTTGGAGTGCAAGAGAGAGAGAGAGAGAGAAAGCGGTTGGAGTGCAAGAGAGAGAGCGAGAGAGAGAGAAACAAGACTCTTGGGAGTTGAGTTTATTGTCTTTGCTGGAGTGGAGTGGTGAGCAGTATAGAACCCTGAGAGGTTACTGGAGGGCAGCTAGGGCAGCTCTCCCTCTCCTCTCTCTGTGACTGTTCTCTCCCTCTCCTCTCTCTGTGACTGTTCTCTCCCTCTCCTCTCTC
Source organism: Oncorhynchus nerka (assembly GCF_034236695.1). NCBI lineage: Eukaryota > Metazoa > Chordata > Actinopteri > Salmoniformes > Salmonidae > Oncorhynchus > Oncorhynchus nerka. The sequence continues at coordinate 11,046,881 of NC_088414.1, read as the reverse complement.
TGTGACTGTTCTCCCTCTCCTCTCCTGTGACTGTTCTCTCCCCTCTCCTCTCTCTGTGACTGTTCTCTCCCTCTCCTCTCTCTGTGACTGTTCTCTCCCTCTCTCTGTTCTCTCTCTGTGACTGTTCTCTCCCTCTCTCTCTGTGACTGTTCTCTCCCTCTCCTCTCTCTGTGACTGTTCTCTCCCTCTCCTCTCTCTGTGACTGTTCTCTCCCTCTCCTCTCTCTGTGACTGTTCTCCCCCTCTCCTCTCTGTGACTGTTCTCTCCCTCTCCTCTCTCTGTGACTGTTCTCTCCCTCTCCTCTCTCTGTGACTGTTCTCTCCCTCTCCTCTCTCTGTGACTGTTCTCTCCCTCTCCTCTCTCTCTCCCTCTCCTCTCTGTGACTGTTCTCTCCCTCTCTCTCTCTCTGTGACTGTTCTCTCCCTCTCCTCTCTCTGTGACTGTTCTCTCCCTCTCTGTGACTCTCTCCCTCCTCTCTCTGTGACTGTTCTCTCCCTCTCCTCTCTCTGTGACTGTTCTCTCCCTCTCCTCTCTCTGTGACTGTTCTCTCCCTCTCCTCTCTCTGTGACTGTTCTCTCCCTCTCCTCTCTCTGTGACTGTTCTCTCCCTCTCCTCTCTCTGTGACTGTTCTCTCCCTCTCCTCTCTCTGTGACTGTTCTCTCCCTCTCCTCTCTGTGACTGTTCTCTCCCTCTCCTCTCTCTGTGACTGTTCTCCCCCCCCCTCTGTTCTCTCCTCTCCTCTCTCTGTGACTGTTCTCTCCCTCTCTGTTCTCTCTGTGACTGTTCTCTCCCTCTCCTCTCTCTGTGACTGTTCTCTCCCTATCCTCTCTCTGTGACTGTTCTCTCCCTCTCCTCTCTCTGTGACTGTTCTCTCCCTCTCTCTCTCTCTGTGACTGTTCTCTCCCTCTCCTCTCTCTGTGACTGTTCTCTCCTGTGACTGTTCTCCCCTCTCTCTGTGACTGTTCTCTCCTCTCTCTCTCTGTGACTCTCTCCCTCTGTGACTGTTCTCGCCCTCCTCTCTCTGTGACTGTTCTGTGACTGTTCTCTCTCCTTCTCCTCTCTCTGTGACTGTTCTCTCCCTCTCCTCTCTCTGTGACTGTTCTCTCCCTCTCCTCTCTGCTGTTCCTCTCCTCTCTCTGTGACTGTTCTCCCTCCCTCTCTGTGACTCTCTGTGACTGTTCTCTCCCTCTCCTCTCTGTTCTGTGACTGTTCTCTCCCTCTCCTCTCTCTGTGACTGTTCTCTCCCTCTCCTCTCTCTGTGACTGTTCTCTCTCTGTGACTGTTCTCTCCCTCTCCTCTCTGTGACTGTTCTCTCCCTCTCCTCTCTCTGTGACTGTTCTCTCCCTCTCCTCTCTCTGTGACTGTTCTCTCCCTCTCCTCTCTCTGTGACTGTTCTCTCCCTCTCCTCTCTCTGTGACTGTTCTCTCCCTCTCCTCTCTGTGACTGTTCTCTCCCTCTCCTCTCTGTGACTGTTCTCTCCCTCTCCTCTCTGTGACTGTTCTCTCCCTCTCCTCTCTCTGTGACTGTTCTCTCCCTCTCCTCTCTCTGTGACTGTTGTTCTCTCCCTCTCCTCTCTGACTGTTCTCTCCTCTCTGTGACCTCTCTCTGTGACTGTTCTCTCCCTCTCCTCTCTCTGTGACTGTTCTCTCCCTCTCCTCTCTCTGTGACTGTTCTCTCCCTCTCCTCTCTCTGTGACTGTTCTCTCCCTCTCCTCTCTCTGTGTCTTTCTCTTTCTGACTTCATTTGCAACAAATTTAAAACGCTCTATTGTTAATTGTCTCGATCTACTAACTCAGCTGGTTTGTTTACTGCAAGCTGGGTGTCTGTCTGACAGACATTGTTGCTGTTTCACTTGTCTCACAGCAATGGTTCCCTTACAAACCCTGTCCTCATTGGCAGACAGTTTCACACTAAACAGGATATCAATTCCACAGCAGCCGGATGTAATCAGTGTTCAGTTCCAGAACCCCAGCTGCTAGAGGTGAAGGATCATGGGTAGAGAGGTCCACTCTGGGATCAAATTGCAGTGTAATGTGTCGGAAAAGAATCTTATCAAAAGATTCTTCCTAATGAGTTGTGATGTCATTACCAATTAACCTTCTGATCGAGCTAATCTGATTAAGGAATGACATAATATGGAATTATGAAAATGCAAGATAATTATAAGTGGATAAAGCATCATTTCGCAATGATCAACAAGTCAATTCTAAACCACAGTTTTGTTCTGTGTACCCTTGTGCCTCTTAAAAGCTGCTTCACACACACACACACACACACACACACACACACACACACACACACACACACACACACACACACACACTGGTCGAGGTTCTTGTGGTGTCACTGCCAAGTCATCTCCACCGGCGCCGAAGTCTGCTGTTAATGAGTGGGCTGGCGGGACACACAGACTCCGAGGTGACATTTGTGTGTGTTCACGTGTGTGTGTGTGTCATAATGACTCAATTGCAATTTACTATCCTGTATCCATTTGATGATCATTAAAGCACACTCTCTTTTCTATTTCTCTCCATCTAGACAAATGGAACTCAAGTATCTTCAGTGCGTCATCCACAGAACCCAATATTAGACCTAGCTTATACAACAATGTGATGTTTCCCCATATCCCAGGCTACCGCTGCGACTCCCAAGGTCTTGCTGTGGACGAGCTGGATGTTGTGCAATACCCTGACTCACGTCTAAAATAAGTCATCCAACAGGAAACAATCTATACGAGCTACTTCGAAGAAGTTGCACCAAAATCCACTGGCCAAGGTCTCGTTAGGTAACCATACGCGTGGGTAGAGGTCAGAATAACTCCAGTTTCAGGTGTATGAGTGGTCTGTAGAGTAGAGTGGGTCTATATTTGTCATAATCCATGGATGACATCTAAATGTATTGAAATTAGAACAAGTATTTCATCTTCCAGCTTTGAAGTGGCCATGGTGTGAAATGTAGGTGTGGGCAATGTTCCCTCTAAGCTCCCCTTTTAGTTAACAATGTCAATGTTTCGCTCTACTGTGGGAATTGTGCTGGAATCAGCACTTTCAATGTAACATACCGAAACAAACTATGCACGACTTAGTATGCAAAACAAACTTTGCAAGAAATGTTCTTGTAGGAAGAGCGCGTCGGAGTAGAATTCTATTGCATAGACAGGCACGACTCAGACTCATATTCTACACAGAGCGGTGCGCCATAACTAATCAGAGCTTGAGTAGGGCAATGCGCAAATATCCATTAGCATATATGCATCTGTACCATTCACTTTGAACAGGTATTTATTGAAAAGCAGGGGGAGATGGGGTGCAGGCCAGGGGAAGCTCGGGCAGGTAGCAGGGAACCAGGAGCTGAAGCGGGGGCAAGGGGAGTAGAGACAGGGTAAGCAGGTCTGGAGCGGAATCCAAGGAAGCAGTAGAGTGGGGGTCCAGGGCAGGGAAGCAGGACTGACGAGATGAGGGACTGGAGAAAGGGACCAGAGTCAGAGTGGACGGAACTGTAGCGGAGCGAAAAGCAGCGTCAGGCTAGGGAAAAACAGGCACAACAGGATAACAAGATCTATGCAGAAACAACTGGCGAGAACCGCAGACTGACTGAGCAGAGACTACAAACTAGCAGCGTGGAAGTGGCAGGACTGAGTATTTGTAGAGGCCTTGATTATGGAACAGGTTGCAGCTGGTGGGGATCTGCTCCACCTCCAGCACACCTGTCTCCACTCACACAATCACACACGCAGAGGCAGAGGGAGAGAGCAGTGGGGGAGAGGCGGCAGGTTAGGGAGACACGGGATGAGGGTGTGGCAGGGGCAAATGTAACATGTACTGTGTTTACAACACGAGCGGTCGAGAGTAGATGTGGTTGTCCAGAGGTGCATCTAGCCATCTGTCTACATTTGTTCACATTCTTTGCTAGTTAGTGAGTTATTAGCCCAGTGAGAGCTAATTTCCAGTTAACAATGGGGAAGTGGTTCCTTCCTGCAAGAGCACACAATGTGTGCATGTCTTTGACAAGCAAGTCAGATGAAGAGCTTTTTTTTATGTTTAAAGGGGCAGTGTTTTAGACTGTCTTGAATAAGCTATGTAGCCAATAGGCAGAGGGTAGCATAATTTGTCTGAGCTGTCATCAAGGCAAAGGGTGGCTACTTTGAAGAATCTCAAATATAAAATATGTTTATCACCTTTTTTGGCTACTACATGATTCCATATGTGTTATTTCATAGTGTTGATGTCTTCACTATTATTATACAATGCAGAAAATAGTAAAAATAAAGAAAACACCTGGAATGAGTAGGTGTGTCCAATCTTTTGACTGGTACTGTATGTGTCCTATTTAACTATTGCTGTACATATACTATTCTTCAGATATACTACATAGTCCATCCACATACCATCCATATTGTTTATACATCCCATCAGTTAGATATATACAGTACCAGTCAAAAGTTTGGACACACCTACTTATCAGCATTTTGAAATAACACATATGGAATCATGTAGTAACCATAAAAGTGTTCAACAAATCCAAATATATTTGAGATTCTTCAAAATAACAACCCTTTGCCTTGATAGCAGCTTTGCACACTCTTGGCATTCTCTCAACCAGCTTCATGAGGTAGTCACCTGGAATGCATTTCAATTAACAGGTGTGCCTTCTTAAAAGTTAATTTGTGGAATTTCATTCCTTCTTAATGGGTTTGAGACAGTCAAATGTGTGATGACAAGGTAGGGGTGGTATACAGAAGATAGCCATATTTGGTAAAAGACCAAGTCCATATTATGGCAAGAACAGCTCAAATAAGCGAAGAGAAATGACAGTCCATCATTACTTTAAGACATGAAGGTCAGTCAATGCAAAAAAATGTCAAGAACTTGGAAAGTTTCTTCAAGTGCAGTCGCAAAAACCATCAAGCGCTATGATGGAACTGGCTCTCATGAGGACCGCCACAGGAAAGGAAGACCCAGTTACCTCTGCTGGATATGTTCATTAGTGTTAACTGCACCTCAGATTGCAGCCCAAATAAATGCTTCACAGAGTTCAAGTAACAGACACATCTCAACATCAACTGTTCAATGGAGACTGTGTAAAATCAGGCCTTCGTCATCGAATTGCTGCAAAGAAATTACTACTGAAGGACACCAATAAGAGGAAGAGACTTTCTTGGGCCAAGAAACACGAGCAAATGGCCATTAGAACAGTGGAAATCTGTCCTTTGATCTGATTAGTCCAAATTTGAGATTTTTGGTTCCAACCGCAGTACTGTAAATGTACCCCAAAAGATATATGGGGGATTGAAAATGATACAGACAATTACATCTGCAATATTAAAGCCCTGCAAGTTTTTTTCCAAAAGTCTCATGGAATGAACATTGGAATGGCCTACATTATGATCGAATTGCCACAGTAGCCTACTGTTAAAACTGTAACTTAAGTGTACTGCCTCATTGTTCACAGTAAACACACTGAATTTTGAGCCTAATTTTCATAACATTCATGTTTGCGCTCTGCAGACCTAAAATTTTCTCCATGCAAATATTGGAAGGAACATTGGGTATGAGGATTTGAAAGTTAGATGCCCTACATTTAAAATATGACTGTAATGTGCTTTTATCTTTTATTGTCATTGCGACATTGACTGTGTATTCATCTTGAGAAGACGTTTTCAGCAGCATTCAAGCGCACGGATGCACATGTTTGTTTTACTATCCTTTTGGGCACCAGACAATTGATTCCCATTCAAAAATCTATTTTCCCTAACCACTATCCCTTAAACTAACCAGAGCTATAAGCTTAACCCTAACGTTAACCCCAAACCTTAACCTTAATTCTACCCCTAACCTTCAACCTAACTAAGCGTAAAATAATTTTTCCCTATGGGGACCACTTCCCTGAATTTACCTTGTTTTACAATCCTTGTGAGACCCTTGGATCCCCACAAGGATAGCAAAACCAAAGACACACACACACACACACACACACACACTCACCCAGGGGACATCATTCACATCTTAATTAGCAGGTAATGGGACTGAGGGTGATACACTGGTGTGTGTGTGTGTGTGTGTGTGTGTGTGTGTGTGTGTGTGTGTGTGTGTGTGTGTGTGTGTGTGTGTGTGAGTGATGTCCTAGGGGGAAGTATTCTACCTAACTGCCTTTCCACTAGCTCCCCATCCCACATACATTTTCCTCCCCAGGGGAACAGGAATATCGATTTGTGGTTCCCAGGACATCAATCTTGTTTGGAGGAGATGAACACGATTAGAGAGAGATGAGAAGCAGGGGAGGGAGGTGTTAATCTAAGTGTGTGTGTGTGTGTGTGTGTGTGTGTGTGTGTGTGTGTGTGTCAAATCAAATCAAAGTTTAAGGGTCACGTATACAGTTTAGCAGATTTATAGCAGGTGCAGTGAAATGCTTGTGTTACCAGCACCTAACAGTATAGCTAACTGTCAAACAAGAACACAAATTATGATAAAAAAACAAGAAATCCCGAATGTCAAAATGAATCCAACTAACACGGTTTCAGTAATCTAAGTGCAGTCTATTAGCATATACACCAAAAAGATATACTTGGAATGTTATGAGCAGTAGATAAATTAGAGTGAGCTATGTCGAGAATCCAGTGTAGAAATAAACAGTGTAACAAAATGCAATATAAAGTAGTAGACTTGCATTAGACCTTCTTCTCATGCTCACTCCACACCTCTTACGGTGCATTCGGAAAGTATTCAGACCCCATCATTTTTTCCACATTTTGTTACATTGTACTAATTGTACATTGTACATTGTACATTGCCTTGTACTAAAATTGACACAATTACTTTTTTTACCTCATCAATCCACACACAATACCCCATAATGACAAATATATATATAAATACATTATTTACGTAAGTATTCAGACTCTTTGCTATGAGACTCAAAATTGAGCTCAGGTGCATTCTGTTTCCATTGATCTTCTTTGAGCAGTTTCTACAACCAGATTGGAGTCCACCTGTGGTAAATTCAATTGAGTTGAGTTGATTTTATTTTTACAGGGACAGTGCAAATTAATCAACGTTTCAGTAAAAGTGCCGGTTTTAGCCAGCCGGCTAATTTTCAACCGCAGTCCCTGGGCAGGTTATTGATTTGGAAAGGGACACACCTGTCTATATAAGGTCCCACAGTTGACAGTGCATGTCAGAGCAAAAACCAAGCCAAGGATTGTGTCAATGCACAGGTCTGGGGAAGAGTACCAAAACATTTCTGCAGTATTGAAGGTCCCTAAGAACACAGTGGCTTCCATCATTCTTAAATGGAAGAAGTTTGGAACCACCAAGACTCTTCCTCGAACTGGCCGCCCGGCCAAACTGAGCAATCGGGGGAGAAGGACTTTAGTCATGGTGGTGACCAAGAACCCGATGGTCACTCTGAATGAGCTCCAGAGTTCCTCTGTGGAGGTGGGAGAACCTTGCAGAAGGGCACCCATCTCTGCAGCACTCCACCAATCAGGCCTTTATGGTAGAGTGGCCAGGCGGAAGCCACTCCTCAGTAAAAGGCACATGACAGCCACTTGGAGTTTGCCAAGAGGCACCTAAAGGACTCAGACCATGAGAAACAAGATTCTCTGGTCTGATGAAACCCAGATTGAACTCTTTGGCCTGAATGCCAAGCGTCACGTCTGGAGGAAACCTGGCACCATCTCTATGGTGAAGCATGGTGGTGGCAGCATCATCCTGTGGGGATGTTTTTCAGCAGCAGGGACTGGGAGACTAGTCAGGATCGAGAGAAAGATGAAAGTACAGAGAGATCCTTGATGAAAACCTTCTCCAGAGTACTCAGGACCTCAGACTAGGGCGAAGGTTCACCTTCCAACAGAACAAAGACCCTAAGCACAGTGCCAAGACGAAGCAGGAGTGGCTTCGGGGCAAGTCTCTGAATGTCTTTGAGTGGCCCAGCCAGAGCCTGGTCTTGAACCCGATCAAGCATCTCTGGAGAGGCCTGAAAATAGCTGTGCAGCGACACTCCCCATCCAATCTGACAGAGCTTGAGAGGATCTGCAGAGAATAATAGGAGAAACTCCCCACATCAAATCAAATGTTATTTGTCACAGGTGTCGACATTACAGCTTACAAGCCTTTAACCATCAATGCCGTTTTAATGAAAATAAGTGTGAAGTAAAAAATAGAGAAGTAAACAATTCAATTAAAATAACAAATAATTAAAGAGCAGCAGTAGAAAAGCAGTACGAGTGTGCCAAGCTTGTAGCGTCATACACAAGAAGACTCAAAGCTGATATCGCTGCCAGAGGTGCTTCAACAAAGTACTGAGTGAAGGGTCTGAATACTTATGTCAATTTGACATTTCAGTTTTATATGAAATAAATAAAATGTGCAAAAAATGTCTAAACCTGTTTTTGCTTTGTCATTATGTGGTATTGTGTGTTGATTGCTTTAACACTTAATCCATTTTAGAATACGGCTGTAACGTGACAAAATGTGTAAAAAGTCAAGGGGTCTGAATACTTTCCCGAACGTTCTGCATATTAGAATGAGTTATGTGAAGAATAAAGTATGAATGCGTGTAAACAGTATAAAAGAAGCGTTCCAGTGTTTAATGTCTCTATATACTGTACGTGGGATAGCAGAGTTCGCTGTGTGCGAGTTTTGTCTATGTACGTGTGTTTGTGAGTATGGACATAGGCGTGCGTGTGAGTGTATATGGGATTACAGGTGTGTGCATGTGTATGAGGTGTGTGTGTGAGCTTACAGTATGTGTGAGTGTATCTTTGTCTCGTATTACAGTAGATTGTGCGATCGCTTGTACAACAGTCTGATGGTCTGGAAATAGAAACTGTTTTGCAGCCTTTCATTCCTTTGATGCACCTTTACTGTCTCTGTCTGCTAGATGGTAGCAGAGTGAACAGACCGTGACTCGAATGGCTGAGGTCCTTGATGATTTTTGACACAGAGTGCTGTAAATGTCCTGGAGGGCAGGCAGCATTTAGCCTCTGGAGAGCCATTCAGTTGAGGGCGGTGCAGTTACCATGCCAGGGCTTGATGCAGCCCGACAGAATGCTCTCAATGGTGCATCTGTAGAAGTTTGTGATGGTCTTGAGGGCCATGCCGAATTTCTTCAGTGCCTGAGGTTGTAGAGGCGCTGTTGTTGTGTGTGTGCTTGTGTTTGTGTGTGCATGGTTTTTGTGTGTGTGTGTGTGTGTGTGTGTGTGTGTGCGTGTGTGTGTGTGTGTTAGTACCTATTATTTGATCCACATCACCTCAATTTATCCAAGGTGTCAGACAGGACTGTATGATCAATCATACTACGCTCATAACAATGTCTATATTCTCTTAGGTTAAGTATATCTCCATATCCATTAAATGCAAACAGAGCATATTAGTATTCTTTGACATTGTGTTTTGGGTTGTTCTTCAATCCCGGAGAGCTACAGGACGTGCTTTAATATCAGCCCAGCACAGTCACCTTATTACACATTGTATTTGTATTTATTATGAATCCCCATTACCAAGGCATTGATTATCAATCAATCTTGATTAGCTAAAGCAGATGTGTTAGTGCTGGACTGGAACTAAAGCCTGCATATCCTGAAGACCTACGCGCTGGATAGATTTCTTTTCGGCTCCCTCTTGAGCCACCCACGGCCCTCCTACAAAGCAGCACAGGAGCAGAACCATCTGTGTGTGTGTGTGTGTGTGTGTGTGTGTGTGTGTGTGTGTGTGTGCGTATGGCTGAAAGAAGTAATCCATTAAAAGCCGCAGTTACACACAATACCACAGCCAAGCAATACCACAGCTACTGTGTAACCTCATCAGTATCATAATATAAGATGGCGCCGTACTGCCGTCTTGAGAGCTCCGGCCCAACTTTGCTATTTTGGGATTATTTTGGCGGTTATCTCTACTCTTTTTGCACTACATGTACTTGCTATAATTTTTTATGAACGACAAAAACTTTAAAACATCAGATTGGCAGTTACTAACCTACATTTCAGCTGCAACTTCGACCCATCCGCCCTGGGCTCTTTATGTACCTCTGATCCAATCTTTGGGCTAGCCAAGAGGAATCGCTGGTAAAAAAAAAAGATGCAAAAGATTGGGTGTTGATACTAAGGCGATTGGAATACCGGCAAACACTTCCCTCCATTCCATTGGCCAATGTACAGTCACTTAATAACAAGATGGATGACCTCCCATTCACAGATTTGCTACCAGCAGGAGTCTCGTAACAGCAACATGTTATTAACAACATGTCTCTGTTATTCTGAAACATGGCTATCAAACAAGATACCCCCCCATCCAATTCGATGGATACTCCATTCACTGAGCGGACAGGACATCGGATTCAAGGAAATACAGAGGGGTATGTCTCTTTATCAACAACAGATGGTGTACAGACTGAAGCGCAGTGGAAGTCTCAACCTATTGTTCACCTGTCTTGGAATACCTGATGGTCAAATGCCGACCCTTCTACCTCCCGAGAGAGTTTTCATCTGTTATCGTGAATGCTCTATTTATTTCACCTCAGGGCACACTCTATATATTCCTCAACAACAACAAGCTTGGCAAATCAGATCATGTCTCTATATTCCTGCTTCCTGTTAATGAACAGAAGCTTAAACATGTGACATACTCTCTAGACAAAATGGTCCTCCGAAACAGAGGCTAAGTTACAGGACTGTTTGCTAGCTCTGACTGGAATATATTTTGGGGACTCCACCGACAGCGTCGATGAGCTAACCACCTCGGGTTTCATCAGGAAAAGCATCGCTGACTTTGTCCCCACAGTGAAGGTTCACTGCTTCCCCAATCAAAAGCCCTAGATTAACACTGAGGTATGCGCTAAACTAAAGGACAGACACACATAGGGCCGTTGCAGCCAACTCCGAGGCGACAGCTGCGGACACGAACATGTACCAGAACGCTTGCTACGACCTCCGCAGATCCATCAAACAGGTAAAAGGACAGTATAGGATCAAGGTGGAATCCTATTACACTGGCTCCGACGCTTGACACGTGGAAGGGGCTACAGTCCATTGTGGATTACAAAGGTAGCCGTGATCTATCCAACAATGGCTCTCTACTAGACGAGCTCAATACATTTTATGAACACTTCGACAAAAACAACACAGAGCCGTGCACGAGGGCCCTCGCCGTCTCAGAGGACTGAGTAATCTCTCTCTCCGGGGCCAACGTAAGGTCAACACTCACAAGGCCACAGGGCCAGACGATATTCCAGGGGGAATTATCAGAGCATGCAGACCAGCTGGCAGGCATCTTCACAGTCATTTTCATGGGTGCACACCCCTTTCCACATCGACAGGGCCACAGTGGAGAGGGTCAAGAGCTTCAAGTTCCTCGGTGTCCACATCACTGAAGACTTAACATGGTCCTCTCACACCCCAGAAAAGACCCCAGAAACCGAGACATGAACTATTCTCCATGCTCCCATTCGACAGGCGGTACCGGTATATCAAGGCTAAGACAAACAGACTCCCAAACAGCTTCTATCCCCTGGCCATAAGACTGTTAAATGG